>NW_016806325.1:1530728-1548812 GCF_001698545.2 Rhinopithecus bieti
CTCCCAGATAATTAAAAAAATTTTTTTTTTTGTTAAAAGAGACAGGGTCCCACTATGTGCCCCAGGTTGGTCATGAATTCCTAGGCTCAAGCGATCACCTGCCTCGGCCTCCCAAAGTGTTGGGATTACAGGTGTGAGCCATCTTGCTCAGCCAGAACAGAATACTCATTTTTTTCAAAGGCATGTATTAAGCGTATTAGCAGAAAAAAAAAAAAAAGTTATAGAAAAACGTATTTTAAAATCTACGTATTTGGAAATATATTTTATAACATTTTGTATGCCCAATTATCTTAAAAATTGAACTGTCCATTTCGATTTGAGATTACAAAATTATAAAATGCATTTTATGGTTGATAGTAAACTATATTAATGTAGTCATATTCTCAAACTATAAAAAAAAAAGTTATGCCTGGTCATAATAATTTAGCTATTTTATAACCAACCCTCTCACCTGTTGCAGCCATATGGCATTCTTGTAATTCTTCCTTCAATTCTCACCTTTGAGTAAACTGATTACTGAGCTCCCTTTACCCTAGAGGCAAAGCAGTGAGTTGCAAAACATTTACTACTTTCACCACGGTATAAATTATGTTCCGATAAAGTAGTTGAAACCTTTAAAGTCTTCTACTTTATATAATAAAAACCACTTATTGAAATGTTTTCAACAATATGCCTGAAAGTTATATTTAGAAATAATATATATGTACTATAGGAATATAGATTTTAACATAAGACATTTACTAGGTTTAGTTCTAAGAACCCAGTGCTTTCCCTTTCTAAAATTTACTGGGAAGTTAGATAAATTTAAAATTAAAAGGTTCAATGATTAAAGTAGTTCTGAATATAGTTATAAAGATACAATCTATTATTCCTGTTGCACTGTAAGACAAACAAATCTTGGTATTTTAAAACTTTCACTTGTAGTAAACATTTTCCTGTCCTCTATCTTCAAACGACACGTCACTGAGATGAAATAATAACTTGCTCAAGTCGCAGCATTAAGGAACAGAATCTGGATCTAAATACAAATGCCTCTGACCTCTGGCTAAGTGCTACCAGAATTTCACATATTTATTTAAATAGGAAAAATTAGACACTTCTAGAGTCCCTATGCAAGTTAACCAAAATTGCTTATTAATAACATCTTCAAAATCATGATGATGAAATGCCACCACAAAATCTTCAACATTTACGCAAGTTTTATTATTAAATGTGTTACTTGTATTCGGTTTTTTAACTGGTAATCTATTCTTTATATTGTAACATCTGATTTGTTGGGAGTCAGATAATGAAGTGGATTTTATAAACCTGCACTGGCCCATGTGGTACCTACTGGCCAGATGTGATTTTTAAAATGTAAATTGGCCAGGCATGGTAGCTCACGCCTATAATCCCAGCACTTTGGGAGGCTGAGGTGGGCGGATCACCTGAGGTCAGGAGTTCAACACCAGCTTGCCCACCATGGTGAAACCCCGTCTCTAGTAAAAATAAGAAAATTAGCCAGGCGTGGTGGCGGGCGCCTGTAGTCCCAGCTACTCGGGAGGCTGAGGCAGGAGAATCACTTGAACCCGGGGGACGGAGGTTGCAGCGATTCAAGATCACACCACTGCACTCCTGCCTGGGTGACAGAGCAAGACTCCATCCCCCCACCCCCTAAAAAGTAAATTAATTAAAATGAAATATAATTAAAAATTTAGTTCCTATGTTATACCAGCCTCTAGCTACCATAATGGACTGTGTACATCTACAGTTCAGAAAAGAGGTAAGGGTTGAAGATAAAACATTAGAAAATCACTGACATATGAATTTTATTTAAAGTCATGAGATCACTAAGGGAGTGGGCATATACAGGGAATAAAACAGGGTCAAATTGCAGTGAAACAATCTTATAAGACATGGAAGAAAAGAGGAAGAATTAGCAAAGGACAATGAAGAGTGCCTAAAGAGATAAGAGGAAAACCAAGAGAATGTGGTGTCCCAGAAATCATGTATTTAGAAGTGATCAAATGTGTCAAATGCTGCTGACAGGTGAAGATAAGAACAAAGAATTGACCACTAGAATTAGCAATGAAAAGGTCCCTTTTGAGTTTGAAAAGAAGAGATGAAAGATTTCAACAAATTTATAGAAGATGGAAAACGATTAGAAACATCTGTAGGAATACACCATTGGAGAGTTGTAGTAGATACAGAAGCCATCTGACTATGAAATCTGTGAATTTGGAATCAGCATATTTGGAAAGGGGAAAACCTGAATGAAAACCAGAAGTAACGAAGATTCGTTTGTACAATACCTAAGCTAAACAGGCTGTGAAATCCCCAGAAAATGAAGGATGCCCAGCATTAACAGTCTGCCACAAAACAAAACAAAACAAAACAAAACAAACCACAGTGGAATTGTCTCTAAAAATAATAGCGTGAACCATCTGGGAAGCATGTAGCCTTCTTAGTGTGGATATGCTGTCCCAGTTATTCTCATTTTGGCAACTTGCATGACAGTATCATAGGTGGGCCCACTCACTTTACTTGTTTACCCTAAATATAAGCTGCCAGTTAATTTGTGCTAGCCATGTATATGGAGTTTTCAATATACTTTCTGCTTAGGTGAAGAAAACAGTGAGATTGTAGAGCCATTCTCAGAACAGAAGAAGAAATCATATTTGTACCCAGTTCTTCATTTTTAAAGAGACACTAAGGATCATCAGATATATAAGGAAAAACCATTGGCATGAAAGAAAAACACAGGACACATAAACAGATTTAAAAAAAAATGAACACAGAGGAAACGTCGATTGATTTAGGAAGGTGTAATGGTAGCCAGAAAACATCAGTACAAGAAAAAAAAAAAAAAAAAAAAACATACAGGACACGAAATGAGACAGAAGATTGAAATACAGACGCATACAGACACTTCTTTCAGGGAACTCCTAGCAATGATTATATTTCTGTTACACATGTAAATAGCTTACATATTTTACCACATAAGTTTGAGGCTGAGTATCTTTTCTGAAATTAGATTGTATATTTCAGAGCCATACAACAGCTCTGTCCAATTGTGCCTAAACTCTCAGAAGTTTTACATTTGATCTTTTTTAAAAAGATGCTATATGCAAATAACTTCTATAAGTCTTTAAATTAAGAAGTTATCATATATCAACGGGAAAGCTTTGGAAAAGGTAAACATCAGAATTCTATAAAATAAAAATTAAATGATCTAGCTCATACTTTGGCTATGGTAGCATTAAATTATGTAGTTTTCATATTCATTAACTCAATAAGATCTAATTTTAATTTCCTGTAGTTCATGGTCTTCCATTGCTTGCTTTTTATTTTTCATTGTTGATATAATTATTTCACTTTTAAAATTTATCTATGAGGAAAATGCTACAATATTCTTTGATAACTGAATTTAGAAGGGTTTTAAATGAAATACATCAATTTGCAAATAAATGTGACTGACAAAAGAAGAAAAGCTTACACTAAGTTTTCTATTTTTAACAGATAGGGAAAAAAGTTGAAATTATGAGACTGGAACCATATGTGTCATATAAACATTTAAATAAGCAAAGTTTGCATTCACATTCTCCCCTCAGACAGCATTAGGAGAAATTTAATATCCCAACAGGGACACTAACTGCATATCCCTGTACATGAAGAACCATTCATTAAGAACATTAATATTCACTAGAGTTAATAAAAATGATTCTTAAGAAATGACAAGTGTGAAAGCATATTTTAAATTATTAACATGTTTAGAAACACGGGTTCAAGTGGCATTTATCATTAAAGATACAGGGGCTTTCATCACAAGTGATGAGTAAGTTTTGTTTGTTTGTTTGTTTTTGAGATGGAGTCTCACTCTGTCGCCCAGGCTGGAGTGCAGTGGCACAATCTCAGCTTACTGCAACCTCTGCCTCCTGGGTTCAAGTGATTCTTATGCCTCAGCCTCGCCGAGTAGCTGGAATTACGGATACCTGCCACCGTGCCCGGCTAATTTTTGTATTTTTAGTAGAAAAGGGTTTCACCATGTTGGTCAGGCTGGTCTTGAACTGACCTCAAGTGATCCACCTGCCTTGAACTCCTGACCTCAAGTGATCCATCCGCGTCGGCCTCCCAAAGTGTTGGGGTTACAGGCGTGAGGCACCACACCTGGTCTTCAAGCGAGGAATAAGTTTTAATACTTAGTAGATTAAGTATAGTTAATCTACTTCAGATCATTGCATAGTTACTTAGTATAATACTGATACAGGATATTCAAATGACTCCTTATACTTCAATGTACCGATCAAATATCAATTTTAGAGAATCCAATCATAACAATAAGAAATCCTAACAAACGAAGGATCTGTGGAAGGAGAATATAAAATAGTCATGATAAAGGAAAAATCCATGTGATTAACAGAAAAATCCAAATATGGCAACTGTCACACCTCCAAGATTTTTGTGTTGATTGGAGGCTAGAGAAAGGGTATGAAATGAAATGAACATTAGCTTTAGGAGTAATTCTTGGTCCTCAGTAGATTAGATGGAACAGAATTCAGATGATTAAGGAAGTCTGACTACCTCCCTGACATATATAAGTTTTCATCCTGTTGTCTTCATTTTTATCATAACTTTTTTTTTTTCAAATTAAGCTACTTTTGCTGAATTAATGCTAGAGAAATTAAAGGTAATAGTAATAACCTACATTTGGTTGCTTATGCACTTAAAAAAGTGACTTCATAGTGCTTGTTATCACATTAGATCACTGCAACAGCATTTCTGAAAAGCAGGAAATGAAGCATCAGAACCTCCATTTTACATATGAAAACTTCAGAAGCTGTTCCCCTCTTCAAGCCTACAGTCCACAGCCCTCCTCTTTTAAAGGGGACTGATTCTTTTAAAACTTGGTTCAGAAATCAGTGTCTTTAAATTCTTTCTTAACTTACCCCAGACACGTAAGTCTGAGTTAGGCTTTAATATATTCACAACATTTTTTACCATTTTTATGTTACAGCATTTACCAATGGGAGAACACTGATCACACTGCAGTGAATAACTGTCGACTCTTGAAGGCAGGGTTTATAATTTTTAATCTGAACAACTAGCACTAAACATATCATCTGGCCTACTGCAAGCAGTTCAGAAGTTGAATACATCAAGTGGTTTCTGAGTGATAAAGGCTGAATTAGAAATTTGGTGTTAACTCCTAATCCGAAGCTCATTCCTCCACATATCAGTGCTTCTGTCAATAAACAACTGTAACAAAACATTTTTGGTAAAAACCAACCAACCAAACAAAAAAAACCAAGCACCCTTTCTCCCATTTTGATGTTATATACTATATAAAAGTGTTTTTTCTTTTTTCTTTTATTTTTTTGAGATGGAGTTTTGCTTGTCGCCCAGGCTGGAGTGCAGTGGTGTGGTCTCAGCTCACTGCAACCTCCACCTCCCAGGTTCAAGCAATTCTCCTAAGCCTCCTGAGTAGCTGGGATTACAGGTGCCCACCACCACGCCCGGCTAATTTTTGTAATTTCAGTAGAGACGGGTTTCACCATGTTGGCCAGGCGGGTCTTGAACTCCTGACCTCAGGTAATTGGCCCACCTCAGCCTCCCAAAGTGCTGAGATTATAAGGCGTGAGCCACCCCTCCTGGCCTTCTTTTTCGAGACAGGGTCTTGCTGTGTCTCGATCTCCAGGGCTCAAGTGATCCTCCCATCTCAGCCTCTTGAGCAGCTGGGACTATAGGCACATGCCACTACACTTGGCTAACTATTTTGTATTTTTTGTAGACAGAGCTTCATCATGTTGCCCAAGTTGGTCTCAAACGCCTGCGCTCAAGTATCTCCAGCCTCAGCCTCCCAAAAGTGCTGGGATTACAGGCATGAGACACAGCACCTGGCTGAAAAGCATTTTCTTAAGGGAGGAAAAACTACAGGTTGCAAAATGGAATTACATGAAGTACCTCAAGATTTTGTGATGTCTCTGGGGGTTATGATCTTAGAGATGGTCAAATTCTAAGAGAAACAGAGGCTAGCACATGGAGTTCTGTTGTTACTTTTGCTCTATTTTAACATCTGTGGAATAAAGGATTGTCCGCCACCGAGCCCATGCCCTATCGATTTTGGCCAGATTACACAGATGACAGAGTACTTTGATTTTAATCATCTGAAAATCTCAATGTTATCTCATTACATGCCAAAGATGGGTTAAGGATGGTACTCATGTAGAAAGCTAAAGTTTGGAAAGTTAAGTGTTCTAGTGGATTATTCAAGTTTAAGATGCTTGACAACTTTCTTCTTGAAATTACTTCATCTTAATGTCTTTTTTGGCATGCTTCTAAAAATGTTATATCCATTATTTGTCTCTTTGACATGTTCTTTTTCCTATAATCATCACTTAACAAATTTTATTAAGTCATGTCTTAAAATAAGATAAAATACAGATACTTCCATTCTTTTGGCAACAAAACAAATCGCATAATTTCAAACTAAAAAAAAAAAAAAAAAAAAAAAAATCAAAAAAACCTCCCATAACCTCATACTGTTTATTCTCCCAATATTTTATGAGTTTCAAAGTATTAAATGTATTGTGTTGATTCTGACAATTCTATGAAGTAGGAAACGTGGAGACATTTATTCAAAGAGACAAAGCGAACTACCTAACAAAACAGGAAGTGGTGGGATCCCAGGTCAGGCTCATTTCTTCTGGCTGGCTGACCTTGAGTCTAGTGCTTTTTCCACCATAATATACATGTATTGAATTCAGCAAAGTGACTGGAAAACAAATTCTTGCCATTAAAACTGCATAATAAAACATTTTGATTATTTTAGTAGCAAAAAACACATTTCAGGGCATGTGTCTATAGAAATCAGTTAATTTTGTAGATTACCTATTAATCTACAATAGTGAATTAATGCCTTTCACCTCTCTCACCACCTGAAATACTGGAATTATGGAAGTTTGAAACCAGAATTAAATCAAACATTCTTTTTCAATTAACAGTTTAAAGTTCATGAAGTAATACTAACAGAAAGCTCTGCCAATTCTGATGAG
This sequence comes from Rhinopithecus bieti, assembly GCF_001698545.2. NCBI lineage: Eukaryota > Metazoa > Chordata > Mammalia > Primates > Cercopithecidae > Rhinopithecus > Rhinopithecus bieti. The sequence continues at coordinate 1,537,760 of NW_016806325.1, forward strand.
ATGAGAGAGTCTTTGAAGCTCATTTTACCTTCCTTAAAATGGAAACCCCCTTTTACCATCAGCTGTGTTTATTGAGAGTCATTCTAAATACTAATTTTTGCCAAAATGTTTTTTCTTTGAAATACAAGAATCATCATGTTTCCAGCTTAGATGTAATCTACCTTCTACAATAGCTTATAGAAGAATATCACAGAATCTCTGGTGAAATTATGATCCAGGATTCATTTCACATTTTAGTTGTCTAAAACGTTTTACATTTCTCTATAAAAAATTAAACCTTTAATATACTAAAATCTTAAAAACAATAAAAAATTTAACTGGAAAAATAACTCAATTTTAAGAGTTAGTCAAGGGAATGTAAGTATATACTTTCAAAGACACACAAAATGAATGAAAAAATGCAGTTGTTCGAGCAGGTGCAGTGGCTCATGCCTGTAATCCCAGCACTTTGGGAGGCCAAGGTGGGCGGATCACGAGGTCAGGAGACCGAGACCATCGTGGTGGTGAAACCCTGTCTCTACTAAAAATACAAAAATTAGCCGGGCATGGTGGTGCGTGCCTGTAATCCAAGCTACTTGGGAGGCTGAGGCAGGAGAATCATTGGAATCCGGGAGGTGGAGGTTGCAGTGAACTGAGATCGTGCCAGTGCACTCCAAGGGTGACAAGAGCAAGGCTTTGTGTTAAAAAACACAAAATATGGCCAGGCGCACTGGCTCACGCCTGTAATCCCAGCACTCTGGGAGGCCGCGGTGGGCAGATCATGAGGTCAGAAGATGGAGACCATCCTGACTAACATGGTGAAACCCCGTCTCTACTAAAAAATACAAAAAATTAGCCAGGCGTGGTGGCGGGTGCCTGTAGTTCCAGCTACACGGGAGGCTGAGGCAGGAGAAATGGCGTGAACCCAGGAGGCGGAGCTTGCAGTGAGCTGAGATTGTGCCACCGCACTCCAGTCTGGGTGATAGAGTGAGACTCTGTCTCACAAAAAAAAAAAAAAAAAACAGTTCTTCAAATATTATTCAACATGTAGAAGCACAAGAGTTAGTTTGACAGATCTCTTAACCAATACCAGTCACTGACTAACTTGATGATTTTGTTTGAATCAAATATTTTCACTGTGAAGGAAAATAGGACATGGCAAAATATTAGATTAAATGGTTGGTTTATGGTATAAAAGTTTAACATAGTTTTACAGGGTCTAACGGAGAACATAAATAAAATTTGGAGAAGGGAGAAGCTATTGATAGTTTTAAAAAATCATGTTATCCCTATCACCACACTATAAGTTTACAATTAATAAAGATAATTTGAAGAGTGCATGAATAAAGTCATATTAATAAAATGATTCATTTTCTTTTGTTTGACTCAATTTATCTATTTAATATGAATTAAATTTAATTTAGAGCAATGCTGTGAAAATACATACAAAGTCCATAAAATGAAATATGCTGTCCTTCAAAATATAAACATGCAAAGATGATACAACTACCCCATTGCCAGTAGTAACGCTTTCTGCTGATTTCTCTCCCCATTGCCAGTAGTAACACTTCCTGCTAATTTCTCTCCCCTGCGTACCTGTAACAGTGATTGATTTTTATTACTGAATAATCCACATTTTAAAACTTAGTTCTATAGCAAGCTTGTCCAACCCACAGGCCGTGTGATGACTCTGAATGCAGCTCAACATAAATTCATAAACTTTCTTAAAAATATTATGAGATTTTTTTTGTGTCGTTGTTGTTGTTTTTAAACTCATCAGCAATCGTTAGTATTAGTGTATCTTATGTGCTGCCCAAGACAAGTCTTCTTCCAGTGTGACCCCAGGAAGCCAAAAGATTGGACACCCCTGTTCGATAGCAGGGACTCTTGAGATGGTTGAGTGTGATCTGGATTCAGATAAAATAACACAGAATAAAACTTCTCTGTATAGAGCCTGTTGATTTGACTGGAGACTACATACCATAATTACTGGAAATCAAACCTTAAAAAAATCTAACAACTGACAAACAGAATTATATTTAAAGGTCAAAGAAAGATGTAAGTTCATTAATCCTCAGGAAATAGGATGTCCTCCTTGACACCTCAGTCTCAAAAACCCCACCTTTTCCAAATAGTTATACTGCTTGTATTACTACTTTCCAATATATCTTAGAACTCTAAAGCTAGTAAAAAAAGAAGGTAATACCCATAGCCAGAGGGCCCACTTGGCAATGTGGTAGGACAACGAATGAAGGAGTGGCTCTAGACACAGTCTCCCTGAGGGCTGTGAGCAGGGAGCCCACTTCACTTCCCTAAACATGTACCATCGTCCAGGAACAGGCAGTTAGGTATGGTGAGGATGAGAAGTACTGAGCTAGACATGACTGCCTCTAGCTATGAGAATTCTAACATGTCAGCCTCTCTGATTCTCAGTTTTACTGTACAGAAATTGAGTAACAAAAGTTTTAAGGTCCCAGAAGCTCTAAAATGATTTTACTCCCCATGATTTTCATGTTTACTCTACTTTTCAGAGAGTTTTGTTGATGATCAAATAAGGATATATATGAAAGCACTTTATAAATTTTCATACAAATGCAAGTTGCTGTTATTGTTTTATAGATTTTCTTTATTACACTAGAAAAGTATGGAAACAGTTTTGATATACAATATAAGATGCTTACTACATGGTGAGGCATTTAGATGGGCTATGCCCTAAAATTTAACAAAAATGTTAAAATTATATTTTTTCTTATAAAAATTACTCAGGGAAGATGCTATAGTTTTAATTTTTATAGGATTATCTGATTTGTTAAGAACTTAGACTAACAGCTTAATGAACAGTTCTTAAAATAAGCATCTCATAGGAACTGTATCCAGCTTTTCTGGATACAGGTAACCTATTCCTCATACAGATGCCAGCTGTATTCAAAGAAAAAAATACATTTTAGAATATCCCTTTTATATTCATTCCTTGGATAATTCTTTTACCCACAGCAGCAGTCGCCAACCTTTTTGGCACCAGGGACCAGGTTCATGGAAGATCATTTTTCCATGGACTGGGGGCAGGGGATGAGGAAAGGTGAATGGTTTTGGGAGGAAACTATTCCACCTCAGATCAGGCATTAGATTCTCATAAGGAGCTCACAACCTAGATTCCTACATGCGCAGTTCATAATAGAATCCAATGATGTCGCTGATCTGACCGGAGGCAGAGTTCATGCAGTAATGCTCCCAGCTCCATCACTCACCTCCTGCTGTGCACCTGGGGGTGTGGGTGGGGGGTTGGGACCCCTGATCTAGAGAATAAAATGTGAATTCCTCAGTGTGGTATGATTTGACCCAATCTACCTCTGCAAACTTAGTTCACCTTAAACACGTTCATCTCACCTTTTCCAGTTAAACCAAGACTCAAACCACTCCCTAGCCATACCAAGCTCTCTTCTAAGTACTGTTAAAGAAAAAAATTATTCAATGATACTTGTCAAAGCACAGTAAGAAAGACTTTATTCAGGGCTACTGCAGTAGGTACAGGGACTACTGCAATGGGATTTTGTAGCTGGGGAGAAAGATTGGCTGAAATCCAAATACAGCATGGGCAAGTGGGAGAGAGGGAAGTCAAGAGAAAAGGAGTAATCATGAATGGCTCCTAGTTATTCCTGAACAACTGTGTGAATGGCGCTGTGGAATACTGGGATTAGGGAGACTTCGTAGTAGGGGAAGTGGAGGTGGAAGGAAGGGTTTTTGAGGCCAAAAAACCAAGAGTTCTATTTGAACATATAAAGTTTGAGAATGTTTTAGCTCTCCTATCCCTCTTTATTCTGGTGACACTTTGTTTACACTGTGATTTCAGAATCTGTCACATTCTGACTTAATTTGGTGCATACTTACTTATCTCCCTAGCCAGACTAGAGATTCCTGAAGGCAGAGACTGTAACATTTACTCCACAGGCTAAATAGAGGGCCTTAAACAAAGTGGTCACTTAAAATGATTTCAGAATGAATAAATGAAGTATTCTAGAAATTGTGAGGAATACAAACCAAAGAAAAGAGAAATGCTTACTTTTCTAGTAGTCTCCGTTACCTAGAACTCATCTTGCATACGATCAATAAAAGTTACAACAGAACATAAATCCACTTCAGAGTCTAGCACTGCAACATGTAAACCCACTTACATATATATAAAATCAACCCTTACTCTTACGTCTCCTAGCATGAGTGCTACTGGGCTCATGCTTACTAGCTCTGTGTAAATAGCTTTCTTTTATACCGTCCAAAGGCAAACATCGACAGATGTGACTTGCATATTTCAGATAGGTTTTCAGTGAGATTTTATTTTAAACATTCTATTTACATGATTTGTTTTGTAGTCATGTATTTCAGATTCTAATAGATTATTTTACAATCAACACTTAATTATTTATCCACTTTACAAACTGATTTGAACGCTGAATAGAATCACAGAATTTTTAAGACAGAAACTCACCAAAGCCAGAGCCCTCACTTATTTGGAGGGATGAGAAAACTTTGGCCTGAAGAAACTGCTCAAGACTCCGCATTTGGAAATAAAGTTAGGTCTGAACACCAGCTCACCTGGTTCCTAAGGCAGGATTTTTTTTTTCATAAACACTGGCTTCTTAATAAAAGAGATTAATTTGGCCATTTTGAGATGGACCACATATTATGCTTTTGTAACTTTTCTGTTCAGTGATATCTCAATGACATTTCTAAGAAAGATATGCCTTAAAATGCGGTTAGGCATATTAGTAACCAAATGGCTTAATCGTCATGCTTCTAAGATAGTATGTGCAGGGATATAAATATCCCTCTTATGGTCTACATGGCCATGGAAACTGAAGTGAAATGGAGCTAATCCTATGTATAATCATGAAGTTTGAAAGGCTTGCCTTTATCATATCCCTCTTCCCCTTTAATTTGTCTCAGTGGTAATCCTTCTTCCCATTTCAAAGGCATTCCTACCTATTCCCTCTGCCCTTTCCCTTTACAAAAAATGAAAAAAAAAATTTTGTATTTATTATCTATACCTTGTTGGCAGACAGACATAAGATACTGCTTAAATGAATTTTAAACAATATATTAACTCAATCAGATATTTATCTTCTAAGCTTTTAATCCTGAATTGTGGAATGAAAAGTTTGTTCCCAGACAGTTGGTAGGGACAGAGTGGTGGAGAGAGGTTCCCTCCCTCCTAGTTATAAACATGACAAGGTCTGAAGCCAAGCCAAGTATCTATTTAGGGTGAAAAGAATAATCTAAAGAGGTAGTATATGATGCAGCTCCACTGGAAATAACAACGGCCAACATTATTACTTTAGTTTCTGCCAGATATCTGGAACACTACAAATTAAACATTTCTAAGGTTTGAGATAATTGTTACTAATTATTATAGTGACTTGAAATTAGATTTCAAAGTAGTTCAAAGTTAGCTTACACATATTTGTCACGTTTATAATATAAATATGTTATATTCATACAGTACCTTATGCTTACAGTGTTTTCATGTGTGCAATCTCATTTAAACGTCAACAATATATAATGTAAACATCATTTTCAGTTTTCAAATGAAGAGCCTAAGGTTTGCAGGTAATAAGGGTTATAAAAGGCACAGCCAGGGTTGAGCATAAGAGTTGTGAATCCAAGCATTTTCTCACTATAATATGTAACCTATACAGCAGTATTAAAATAACTTGTATATGCAAGTTCCAAATACTTTCAAGGTAAAAAAGTGGTATATATTGTCCTCAAATTTCTAAGTAAATTATGTTGATCTTCTCATACTCAAATTTTTTTCGTATAATTTTTGTAAAAGATAATTGTTTTGTTATTTTCAGCTTTCCTACCTTTCTAAAAGAATTCAGTAGTAGAAAAAATACTGTCAAAAACATACAGCTAATGAAAAGAAAAAGTCATCTTTCAATACCACAAACATTTCTCATTTAGATGTTTTTCCTTTGATATCCTTTTAAAACCTTATTGAAACTCATTTTTTTTTTTTTTTTTTTTTGAGACGGAGTCTCGCTCTGTCGCCCAGGCTGGAGTGCAGTGGCCGGATCTCAGCTCACTGCAAGCTCTGCCTCCCGGGTTTACGCCATTCTCCGGCCTCAGCCTCCCAAGTAGCTGGGACTACAGGCGCCCGCCAACTTGCCCGGCTAGTTTTTTGTATTTTTTAGTAGAGACGGGGTTTCGCCGTGTTAGCTAGGTTGGTCTCGATCTCCTGACCTCGCGATGCACCCGTCTCGGCCTCCCAAAGTGCTGGGATTACAGGCTTGAGCCACCGCGCCCGGCCTGAAACTCATTTAAAACATTAGCCAAAACAATTGTATAGTTCACTTCAGTGATTCAGTATAGTTTTGTAACAAGCTTTTTTGCATATTTTGTTAATTTGCCCTTTAATGGGATGTGACATCACTACAGGTTACATCCTATTTCTGCCAATATGTATTTTACCTTGGCTTTCCTTGAAATGAATTATAACATGGGATTATCCATCTATGATGAGTTCTTTAGCTGGGAAACTGAATCAGATTTAACGTCATAAAGGTTTAAAACTCACGTGTTTTGCTAGTTTTAAATTATTATCTGTTAACAGCACATAGGTTCAGTGTATCTACCGTTACCAAATCCAAACTTACTTTTGAAATAAACTTGGTGCTTTTAAAGAGATGCTAGAATAGAATTTGTCAAGTACGAAAACCGACCATTATGAGCTTTATTTCTAAAGAAGTAAGTGATATTCATCAACAAAATGAGCATCTATCTGAACATTTAAAAGAATTGTCAAAGTAAGAAAGGGGCTCACCAGTCTGAGTGAAACCAAACTGATGTAGAATCTCTTGAGCGGTCAGCATGTTTGACGGCTTTAACTTAGACTGTTGTGAGGAGACTGCTGGTGGTGAAGTAAATGAGAGATTTTTGTTGACCTGTATTAGGAAAACAAATCAGAAATTACAGTGTAATTTCCTGGATTACTGATGCAAAAACTGGATGAGATATATTTGTTTATCATACAAACCAGGACACATGATAGGTCAAAAGGAGTGGTAATCACGTACATGGTTAGTTTGTAAAGTTTACAAAAGAGAATCATTTTCATCAAGGAAAAAATATAACAGCAATTAGAACATAGCTATATGAAAATAAATCAGCCTTACTAAAGTTCACCATGGAACTGACATTATTAATAACTTAAGAGTGGTCTTAGGCATTTCTTACGCAAAGAAATGCAAGAAATAAAAATGACTCCTTGGCCAGGCGCGGTGGCTCAAGCCTGTAATCCCAGCACTTTGGGAGGCCGAGACGGGTGGATCACGAGGTCAGGAGATCGAAACCATCCTGGCTAACACGGTGAAACCCCGTCTCTACTAAAAAAATACAAAAAACTAGCCGGGCAAGGTGGCGGGCGCCTGTAGTCCCAGCTACTCGGGAGGCTGAGGCAAGAGAATGGCGGGAACCCAGGAGGCGGAGCTTGCAGTGAGCTGAGACCCGGCAACTGCACTCCAGCCTTGGTTTCAGAGCCAGACTCCGTCTCAAAAAAAAAAAAAAAAAAAAAAGACTCCTTGACTGGTTCAATTAAGGAAGAGTAAAAATGTTTCACATTCACATTTCTCTAGCATTTTAGTGAAATAGCAGGTACTTCCTTTTCAGAGATACACAGAAAACACCTGTACTACTCATGTTTATATACATCATGGTGACACAGATAACACAGCTGTAACCTAACTTGCCATGTGAAATAGTTTCCATTGCATCAAAACACCTTACTCTTAGGATACTGTTTAAACATATCATTAAAATAACAAGGAAAATTTCTGTATGTAAATACAATGTTCTATAACATACAAAACCTAGTATGATTATCTGAATGCACACTACCAATCTCACAGAAATGAAATGCATAATAAACACAACATTTTAACTATAGCTCTTGTAGGAAAATAAACAGTTCACTGAAAAAGCTTGCAATGTTTATAAGTAAATTCATCTTGTAAATCAAAATTCATTTCAGAAAAAAAATCTATCTTTTTTTCATTATTAACGAATCAATCATTTTATCTTTTCATTACTTTCAAAAGCACAATAAAATGTGATCTATTTTGGAGAAATTGACAGTCTGATTTCTAATTCACTTAAAAAACGTAATCTGTAAATTAACAAAATGATAATTTATGGCATATAAATATTACTATATTAAAAGAGCCCCTTTCACATTTTTTTTGTTTAAATAATGAAAACCATACAGAGAAGTTCTACTGTGCAAGTATTTAAAATTTTCCTTTTGATGTTCTGTATAAGACAATACTGGGCTCTGGTTACATGCCCTTTATCTGATTCATTATTTACATATTTGTAAATTTTTTTCTACTGTCTGCTTTTAAACAGTGATAATAAACAGTATATCTTGGTTTAGGTTTTTCTCTTAGAGCAAAGCGTTAGCAAATTTGGTGAAAAAGTCAATTAAGACCATATGTTAATATAGTTCTCAGTAACTAAACTATTATGTCATCTCATTAAAAAAAAAAAGTATTTTCCAAAGTAGTTGGAGGGGCCAAATACCACATCAGTCCTAAAATATCACCCAGCTTTAAAAATTCTATCAAAATTCATTAAATACAGATCAAAATTGATCAGCGATAGTGATACAATACCAAAACAAAACTCATTTAATATCTTTGAGCTTCACCTTCCATCTTTAAATGGAGATAAGAAAAATAATCTCTATACTTCAACGGGAATGTGCCAGGAAAGCAATAATGATGAACTGGTATCATAAAGTGCTATTTGTATGTTAACCATAAAGCATTAATGAACATTAAATAAGAAATAGATTAAATAGAATATATTGGCAAGGGCAAACCATAAGGTAGTATACAAACAAGGGGTAACATCAGTTATTATTAACATCACTAGAAGTAAGGGTAATTAGGTATTTATGATGATGTGGCCAATTTTTCAGAGTTCTGTGCTTTCAAATGGAAAAGAACATATTTATCACTTAACTATCTCATTCACTTCTTTCTGGAATCATTTCTCAGTTTTACTTCTTGAAAATTTTTATCTTAAATATCAAGTAATGTATTTAAAAATCTGGTGCAAACAAACGTGTATGCTGGGGAAATGAAGATGTATCTATATACACACACATCTTTGCACACACATACATACACCTACATATATCCATATATATATATAGATAGATACATACACACATACAATAGCCATTTATAGTCTTCCTCTTCATAAATTTGTGTTAAAAACAAAAAATACCAGGAAAGCTAAAATAGGATACTCAACTGCCTCTGTTCAAACAGAAAGACTTGCCATTCTTTCAAAGCAAAATGTTGTTTTCTTTTTTTTTTTAAACCTACAACCTATAATTATATGTTCTTCCTAAACATTTTTATAATTCTGATCTTTCTTGACATATTTTTTTACAGACTATTCAAATGTCCATAAAGTGATGAGAGTAGTAACTTAACAGAGCAGATGATTTCTAAGGTTTGGGGTAACTGTTAATTATTATTGTTATTATTAGCACTTTGTTTTGAAATTAGAACTCAAACCATTTTCAAAGCTAGCTCGTACATATTTATTACTTCATCTAGAGGAAGAAAAATAATAATAACCATTAAATAGAGTGAAGCAATATCTATTTTTGAAATATGTGCTGTGGAAAAGAATTGCTTAATAATTTTACAACAACAGAAAGGTTGGTTAAGATAGTCTACCCTACACCAATCTACCCTCTTTTCACAACACACTTTTCTGTTTGCTTCATGCAAAAACCACAGTCTGCCAAAGTCAGTTTAAAACTAAAAGCATAAAAATTTAATGAAATTCATAATAAAGAAAAAAAATCACCTGGAACTTCTGCCAAGTTAATCATAAAACTGTTTTGCCTACTCTTTTAGGGTATAAACAGACAAGGAAAATATGCAAATACCAATTCTCTAGACGGGGGCGGAGGGGGGTTAATTTTCATGTTAAAAAGCTTGCTGCTCTGAACATAAAATTGAATGCACAATATTAAGCAAGCTGACAATTAGTTTCACTTTTAGTGATTTAAAACCTTTGGGAGATACATAATACTCATTTCCATATATACTTACAGGTCTAATTTTTTAGCTAATTTTAGATAACATGCTACATTCACCTGAAGAATTGTTTATGAAGCTTCAAGCTGTGATGATACCTCAAGTTGGTTTTAAATTATAATAGAAAGAATGTTAATGCCATCTGTATACTTAAAAGTTTACAAGTTCATCTCTCTCTCCCAGACAGCTCTCATATTTTTCCACTAATCTGAACAATAATGTAGATAATATTTTAATCTGATGGCAGTTCTGGTGGCATTAGAAAAAAGAAACCAATAATATCCAGGAAGCTTTTTTTTTTTTGCAAATCATTTATCTGTTGTAAAAATTAAAATACCAGCATCAAAGAAAAAGTTAAACAGAAAACTTGAGCCAAAGTGAGGTTCAAGATATTTGAAGTCAGGTATGTTTTACATTCTTATACATTTTAAGAGTAGCTTATGCTCTTGTGATTTCTAGCTTAGTGAAGTCTAAGCAATGAGTAGCCTACAGTATTATAAAGAGCAATTCAAATATGACCTCTCAGTGCTCAGATGTTTTCTTTATAAGCCAGGACAGAGAAGTGAGGGATTTGGAAGAAAACACTGTAACTGTTAAAGAAAAATTTCTACAGCAATAAGATACCAGAAAAATCTTACCCCCAAACCACTTCATTACTACTACATTAGCTAAAACCAGTATTCAAATTTGAATCAGTCACTATAAAGTTTTGGCTATATTTAATTAAGATTTCTGAGCCTCTGATAGGTACCAAGGACTGGTGGTTCATAGATCACTAATATGACACCTTCATGTCAATTTCAAAATTAAGATCTAGTCCTGGCTCAAACCAATTATCCAGCAATATTCCTTAGGGTAAAGCAATTTACCTCAACGCATCTTGGTTTTCTCAAAACCTTTACCTCCTTTTCTCTCTTAGTTGACTGCCCTGCTTCACAGAGAAAATTTGGTCTTGAACCCCTGAA
>NW_016806325.1:1549217-1573906 GCF_001698545.2 Rhinopithecus bieti
TGGAAGAAAAATAATAATAACCATTAAATAGAGTGAAGCAATATCTATTTTTGAAATATGTGCTGTGGAAAAGAATTGCTTAATAATTTTACAACAACAGAAAGGTTGGTTAAGATAGTCTACCCTACACCAATCTACCCTCTTTTCACAACACACTTTTCTGTTTGCTTCATGCAAAAACCACAGTCTGCCAAAGTCAGTTTAAAACTAAAAGCATAAAATTTAATGAAATTCATAATAAAGAAAAAAAATCACCTGGAACTTCTGCCAAGTTAATCATAAAACTGTTTTGCCTACTCTTTTAGGGTATAAACAGACAAGGAAAATATGCAAATACCAATTCTCTAGACGGGGCGGAGGGGGGTTAATTTTCATGTTAAAAGCTTGCTGCTCTGAACATAAAATTGAATGCACAATATTAAGCAAGCTGACAATTAGTTTCACTTTTAGTGATTTAAAACCTTTGGGAGATACATAATACTCATTTCCATATATACTTACAGGTCTAATTTTTTAGCTAATTTTAGATAACATGCTACATTCACCTGAAGAATTGTTTATGAAGCTTCAAGCTGTGATGATACCTCAAGTTGGTTTTAAATTATAATAGAAAGAATGTTAATGCCATCTGTATACTTAAAAGTTTACAAGTTCATCTCTCTCTCCCAGACAGCTCTCATATTTTCCACTAATCTGAACAATAATGTAGATAATATTTTAATCTGATGGCAGTTCTGGTGGCATTAGAAAAAAGAAACCAATAATATCCAGGAAGCTTTTTTTTTTTGCAAATCATTTATCTGTTGTAAAATTAAAATACCAGCATCAAAGAAAAGTTAAACAGAAAACTTGAGCCAAAGTGAGGTTCAAGATATTTGAAGTCAGGTATGTTTTACATTCTTATACATTTTAAGAGTAGCTTATGCTCTTGTGATTTCTAGCTTAGTGAAGTCTAAGCAATGAGTAGCCTACAGTATTATAAAGAGCAATTCAAATATGACCTCTCAGTGCTCAGATGTTTTCTTTATAAGCCAGGACAGAGAAGTGAGGGATTTGGAAGAAAACACTGTAACTGTTAAAGAAAATTTCTACAGCAATAAGATACCAGAAAATCTTACCCCAAACCACTTCATTACTACTACATTAGCTAAAACCAGTATTCAAATTTGAATCAGTCACTATAAAGTTTTGGCTATATTTAATTAAGATTTCTGAGCCTCTGATAGGTACCAAGGACTGGTGGTTCATAGATCACTAATATGACACCTTCATGTCAATTTCAAAATTAAGATCTAGTCCTGGCTCAAACCAATTATCCAGCAATATTCCTTAGGGTAAAGCAATTTACCTCAACGCATCTTGGTTTTCTCAAAACCTTTACCTCCTTTTCTCTCTTAGTTGACTGCCCTGCTTCACAGAGAAAATTTGGTCTTGAACCCCTGAACTTCTCATTTCCAAACTTACGAAAGAACGGACCTCTCGCACCTATCCTTGTCTTTACTTCTAGGGATAGAGGAAGAGGAGCATTATGTTCAAGATTCATCCCTCAGTCCCCTTAGGGATATCCTTAAGTCTTTTCCAAATTCTACTTTCAGGCCAGGCCCAATGACTCATGCCTATAATCCCAGCAATTTGGGAGGCTGACACAGGAGGATCACTTGAGTCCAAGACCAGCCTGGGCGATACAGTGAGACCTCATCTCTACAAAACAATTAAAAATTAGCTGGGCATGGCAGTGCACACCTGTGGTCTCAGCTACCCAGGAGGCTGGGGCAGGAGAACTGCTTAAGCCCAGAAGGTTGAGGCTGCATTGAGCCCTGATGACGCCACTGCACTCAGCTTGGGTGACAGGGTAGAACCTGCTGCAAAACAAAAAACAATTTCTACTTTCAAATTCCTACTGGCTATTTCCCTGCAGGCTAGAAGCATAGACCCTTCTATTTTAGTACAAAAACAAAGAGTAAACAAACCAACTAAAACTCGCCCTCTGATTCCATTACTTCCTTAAAAGCTAAATTCCTTGAAAAACAGCACATAACTGCTATCCATATATCTGAATCCTTCAGTCTTCAACCGGGTACAACAAACCTTGTCTCCATGATAAAACTGAATCTGGACTTATGGTAACCCTGGACTTCAAATGATCAAATTCAGCAGATTGACTTAGGCCTCTATCCTTCTATCTTTGTTTCTGGAGAGCCATCTTCTCTTGGTTATCCTGCTATGTCCAGCCATTCCTCATCAGTGCTATTTGTTAGATCCACCGAGCTTGTCCTCTTCCTTCATATCACATAATTACACTGGGCAGAAACATTTGTTTCCATCAATTCATCTGCTTTCTAATGTTGATGTTTCTTAAATCTAAAACACATCTCCTGATCGTTAAGTTCAGAACTAAACTAAACTTTGCCCCACTGTTTACTTTCTTAGGGAAAGCCATCATTCTCCTCCTACTTGCCAAGGCCAGAAGGCTGGGACTCATACTAGATGGCTCAGCACGCTCCACATATAGATTACTATAGTTTGTACCACTCCTCCAGTTAAGCCAGTCTTCCAAATAGTGCCAAAATAATAAATCTTTTTAGAAAAACTTTTCTTTTAGGTTCAGGGGTGCATGTAAAGCTTTGTTACATAGGTAAACTCATGTCACAGGGACTTGTTTCATTGATTATTTCATCACACAGGTATTAAGTCCAGTACCTTATGGTTATCTTTTCTGCTCCTCTCTCTCCTTCCACCCTTCGCCCTCAAGTAGACCTCAGTGTCTGTTGTTTCCTTTTTGTGTTCATAAGCTCTCATCTTAATTTGCAGTTATCCAGTTTTAGAATACCATGAAAAAATAACTTTTTTTAAAATTATTTTTTTAAAATAACTTTCCAAATAATTGAAAACACTATTCTACTCAAATCTCAAAATATCCAAATATATGTTTTAAACAGAAAAATTAAAAAATTATGTTCTCTGGATTCTCTATTTTTGAACCTTTAAACAAATGTTTTCAGTGAATAATATGTTCCGAGGTGGATTTGACTACAGTATACATTACCACTTTACCTTTACAGCATTCTTCCGCTAAACATAACTCAATCAACTTCAACTTGGCTGAATTTATATTCATCTAGGGTAGGTGATTTAATACTTCAAAAAAAAAAAAAAGATGGAGTTTCCTGGCTTCAAGAAGCTTACAGACGTGTGTGGAGGGACAGATTATATAAAGATTAGAAGCAAAAGCAGTATTATATAAAATTTAAAGAGACAGAAAAAGAGAGTGTGTGCTATTCCTCCTTGAGGTAATTTATAATCTAATACCAAAAAGAAAAAAATTAAGCTGAAAGCTGAGTCATGCAAGAAGTTCCTTTTCTTTTTGTTCATAAGCAGATAGCTACAGATAAAAGGTTAATTATCTCCACAGGTAGCTTCCATGTTCACCTTATCTTCTGAAAAGTGTCGATTTACTGAGTGTAAGATGAATACGTAATTGACTATTGCCCTACCTGCGCCTTTTCTCTTGCAACTTGTGGATTCAGTAATGTGACCATACCCTTCTTTTCTCCTCCAGCCTGTTTTTTTCCCTTTAAATACTGAAGCCCCCAAAATCATCTTTGGAGAAAGGCAGACCACAGACTGTGTCTGTGATTCGTGTTTTTTCTTCTGGGCCCCGTTCTTAACCTCAGCAAAATAAACTTCTAAACTGATTGAGATCTGTCTCAGAAACTTTTTGGTTTACAATTGTTTCCCCTTGCTTGCTCACTACTACTTAAGCAAAGTGGCCTTCTTTCTGCTCCTTGAGCATGCTAGTTTTCTTCCTAGATGAGGATTTTTGCAGTACATGCCTAGCTCCTTGTCAAGTGTTTCAGCAAGGCCTTCTATGACCATCCTCTTGAGAGCAGCTTCCCCTCCCACTCATTCTTTGTTCCACGAACCTACGTTATTTTCTTCACATCACTTATTATCTGAAATTACCTTATTTGTTTCCTTTTAAGATTATGTGTCTCTCTAGAATAAAAGGTTCTTGTCCACTATTATATTCCAAGCACTTAGAAAAATACTTGGTAGGTACTCAATAAATACTTGCTTAAAGAATGCTAATGGAAAAAACAAATGAGCCTTCAACAATATAAAAATACTGTAGAAGGGAAAAAACTTATGTAACGGACACACGGTGAAAATTTATTATCCTAGATCTAATGGATGAGAAACTGCATAAATATACTCTGTTGTTAAGATTAAAGGCTTCGGACAAGGGTGCCAACACCAGTCAAAGGGCAAAGCACTCTTTTCAATAAGTAGTGCTGAGACAACTGGATAGCCTCATGCAATAGAATGAATGCGGACCTGTCCATCATACCATATACAAAAATTAATGCAAAATAATCACAGACTTGAATGTAAGATTTAAAACTATAAAAATCTTAAGAAGAAAACATAGGAGTAAATCTTTGTGACACAATGCTAGAAAATGGTTTTTTATACAACACAAAAAGCACAAGTGACAAAAGAAACAATAAACTGAACCTCATAAAAAAACCTTTGTGTTTCAAAAGATACCATCAAGAAAGTGAAAAGACAATCCACAAAATGGGATAATATATTTGCAAATCATCTAGCTCATAAGACACTTGTATCTAGAATATATAAAGAACTCAAAAGTAAACAATAAAAAGACAAAAAAATCCCAATTTTAAAACCAGGTGAAATATTTAAACAGGCATTTCTCCAGAAAAAGAAGTACAAATGGCACATAAAAAATGCTCAACATCATTAGTCATAAAGAAAACGCAAATCAAAATCACTATGATATAACCACTTTTCACCCACTAGGATGGCTATAAAGAAGAGAATACAGGTGTTGGTGAGGGTGAGAAGAAACTGGAACCTCATTCGTACACTGCTGGTGGAATTCGAAAATGGTTCACATCCTCTGGAAAACGTTTTGGGAGTTCTTTAAAGTGTCAAACATAGTTACCATATATCCCAACAGTTCCACTCCTAGATAAACATCCCATAGAAATGAGTATATCCACACCAAAACTTATACACGCAATGTTCGTAGGAGTATTATCTTAATAGCAAAAAAGTAGAAACAACCCAAATGTTCATAAACTGATCAGATATAACAATACATAACCTATTCATACAACGAAATCTTATTTGGCAATAAAAAGTAGTGCAGTTGACCCTTGAACGACATGAGTTTGAACTGTGCAGGTCCACTTATAGGTGGATTTTTTCAGTAAGTTACACCAAGTGTGTCTGCCTCTCCTGCCTCCCCTCCCCACTTCTCCACCTCTTCTGCCTCTGCTCCCAGTGAAATAGCAAGACCTAACCCTCCTTTTCCTCCTCAGGCTATTCAATGTGAAGACAAAGGAAGACCTCTATGATGATTCACTTTGCTTAATGAATAGTACATGTATTTCCTCTTCCTTTTAATTTTCTTAATAACATTTTCTGTTCTCTGGCTTAAGAATACAGTATATAATACACATAACACATAAAATAAGTGTTAATGAACTGTTTACATTACCAGTAAGGCTTCCAGTCAACAGCAGGCTATGAGTACTTATTTTTTGGGGGAGTCAAAAGTTATACACTAATTTTGACTGCACAGGGGGTTGGTCCCCCTAACCTCTGAGTTGTTCACTGATACATGTTACAAATAGAGGAATCCTGAAAACATTATTTTGAGTAAAAGAAGTCAGTTATAAATGACTACATATCATCTGACTCCATTTATATGAAATGTCCAGATTAGCCAAATCTATAAAGTGTGTTAATGGATGCCAGGAATTTGGAGTATGTTCCAAGAGTTTGTATTTGGAGTCTGTATGTGTAGGAATTGGGAATGACTGCTAAGAGATATGAGACTTCATTCAGGGGTGATGAAAAACTCTAAAATCAGATAGTAGGGATGGTTGCAAAACTTTGTGAATATGGTAAAAACCAGTGAACTGTATGTTTTAAAAGGATGAACATTACAGTACGTAAATTACAGCTCAATAAAACTATTATAAAAAAGAATAACTGAAGATACTAGTAAGGTTAATTTTTCCAGACACTGATTCATTTCCAAATTAATCATTTTTTCAATGAGTATTCTACCTTTATTCTACCTTTATTAAATACTAGGGATATGAAGACGAATGGCATGATCCTTCACCCTTGGGGAGTTTCCAGATTAGTAGAGGCTGTTCTCCATAAAGACTTGCTCAATCTGTGCAGGACATTTTATTCTTTGGACATTCAGACAGCATTCCAAAAGAAGAGTATGCAGTACATTTGTTAAATAAAGATAAATAGCTTTGAATTGCTAGTCAGAAAATAAATTGTATTTTTGCCTCCAATTTTATATACAATGCATACTTCAGAAGGTTTAGTAATCTTGGAGCTACAATCATTACACCAATCATTGCTATCAGGAACGTTTCCTGAACATCTGCAGCCCAAGTCAGAATATAGCTTGTTCTCTTTTTCCCCCTCGTCTTCCTTCCCCTCGTCTATATTCCATATCCTGTTGACTTGTGATAATTAGGTATAAAAGTGATGGGTTCTGTGACTGATGCTGGACAGCTCAGTGATGGGGTAAGTCTTGTATTTTCTGACACTTTCTTCCCTCCCTAAGATGCCCCATGAGGAAAGAGACAATAGCCTATTGCATTCCAAGTGCCTACTACCAAATGGTAGTAGGTGCCCACTGAATAAAAAAAAATTTCCATTGCACTGACATTATATGAAACAGTCTCTAAATATACTAACACCATTCTAATTCTTTCATTCTGGATGTTTTACCTTTTCTTTGTGATATATAATTATATTTGTTAAATGAATAGATGTCTAATTATTCAACTGAATTTTGGGAGTGGACAGAACAAGAGGGAAGGATGAACACATGTTGCCATTCCAACTCCTTAATTTATTTTCCCAACACCTAAGTTAAAAGTTATACATAAAATAACCTTGCTTGTAAAAGGAGAACAGCTGCTATGTTGAAAGTATCTAAGATACAATCTAGTTGAAACTGTTTACTAATCCGAGAGTCTTTTTGTACACTACCATTTTTAGATTAACTTGGGACTTTGGGCAAATCACTCAACCTGAATAAACCTCAGTTTCCTCCTTTCTAAAATTGGAATAACAATTATATCTAATCCATCTCTCAGGATTATTATACAGTACAGTTAAATGAGAAAAGAAACGTGAAAGACTTATAAATGAAAAAGAGCATTATCAGTACAATAAATCATTTATGTACAGCTTACATGCATTTCAATGCTTATACAGTTTACTCAGCATATACGTACTGGAACTGTATTGACTGGTGTCTTATACAAATTAAACATCATATAAAATTTTTCTCAGAAAATGGCATGACTTTGTTGATCCCTTACTGAAAGTATCTCAATCACTTAGTATTCTTAAATCTTTAAAAATGTGAAGCTACTTGCTAAATGATCACCCTTACTGAATTATCAGGTTCCAGCATTGTAATTCTTTGATAAACCTGAGCTCCAATAACGAAAGTACACATCAGATTAACTTTTATAAAGGTTCCCAACTCTATGAATGGTGCATTCCAGTTCTCTGGAGCATCACTATACCTTTAAAGTTATGTTCTTGGTAATAAAACTACTTACTTTTGCAGCACAGGATCGTATCACCTCCTAAAAGAAATACAATAAAATAAGGAAGTATTCATAATTTCACTAAATAAAGTATTGACTGTTTTCAAAACACTCAGATGTTAATCTTCTAATAATCTAAATCAGCGTTTGGAAGTTTCTTTTTCCATTATCCTGCCGTTGCCTCTGTTTCCAATAAAAGAGACTTAATGACATGTTCAAGGTAAATCTAACTTGCCCAAACAAATGGCACTGTGAAACTCCTGAGGGCTCACAGGTTATCTGTTTCAAGAAAAACTTGCTCTTCAATCAAAAGAACAATAAAATTCTATACTAGAACACTAACAGGTGTAAAAGACACATGCTGAGTTACCTGTAATATATAATTATCTCTATAAATAATAATAGCCATATCATTCCCATATTATTTGTATCAGATGAAATCTAATATTAAATAGTAAACACTACTAAATGATAAAATATATGACTAGTATTGAAGGAGCTACAGAAAGGAACTCTGTACAATTCATGGTACAAGGCTAAGAAAAGATCATTTTGAAAGAGAAACTAGTTAAAGTTGACGTATTATGGACAATTTGAAAATTTGCTGCTAAGGAGACACTAAAAATACTCAAGTCCAGCCAGGTGCAGTGGCTCCCACCTTGTAATCCCAGCACTTTGGGAGGCCGAGGCAGGAGGATCACGAGGTCGAGAGACCGAGACCATCCTGGGCCAACGTGGTGAAACCCTGACTCTACTAAAAATACAAAAATTAGCTGTGCGTGGTGGCACGCACCTGTAGTCCCAGCTACTGAGGCAGGAGAATCGCTTGAACCCGGGAGGTGGAGGTTGTAGTGAGCCAAGATTGCGCCACTGCACTCCAGCCTGGGTGTCAGCATGAGATTCCGTCTCAAAAAAATAAAAAAGAAAAAATACTCAAGTCCAATTAGGAGTTAGCCAGCATGTATCATCAGCCTAGCACAGAGGTAGTGGAAAATGGTCATAATCAACATGGAGTTTAGGAAAAAAGAGAACTGAAAAAAAATAGATAATACTCAGTTATTGGGAGCATTACCACTTAGTCACAATATAAATCATTTAATTATTTATCAGCATACTTGACTGCATGTTGCTGCCACAGCAATACCTAAAAGCATTCTGCAAACTAGGTAAGACCTCACAGGTGGACAGTACCTTGAGAACCTCAGTGTATCACATTCTAAGTTTTTAGATCCAGAAATTTGATTTTATAAGTGCATCCACAGTTGCTCAAAATCTGGAATATCTATTAATTTTTTTATCTAGAAATTTCTAAGAGCCAGATACTGTGTCTAAAGCATATCAGTAATTCAGTCACTAAAAGGAGACAGTTAAACTGACTGTGGACATGGGAGTCCAACTATCTGGGCTGAATCCCAGCTACAGTGCTTACTACTTGTGTGATCCTGGTTATGCGGCTTGATCTCTGAAAGCCTCAAATTCCTCTTCTGGAAAATGGGAATAATACTCATCCCTATAGGACGGTTTGAGAATTAAATACGATAAAATGTAAAGCATTTAGCACAGTGCCAGAAATATATCAATTATTACTAATAATTAAACAGATGATAGTTATCATTAATCAATATATAAGGTGGTATCTCCTGTGGGGTAGAGAAAATTAATCTTTTGTCAAAATTGGCATAAAACATTTTCAAACCCATTCAATCCATACTCCTATGGCTTTACTTAGCAATCAATTCTGTGATCATTAGCCTGGGCTTCAGGTTAAATTTAGATAGGAAGAGGTCTTGAGTGTTCAGGCTGCCAGAATGGTCTACCTTTTATTATATTATAAGGTATATTTTCATGGATTACCACTTATTAATCAACTTTTTGTAGGATTGATTAATCTTAATAGATACTTCAGATTCTGAGCAATACTGGATGTACTGATAAAATCAAATTTCTGGATCTGAAAACTTAGAATGAGATTTACCAGTGCTCTCGAGATACTGTCCACCCGTGAAGTCTTACCTGGGTTGCAGAATGCTGCTAGGTATTGCTGTGGCAGCAACATGCAGTCAAGTATGCTAATTATGAAATAATTAAGTGATTTATATTATGACTAAATGGTAATGCTCCCAATAACTGAAAATTATCTATTTTTTGTATCTTTTACTCATTAATGCCTAAACAACTATTATATACCTGCTGAACTGAATTTATTATGCAATTTACTCACACGTATCCCCCCAAAATTACACCCTAAACCTGTACTATAATTTATTAGAAAAACATTTCTACTGTAATAACAAATAAATAAAAAAAGGAATTTGGGGTCTACTGAAATTGCAAAAAACAAGAGAAAAGGCATAATGACAAAAGGTGGGAATTCAGTCAACCTAAATGTTTGCAAAACATAGAATGAGGCTGCCATGGGAATAAAGACGACATTTTGTTTGTATTCCCAAACATACTATGTACACTCTGAAAGAAAATACATTGCAGATAGCAACAGAAAAATAAATTCAGTGAATTCTCTCAATAAAGGAAAATAATGGTTTTAAAACCAAAGCAAAAGCTTTCATTTCCAAAGGCAGCTTCTATCTACCTCAATACCAAAGCAGACATATTCTCTAAATAATTTTAAAAAGAAAAGATATCATAAAAGCTAAATAAAGTAATAATTTGAAGTAAATTTTTTCTTTTATAATAAATTATCAATTTGCTTCTCCCTTGCCTTTGATTTCATTTCTTAAAATCAGTTTCCTGATTTTATTTTCCTTTACATCTACTTTCTTTAGTTCTTACATCCTTTCATTTATCTGAGGATGATAGGTATATAAAATGAAATTAGAAAAAAGCTACAAGACTTAGGTGATTCCAGGATGTTAAGTTTTACAGTATAAAGACCAACAGACTGTAGGAAACTTGTTTTTATAAATCTGTTGGTGAGCTATTTTACGTCTGTAGATGAAGTTACTTTGCCATGCAAGTTTTACACAAGGAACACATTTTTTTTTTTCCCCCTGGTGAAGAAACGTGTTTCTCTTCATCTTTAAAGCTCTATGTATCTATTCAGACTTCCTTTTAAAATCTGGAACACCGTGCATTATTTGATTACATTAAAAATGTTAAAATACAAAGAACTATAATATTGAAATAAATTTATTTATAGTTATATATGCTAAAATTTAACTAAGAAATATATATATTTTTCTATATTCCTACATATATTCTGGGTTTAAGTTAAATCTAAACCCAGAGATGGAGTGTAATCTGCATCCTGGTATACCTTCAAGTCTCTAACTTTGTGAAGAAAAGGAGAGAGGAAGAGAGCATAGTCAGAACTAAAGCTGTCTCAGTGTAGTTCCTTGTATAGTTTAAAACTAACCGAGATCTCTATCAAGGGAGCAAGAAAAGGGATAATATTTATTAAAGAAAGTAAGAATAAAACAATGAACAAGGCTGCACAGCCCCTGTCTTCAAGGAGCTCAAAGTAATCCTAATAAAAGGACTTCTACTTAATTCTACTAAAAGTATGGTCAAAGATTTTTTCAGGATGCTTAGGCTTCTTATTACATTTGACCATTTATCTTTCAGAAAAATTTTCTAGGAATTTTCACTAACAGAATGCTATTACCTTTAACAAAGCATCTTCCTTCTCTTCATTTTCATGATCTATTTTCCAATTTTATGGGCAATACCTGGTTTCTGTGGTACTTTTCTTATTAGTAGTGAGATAAAACTTTTAAAATACGCTTATGAAACACTTCTCTCCTCCTTTTAGAAGAACAGTTTATTTCTTTTACCCATTTCTTTAACAAAGAAAAGATTTACTATTTTTTCTTTACTGCTTAGTTTTTTGCATTTTAACATGTTTCTTTAATACATTTTATGTAAACATTTCCCCTGGCTGGTGTTTATTGCACATATATGTGTGTGTTTGTATGTTTTGCATATACACACATACATACACAACCTTATATTTTTAAACAGAGAAATTTAAAATTATATGTCAATAGTTTATTAATATTTTGGGAGAGGATTTTCCACTGCTTTTAAAATTAGTATGTTTTCACTCATTTGAGAAATATTTGCTGGTGTATTTCCCTAGTTTTAAAAAAGATGTGGATTTTCATATTTAACTCCTTGGTAAATGAGAATTTGATTTAGGTGAGTGACCTAAGATATAGATGTAAACTGACTGTATTTTTCAGTTAACTCATAGTTAACAATGTTTTCCAATACCATACAAGGGAACAATTCTTCCTTTCCCCACTGATTTATCTTTCTATCTTAGTGAATTTGAATTATACTATAGGTATTATTTCAGCTTCATTATTACTTTGGCTCTTACAGAGAAGTTCGAAGATAGCTTAGTTCCTATGTAGATAACCAGTCTTTTTTTTCCCCCATCATATCTATGATTTTTCTTTAAGACATCTTTAAAAATCAAACTATTTCACTAGGATATTTCTAAGGATACTGGCATCTTTTCATTAATTGGTCTGGTAATAGATAATTTCATTTTACAGATTTAGGACTTTAGCACAGGAAGGCCTTTTGTATTTGATCTTTGTTATCTCTTTTCACACATGCTGGTCTCTTCTTTAACAACACTGATCAACCATGTGCACAATCTATCTCATATTCATCTCTTCTCTCATTACCAACAATAATAACTAACATTTATCAGTGGCACTATGTATCAGACACCCTGTTAAGAGGTTTACTTTTAGGGTCTCACTGAATCTTAAAAATCCCGTAAGGTAAGAAATATTACAATCCCCATAATGGCTCACGCCTGAAATCCCAGTACTCTGGGAGGCTGAGGCAAAAGGACTGCTGACTGCTTGAGGCTAAGAGTTGGAGATCAGCCTGGGCAACATACCAAGACCCTGTCTCTATAAAAAATTTTTTTTTTAATTAGCTAGGCCTGGTGGTGCCTACAGTCCCAGCTACTCAAGAGTCAGAGGCAGGAGAATTGCTTGAGCCCAGGAGTTCAAGACTGCAGTGAGCAATGATCACACCACTGCATTCCAGCCTGGGCCACAAAGTGAGACCCTGTCTCTAAATTAAAATCACCTCATTTTATAGATGAGGAAAACTAGGTTTACTTCAACTTATCCAGTCACAAAGCTGGCAGAGGTTGGAGCCTATGCTATTCCTATGCCTAAGCAGCTGGACCCTAGAGCTACACTCTTAACCACAGTTTTCACCTATCTCTTTTTTCTGTATTCTTGTATGCTTCTGAAATTAGTTCTCTATGCTACACTATTGATCTGATATTTTAAAGTGTCAACTTTTTCTTTTGCCATTTGCAATGTGGAATTAATTGAAGCTTACCTTTTGATTTTCTTTAAATTCATTTTATCTTAGATGTCTTTTTAAAATCAAAATCTTGGGACTCTCTTTTCCTCTCTTCATTAATAGAAATTCTGTTTTCTTCTGTTTTATTGAGAACACACTCTAAATATTCTGTTTCTTACAGCAAAGCATTTTAAGATATGATTTGACTTACTTTCCTTTTTTGGGGAGGGGGGACACAGTCTCACTTTGTCACCCAGGCTGGAGTGCAGTGGCACGATCTCGCCTCACTGCAACTCTGCCTTCCGGGTTCAAGCGATTCTTGTGCCTCAGCCACCTGAGTGGCTGAGATTACAGGTGTGTGCCACCATGCTGGGCTGAGAAAGTCACGGTTTCTCTTTCTTTCCTAGGAGATGGAGTCATACCCATATGTTAAGTCCTAGTGGTCATCTGGTTCAGAGCCCTCCATTATTACTAGGTCCTGGGGTAGTCTTTACAGAGATATCAAGTCAGAACAGCATGACAGATTATCCTAAATTCAGTTTGTCTATTGCAATTAAGGGTTTAGGAATAAGTAACTGAAAGGAACCATAAAAGTATAAGAAGGTCTAATTTTAAGTAATTCACTTACTTCATTAAATGAGTATTTATTGGCATGGCAATGTAAAACAGGATAGAAATAGTTTTAAAGTTTCAACTGCATAAAATAAACATACTGTGACAGTTTCAAGTCTCTGTTTTACTAGATGCATCTTTGTTGAAGAATTTTCAGTGTGGACAAATTCATCAATCTGAAAAGAGCCTTGATGGGGTAGTTTTGGACATGTACACAGGGCATCTTGACTTTGGTGTATTCCAGGTAATGGAAATGTTCCACTGCAGCGTTTGAACATTTCAGCCTCCTGCTGGGCAACTGAAGAAATGAATCCATAATTAGTTAAATCATCATAGTAAAAGCATAATCAAGCCCCAAAACTGTAGCATTCAACAAATAATCAGAAACTGCATTAGCACGTCTTAAAAATGGCGTAATAATTAATAAGACACCATGACTAGCAAAATTTGAAATTATTTGCTGCTATAAAATCATAAGGAAGGAAACAGAATTTCATGTCAGGCAGCATTGTAATTGAG
Organism: Rhinopithecus bieti; assembly: GCF_001698545.2. Taxonomy (NCBI): domain Eukaryota; kingdom Metazoa; phylum Chordata; class Mammalia; order Primates; family Cercopithecidae; genus Rhinopithecus; species Rhinopithecus bieti. Next base: position 1,563,260 of record NW_016806325.1, read on the forward strand.
CTGTGAAGGCCATGTAAATTGGGATGGGAGACTAACTTTAAATATATGTATACAGAAAAATAATATTAAAAAATCAAAGGCATAGCAGAATTAAGGGAAATACTAAAACAATACTTATTCAGAAGCCACTCTAAAACAACTATTTTCATATTTCTGTACCCTTCTTAATTTTTACACACGTTCTATGTAAGATACCATAATGTAAATACAATTTAACATTTCTCAATTTAAATGCAAGTATTTCTCATATTTCTACAATGGCGTAATTATCATTATTAAATATTTTACAGTATCTCATTTAATGAATCTGCATAATTTTTTTTTTACACATTCTCTTGTACTGAATACAGTTGGTCCTCTATATCTGTGGGTTCCCTATCCATGAATTCAACCAACTATGGATCAAAAATATTCAGAAAAAAATAACAATACAATAACACAGTATAACTATTTACATAGCATTTATACTATATTAGGTATTATAAGTAATCCATAGATGATTCCAAGTATATGAGAAGATGTCCACAGCTGATATGCAAGAACTATGCCATTTTACATAAGTGACTTTAGCATCCATAGATTTTGGTATCCCCAGGGGTTCTGGAACCGCCAGTCCTCTATGGATAACAAGAGATAACTCTATTTATAGTGTTATCTGTTCTCCCTTATAGATCACGCAAGAATAATTACTTTCATAGCTGACTTTGTTTCTTAACATAATTCTTATTTTGGAGTTAATTCTCTAGAGTGAGGAAGATGGCTCAAAGGGTGAATGTTTTGATGATGACTGATGATGATGATGATAATGAGCATGGTAGCATCTGTGCTGCACCTTGTATTTTTTGGGGTGCTATCACATATATTACCTCATTTGATCATTGAAAACACATGAACTTGAAAATTTTAAATGTCTATATATAAAAGGAGAAAAAATATATAAACTCATCATTTAAAAAAGTATTTCCTTAGTTATATAATCTTGAAATGGAAAGCCTTCCTAAACATGACATGAAAGAAAGAAATCTCAAAATAGGGAATGATAATATGGAATCAATGGATGAACCTTCAGTGAGTCTATGGACTACTGAAATTACTATGGAAATGTGAGTGTGTTTATATAAGCGTTTCTGGAAAGCTGATTCATAATTTTTATGAGGTTATCTATCGAAGGATTACATGAGTCAGAAAAGGTTAATAATTGTCAACATTCTTATGGACCAATGAACAGATTTTGTAACATGAATATTTAAAGAGTCTTCATTAAAATAAAAAAAACTGGCCAGGCACGGTGTCTCATGCCTTAATCCTGGCACTCTGGGAGGCTGAGATGGGAGGATCATTTGAGCCTAGGAGTTTGAGACTAGCCCTGGCAAGACAGTGAGACCCTGTTTCTACAAAAAATTGAAAAATTAATCGGGCAGTGTGCCATGTGCCTGTGGTTTCCAGCTACTGAGGAGGCTGAGGTGGGAGGATTGCTTGAGACTGGAGGTCAAGGCTGCCACTGCATTCCAGTGCAGACTGGATGACAGAGCTAATGTGATTTTTAAAATCATATTTAAGACTTAAATATATAAATAAACTACTACAATAAAAATTGAAAAGGAAATGACATAATAGTATTCTTCTATTTTTGACCAAAATGGAGTAGGGACTAGATTTACTCTGCTGCTTCAAACTACCAAGAAAAGGACAAATTGTATAAAAGAAAAAAAAAAAAACTGTCTTTCTTTGCAGACATGATTGTCTAGCTAGAGCTAAAGTGGAGTAAGGCAAGTGAAGTACACAGGCAGCAAAATTTAAGGAGCTTCTCACTCTGAAGTCCTGGCTCCACATCTGTGTAAAAATTCTAAATGGAATCTAAAAAAACAAGGCACTAGAATTGACTTTAGCAATGTTGTAGGAGATGAGATCAAAACACAAAAATTCTCTATATGTCTATATACAAGTAATTAAGAACAAAAATTGAAATTAAAAAAATACATATGCCATTTACTATGGCATAAAAAACATGACATACTTTGGAAAAAAAAAAAGGATGAAAATGTGAAAGACCTGTATACTAAAACTAAAATACTGCTGAGAGAAACTGAAAAAGCAATTTGTCATTGTATTCATTGGGTGGCATACACAATATTGGTAAGATGTAAATTCTTCCCAAATGATCTGAAGATTCAATGCAGTCCCACTCAAAATTCCAGCAGGTTATTTTCAGAGAAATTGTAAAACAAATTCTAAAATCGACATGGAAATGAATATTACCTAGAACAGCCAAAACAACTTTGAAAAAGAACAGAAAACCTGACTTCAAATCTTATAAAGCTACAGTAATCCACACAGTTTGCTACTGGCATAAAGATAAATAAATAGATCAACAGAATAGTACAAAGTGCCCAGGGTGTATAGACAAAGTATAAAGGCCATTCAGTGGAGAAAAGACAGTTTTTCCAACAAATGGTGTTAGAATAGCTGGATATTCATATGTGAAGAAAATGAACTTTGATCCATACTTTACAACATGTACAAAAGTAACTCAAAATGAACCACAGATCTAAATGTAAAACCTAAATCTATAAGACTTCTAGAAAAAAACAGAGAACACTTTTGTGAACTTGGGTTAGGCAAAGATTTCTTAGATAAAACACTAAAATGCATAAAAGAACAAACTAATAATTTGAACTTCATCAAAATTTCAACTTCTGTTTTTTAAATTGTTAAGACAATTAGAAAACAAACGAGACTGGGGAGAAACAACCTGCAAATCATATGCCTGATAAATACTTGTATATAGAAAACACAAATAAATCTCAAAACTTAATAATCAGAAAACAAACAGGACAATTTAAAAAAATAGACAAAAGATTTGAAAAGACAATTTACTGAAGAAGCTATATGGATGACAAGCAGGCAAAAAAAGGTGCTCAATATCGTTAGTCATTAGGGAAAAGCAAATTAAAACCACAACAAAATAGCACTGCACGTATATTAGAATGGCTAAAATTCAAAAGACTGGCCATTTCAAAGTTGGCAAGTACACTGATACACCAATGGTGGGAATGTCAAATGTTAAATGGCACAACCCCTTCAGAAAATAGTCTGGCAGCTTCTTAAGAAGTCAAACGCACATCTGCAATATGATCCAGCCCTTCTACTCCTAGAAATTTATCCAAGAGAAATGAAAGCATATGACCATACAAAGACTTGTATGTGAATATTTGGAGAAGCTTTACATATAATACCTAAGACCTGAATACAACCCCAATGTCCATTAACAGGCGAATGGATAAACAAACATTGTGTGGCACAGCCATACAATTAAACAACACCCAACAATATATAGAATAAATTACTGATAAATGCTGAAACACAGATTTATCAAAGTACTTATAAGTGAAAGGAGCCAGATTAAAAAAAGAGTACATGATATATACAGCTTCACTTACATACAATTCTGGAAAATGCAAACTAATTTATAGTGGTTGCCTGGGCTAAGGGTGAGGAAGGAACAGAACACAAAAGGGCACAAAGTAACTTCTGGGGATGACGAATATGTTCATTATTTTGATTGAGGCAATGGTCTCTCAGGTGTATAAATGCCTAAACTTATCAGATAGTACATTTAAATATGTTCAGTTTATAACATGCCAATTATACCTCAAGAAAGCCATTCACCAAAAAAAAAATGACAAAACTGTAATGAAAGGGGTAACTATTCTTACTATGCAGAGTTCTCACGAAATAAACTAAAGATAAATAATCGAACAGAAACATGGGCAAAGAACCATTAAAGAATATTCACAAAAGAGCTATGTGTCCAACAAAATATAACCTCATTAAAATTAAAGTAATTAGTAATAAAAATGCAAATTAGAAAGTGCCTTTTTTTTTTGCCTGTTTAATTGACCCACTGTACCTCAAGATATTATTTCCCGAGGAATGTAAGGGTAGCTAGGTGTGTACTGAAGCACTATTTAAATGTTGAAAAAGACATAACAGTGTAATTGTGCAACAACAGTTGTTTAAAGTACAGTATATTCATTTAATGAAAGGGAATTTAGCCACTAAAATTATGTATAGAAATGTAATTTCACAATGGAAAACTGCTCATAATATATTATTCATTGGAAAAAAATAATTTATAAAACAATAGTATACACAAAAAGACAACCATTTTTTCAAGTTACTAGCCTTGGTTTCACCATCTATGAGTCTGAGATGATGCATATAAACAATATTAGGTCTCTGATTTTTATATTCATGTACTATTTCATTTAGGCACACTAAATGAAGAACAGTTCAATAATAATTGGTGTTCTCTCCCTGCAGACCTTGACAGTAGTGAGTACCAAAGGATATCATCAAGGGAGAGGACCTGGTTACACTCCACCCTTTTAGTGACATACATTCCTCAATACTAATTACTGTTTTTAAACAGAAGTGTAGCCATTTCTCTGTAGATTGTTATGGATTTGACTATTATTCTTCATTACACATTTTGAATTTTTCTCCAAAACAATCAGAACACTTATTTAACCTCAACTATTCAAAGACTGCTTACAGAACAAGAGAAACTTTAAAACTGTAAAAGAAAATAAGTGCTCCATGAACTGGAATTTGTAATGTTTAACAGTAGGTGGGTTTCAGGAATAAATAAATCAACAAATGCATATCATGTTTCATGATCTTTGTCTTATTTGCTTTTAAAAATTGTCCTTTCAACATTTAATTGTGTTTTGCTGCTATGAATGGAAAATAAAACTGGGTTTAATTATTTAATGACATTTTTTAACTCCCTATATTTTCTCTGAGATTGTGTACCTAACAACCATGATTTCATTTTCATTTGAGTGAGTGAACATGCATAGAAATGGCCCAGAAGCACATACACCTGAGTAAGCAACGGTTATACAGGTTAGTAAGATTTCAGTATTTTCATTTTACTCTTTTGTCAAACTATTTTCTAAGTATTATAAAATGCTAAACATGTATTATATTTCTTTCTTAAAATGACATTTTAACTGGAAAAAAAGTAACAAAAGCATAGCCTAATTATTTATCTCTTTCTTATTTTCCAGGTATTGACATGCCTTTCAGAAGGATTAAAATGGCCCAAATGGAAGCAGATAACATAAATAAATAAAACAATTATGAATACTTGTTTTTGTCATCTAAAGGAAATTTTCTATACAAAAGTCAACTGACTGGTATTCAAGGGGTCAAATTAAACACCCTATTTTATCTTTAACACCTTTAGTTCTGTGAAGGCAGCCACAAAAAAAATCTGCAGAAATATTCATAAAGACTTGGTTTCTCAGACACTAGAAACAGACGCTTTTCACAAGTTCTTGTGCTCTTCCCCCTCCTCCAACCTCCACAACTATATACATCAATTTGTATCAGACTATACAGATTATTTCATTGAGAAATATTAATAGATTGTAGGTGACTTCTGATATTCCTCCAAGCTCTATGCTTTTAACATTTCAGGGGTTTCTAAAACACTCTGACATAGGCCATGGCTGGAGCATAATTTTGCAATTAAATAACTATTTCTTCACTTTATCATTACTTTTTGTGTTAACTTTGCATGTTTAAAATTTAGCTCTAATTTAACCTGATATGTTTAAAACTCATAATTTTAACAGTCTCACTCCCATCTTCTCCTCACTTTTTGAAGAGCTGTCATGTACCATGCACTAAGCAGGTTCTAGGAATACAGACACTGGCCCTACTTGAGGTTTCAACCTTTCAAAGGAGAAAAAAATTACTGCAAGGTGCTAAGTGGTATAGCAGAGGAATGGACAGATGATGACAGCACAGAGATGGCAACTACATTTGCTTAAAGAAATGTTATATCTATCAAAATCCTTCTAAATTTACTTCTAATAGGCTATCATTTGGGATTCAAAATTTTACAAAATTAAAAAATTCTTAAAATGTTTTTATGATGGACACTCCTTTGATTTATATAAGAAGCTTGGTGCTTTTGTGTATGTTCTTGAGTTAAACAATTATGAAAAAATAATGTGGTTTTCTCAAGAGATTTTTATCTTTACAGGAGGAAGGACTGAGGAAATAAGATATTTTAATCCACTGCCCTTTGAGTTTGAAGCAAATGCAAAGTTTGTTATTATTACAATCTATGTACTTACATTACTGACTTTATAATAAAGTGAACCCGGAATCACAACATATTCTTTCCCTTACATTATATTAACAATAAGATTCCCTTTTGGTTCACCATTTAATTCCTTTGTTCAAGACATTTCATTATATATAATCCTGTTACTGTATATGGTCATCTTACTGCATACCTAATTTATTTACCTATAAACTACTGTATTTCCAGTTATAATATCATTCCTATAAGCTGGTAGTTCTACTTAGTTTCCCAGCACTTAGCAGTTACATAGCATTCTCCTTGTCTTTCTCTAATATCTAACAAAAGAAGCATCTCTTTCTCTAGTGAATGTTCAGGACTTAGAATTTTTTTTTTTTTTTTTTTTGTATTTTATCTGGCCTGACTTGTTCCTTCTTCAGCTAATCTTGAGATACTGAATTGATGGATCCAAGAAGTTCTATAGACTAACACTTCAATTCTGGTAGCCTGTGTTTCAGGGCCTGTTAGCAATTCTATATTTCCTCGACATACCTTGTAAGTCAATTAGAACTTTGAAATATAACTAATAAAACTGTTCAAAATCTATATAGTAATGTGCAGCAGATTCAAGTCTTACAGCTAATCAAATGAGACAGCATCTACCAGCATCTGGCAAATTGATTAGCTGGATATCAAAATTGAATCAACTATCTGCAAATCCCCTGCAGTACATGCTATTCTGCTCTTGTTGGTTCCTATTCCATTATCAGTCATCACACAGAATGTTATCCAACTGAAAAAGTGTCATGCATACCCTGCTACAGAGAATAGCTACAATTTCCCAACTGCAGCCTAGTTCATGAACTCTAATAACACAGGCATTACTCAGAGATATAGTGGGTTTGGTTTCAGACTACTGCAATAAAGCATGTATCTCAATAAAGAAAGTCATATGTTTTTAATTTTCCAGTGCATATAAAAGTTATGGTTACACTATACTGTAGTCTATTAAGTGTGCAATAGCATTATGTCTAAAAAATCAATGCATTACACCGTATACAAAAATTAATTCAAGATGTATTAAAGACTTAAATGTTAGACCTAAACCCATAAAAACCCTAGAAGAAAACCTAGGCAATACCATTCAGGACATAGACATGGGCAAGGACTTCATGTCTAAAACACCAAAATCTATGGCAACAAAAGCCAAAATTGACAAATAGGATCTAATTAAACTAAAGAGCTTCTGCACAGCAAAAGAAACTACCATCAGAGTGAACAGGCAACCTACAGAATGGGAGAAAATTTTTGCAATCTACTCATCTGACAAAGGGCTAATATCAGATATGAACAGACACTTCTCAAAAGAAGACATTTATGTAGCCAACAGACACATGAAAAAATGATCATCATCACTGGCCATCAGAGAAATGCAAATCAAAACCACAATGAGATACCATCTCATACCAGTTAGAATGGTGATCATTAAAAAGTCAGGAAACAACAGGTGCTGGAGAGGATGTGGAGAAACAGGAACACTTTTACACTGTTGGTGGGACTGTAAACTAGTTCAACCATTGTGGAAGACAGTGTGGTCTAGAACCAGAAATAGCATTTGACCCAGCCATCCCATTACTGGGTATATACCCAAAGGATTATAAATCATTCTACTATAAAGACACATGCACACGTATGTTTACTGCGGCACCATTCACAATAGCAAAGACTTGGAACCAACCCATATGTCCATCAATGATAGACTGGATAAAGAAAATGTGGCACATATACACCATACACCATGTAATACTATGCAGCCATAAAAAAGGATGAGTTCATGTCCTTTGCAGGGACATGGATGAAGCTGGAAACCATCACTCTCAGCAAACTATCGCAAGGACAAAAAACCAACGCCGCATGTTTTCACTCATAAGTCGGAGTTGAACAATGAGAACACATGGACACAGGAAGGGGAACATCACACACCGGGGCCTTTCAAGGGGTAGGGGGCTAGGGGAAAGAGAGCATTAGGAGAAATACCTAATGTAGATGATGGGTTGATGGGGTTGATGGGTGCAGCAAACCACCATGGCACGTGTATACCTAACAAACCTGCACGTTCTACACATGTATCCCAGAACTTAAAGTATAATAATAATTTAAAAAATAGAATTACACTACATCTCCTCTGCTCGATAAATGGAACAGCAAAGCCTCGATGATAGCACATTCACTTACAAGACGAATTACTATTATCTTTTAGGCCCACTGTTGTGACTTACCAGTCAGAAAAAAACATTTCTTTCAAAATATCACTTCTCATTCACAATGCACCTGGTCATCCAAGAGCTTTAATGGAAATGCCCAAAGAGATGAATGTTGTTTTCATACCTGCTAACACAGCATCCATTCTGAAGCCCACGGATCAAGGAGTAATTTTGACTTTCACATCCTACTATTTAAGAAATACATTTCATAAGTCCATAGCTGACATAGATAGTGATTCCTGTGATGGAGCTGGGCAAAGTACATTGAAAACCTGGAAAGAATTCACCTTTCTAAATGCCATTAAGAACATTCATGATTCATAAGAGGAGGTCAAAATGTGGACACTAACAGAAGTTTGAAAGAAGTGCATTCCAACCCCCATGGATGACTTTGAGGGCTTCAAGACTTCAGTGAAGGAAGTGACTGCAGATTTGGTGAAAATAGCAAGAGAACTAGAATTAGAAGTAGAGCCTGAAGATGTGAATGAATTACTGCAATCTCATTATCAAACTAGAATGGATGAGCAAAGAAAGTCATTTCTTGAGACGGAATCTACTCCTGGTGAAGACGCTGTGAACATTGTTCACAGTGTAAAAGTGTTCCTATTTCTCCACATCCTCTCCAGCATCTGTTGTTTCCTGACTTTTTAACACTTGCCATTCTAACTGGCGTGAGATAGCATCTCCCTGTGATTTTCATTTGCATTTCTCTAATGACCAGTGATGATGAGCTTTTTTTCATGTTTGTTGGCCACATAAATGTCCTCTTTTGAGAAGTGTCTGTTCATATCCTTTGCCCACTTTTTGACAGGGTTGTTTTTTTCTTGTAAATTTGTTTAAGTTCTTCGCAGATTCCAGATATTAGCCCTTTGTCAGACAGATAGATTGCAAAAATTTTCTCCCATTCTGTAGGTTGCCTATTCATTCTGATGATAGTTTCTTTTGCGGTGCAGAAGCTCTTTAGTTTAACTAGATCCCATTTGTCAATTTTGGCTTTTGTTGCCATTGCTTTTGGTGTTTTAGTCATGAAGTCTTTGCCCATGCCTATGTTCTGAATGGTACTGCCTAGGTTTTCTTCTAGGGATTTTATCATTTTAGGTCTTACGTTTAAGTCTTTAATCCATGTTGAGTTAATTTTTGTATAAGATGTAAGCAAGGGGTCCAGTTTCTGTTTTCTGCATACGGCTAGCCAGTTTTCCCAGCGCCATTTATTAAATAGGAAATCCTTTTCCCATTGCTTGTTTTTGTTAGCTTTGTCAAAGATCAGATGGCTGTAGATGTGTGACGTTATTTCTGAGGCCTCTGTTCTGTTCCATTGGTCTCTGTATCTATTTTGGTACCAATACCATGCTGTTTTGATTACTGTAGCCTTGTAGTATAGTTTGAAGTCAGGTAGCATGATGCCTCCAGCTTCGTTCTTTTTGCTTAGGATTGTCTTGGCTATATGGGCTCTTTTTTTGGTTTCATATGAAATTTAAAAGTACTTTTCATTTTTTTTTTTTTTTTGAGACCAGATCTCACTGTCACCCAGGCTGGAGTGCAGTGGTGCCATCTCGGCTCACTGCAACCTCCTTGCCTCCCAGGTTCAAGCGATTCTCCTGCCTCAGCCTCCCAAGTAGCTGGGATTATAGGCGCCCACCAACACACGTGGCTAATTTTTGTATTTTTAGTAGAGATGGGGTTTCATCATGTTGGCCAGGGTGGTCTCAATCTCTTGACATCGTGATCTGCCTCCCTTGGCCTCCCAAAGTGCTGAGATTACAGGCATGAGCCACCGTGCCTGGCCTTAAAGTAGTTTTTTCTAATTCTGTGAAGAAAGTCGATGGTAGTTTGATGGGGATAGCATTGAATCTATAAATTACTTTGGGAAGTATGGCCATTTTCATATATTGATTCTTCCTATCCATGAGCATGGAATGTTTTTCCATTTGTTTGTGTCCTCTCTTATTTCCCTGAGCAGTGGTTTGCAGTTCTCCTTAAAGAGGTCCAATGTAGTGTAATTCTTAAGAGCTCTAGGATTTTTGGAATAGTCCATGAGCGTTGACTTAAACTTCAAATCGTCAGCTGCCTTAGCCCTAACAAAAGAGTCAGCCTGTCCTTTTTTTTTGAGACGAACTCTCACTCTGTCACCCAGGCTGGAGTGCAATGGTGTGATCCTGGCTCACTGCAACCTCTGCCTCCTGGGTTCAAGCGATTCCCCTGTCTCAGCCTCTCAAGTAGCTGGGATTACAGGTGCACGCCACCATATCTGGCTAATTTTTGTATTTTTAGTAGACAGAGGATTTC
>NW_016806325.1:1574822-1610514 GCF_001698545.2 Rhinopithecus bieti
TTTTTTTTTTTTTTTTTTTGAGACCAGATCTCACTGTCACCCAGGCTGGAGTGCAGTGGTGCCATCTCGGCTCACTGCAACCTCCTTGCCTCCCAGGTTCAAGCGATTCTCCTGCCTCAGCCTCCCAAGTAGCTGGGATTATAGGCGCCCACCAACACACGTGGCTAATTTTGTATTTTAGTAGAGATGGGGTTTCATCATGTTGGCCAGGGTGGTCTCAATCTCTTGACATCGTGATCTGCCTCCCTTGGCCTCCCAAAGTGCTGAGATTACAGGCATGAGCCACCGTGCCTGGCCTTAAAGTAGTTTTTTCTAATTCTGTGAAGAAAGTCGATGGTAGTTTGATGGGGATAGCATTGAATCTATAAATTACTTTGGGAAGTATGGCCATTTTCATATATTGATTCTTCCTATCCATGAGCATGGAATGTTTTCCATTTGTTTGTGTCCTCTCTTATTTCCCTGAGCAGTGGTTTGCAGTTCTCCTTAAAGAGGTCCAATGTAGTGTAATTCTTAAGAGCTCTAGGATTTTGGAATAGTCCATGAGCGTTGACTTAAACTTCAAATCGTCAGCTGCCTTAGCCCTAACAAAAGAGTCAGCCTGTCCTTTTTTTTTGAGACGAACTCTCACTCTGTCACCCAGGCTGGAGTGCAATGGTGTGATCCTGGCTCACTGCAACCTCTGCCTCCTGGGTTCAAGCGATTCCCCTGTCTCAGCCTCTCAAGTAGCTGGGATTACAGGTGCACGCCACCATATCTGGCTAATTTTTGTATTTTTAGTAGACAGAGGATTTCACCATGTTGGCCAGACTGGTCTCGATCTCCTGACCTCACGTGATCCGCCCCCCTCCGCCTCTCAAAGTGCTGAGATTACAGGCATGAGCTGCCACAACCAGTAGGCTGTTCTTTAAAGCTCTGAAGCCAGGTTTGACTTCTCCTCTCTAGCTATGAAACTACTGGAGGGCATCTTCTTCCAATAGAAAGCTGCTTCATCTCCATTGAAAATATGTGGTTTACTGTAGCCACTTTCATCAATGATCTCAGCTAGATCTTCTGGATAACTTGCTACAGCTTCTACATTATCACTTGTTGCTTCACCTTGCACTTTAATGTTATGGAGATGGTTACCTTCCTTAAACCTCATAAATGAGCCTCTGCTAGTTTCAAACTTTTCTCCTGCAGCTTCCTCACCTCTCGCAGCCTTCGTAGACTTTAAGAGAGTTAGAGGCCTTGCTCTAGATTAGGCTCTGGCATAAGGGGGTACTGTGGCTGGTTTGATCTTCTATCTAGATCACGAAAACTTTGTCCATATCAGCAATAAGGTTGTTTTACTTTCCTGTCATTTGTGTGTTCACTGATGAAGAACCTTTCCTTTGCATTCACAACTTGGCTAACTATATGGCACAAAAGTCTTAGCCTTTGCCCTATCTCAGCTTTCTCCATGCCTTCCTCACTGAGCTTAATCACTTCTACCTTTTGATTTAAAATGAGAGATGTGCAATTCTTCCTTTCACTTGAATACTTAGAGGCCACTGCAGGGTTATTAACTGGCCTCATTTCAATACTGTGTCTCAGAGAAGAGGGAGGCCTGAAGAGAGGGAGAGACATGGGAGAATGGCTGGGGGGTGGGGCAGTCAGAACACTTACAACATTTATCAATTAAGTTTGCCATCATATATGGGTACAGTTTGTGGTGCCCCAAAGCAATTACAATTGTAACATCAAAGAGCACTCATCACAGATCACCATAACAGATATAATAATGAAAAGGTGTGAAATATTTTGAGAATTATGAAAATGTGACAGAGACACACAAAGTGAGCACACAATGTTGGAAAAATGGCACCAATAGACTGGCTTAACATAGAATTGCCACAAAACTTCAATCTGTAGAAAACGCAGTATCTATGAAGCATAATAAAGCAAAGACCAGGAAAACGAGGTACGCCTGTATTTATGCTTCATGCCTCATTTTATAGTTTCATTTTATCCTTTGATAAAAATATTGATATAAAATAGAATAGATGCTATTCTAATTATACAAGTGGAAAAAAAAAACAGGTGCAGAAAGGTAAATTATTTGACCAGGGTCAAACAGAGAGTGGCAGTATTTTGTCTAGAATGCCAGCTCTCTCTTACTCCAGTCTTTGTTGTTGTCTATTTTACATCATATCATTCACGCCTTAGTGCAATTAAAAACACTACTGTAAACATTTAAAAAAAATGCCTTAAAGAGGAGTTCAGGGCTCTGGTTTATGCTCAATACTATCAAATTGACTAAATTTTCCATATGTTTTGAGTTCTTGAATGACAAACTCTCAAATCAAAGTATCTATTATGTGAATAATATTAAAATAGGTACTGCAGCATATAACCAAGAAATAGGTAGTTTTGGCACGTCTTAAAATGTGGCATTTCTATCTTTTAATTTCTCCTACCAGGCTAAAAATAAATGTTTAAAATTCTGCTCTACTATTAGTTATATTTTAATGATATAATCTCGTATGAGAATTATGATATCTGAATGTGCTTTTGAATTATTCGTATTAGAAATGAATGCCATATAGAATATTGAAAACAAATGTATTTCTACATTTGTAGATATACTGTATGTACATGGTATTACAAATAAATACATACAAATAGCTATCTCCAATATAGAAAACCACTACATTGTACCTATATTGTACATAAAACTGTGGGTATTAAATTTATTTCTACTGGACATTATCTTATTTCAAAAATATTGTAAAAGGAGTTATATTAAAATGTAATGAGGCCAGGCATGGTGGCTCATGCCTGTAATCCCAGCACTTTGGGAGACTAGGGTGAGCGGATCACTTGAGACCAGGCCTAGGCTCGTCTCAAACATGGCAAAACCCTGTCTCTACAAAAAATACACACAATAAATTAAGCGAGTATCCTGTGGTCCCAGCTACTAGGGAGGCTGAGGTGGGAGGACCGTTTGAGCCCAGGAGGTTGAGGCTGCAGTGAGCTGTGATTATGCTACTGCACTCCAGCCTGGGTGACAGAGCGGAGACCCTGTCTCAAGGAAAATAAAATAAAATAAAATTAATGCTATATACTAAAGAATATTTGTATTTTAAACTACATTAAGAACATAATGGCTTATTACACCATAATTATGTCAATCCTCAAATTTTTATTTTTATGTATGTATGCATGTATGTACATATGTATGTATGTAGAGATGAGGTCACACTATGTTGCTCAGTCTGGTCTCAAACCCCTGGCCTCAAGTGATCCTCCTGCCTCAGCCTCCCAAAGTGCTGAGATTACAGGTGTGAGCCACCACACCCAGCCACCTCCCACATTTTTAAAGGAGTGAACTATTAATAATACTAGATAAGCAAACTTCCTTTCTTAAGGGGGTTCTCCTAAATGCTGAAATTGAAAACCAACAACACATTTTATCATAGGAATATTTAGCTACCTTTTAAATTTACTTCATGATCAGGAAACGCAAAGACTAAATAAGTGCCTAAGACAGATAGCTTAATGCATTAAGAACATGGACTCTGGAGTCAGCTTAGAACCAAATGGTGGCTTTACTACCGTGTTACTTTAGGAAAATTATTGTTTTCTCTGTGCCTCCGTTTCATCATCTGCAAAATGAGGATAATAATGGGACCTACACTGAAGAGTTTTAGAAGGATGGTATGAATGTAAAATGCTCCTAAGCGTGGAAGACACATTAAATGCTTGATAAATATGAGCTACTACTACCACTGTTATTAGCCCCAAATTTACTAACTGATGATGCCTCTCAGTATACATTTTTATAAAATTTAAGGAAAAAATGCTATCTACAGGATTTGTAATTGTTAATGCCAAAATTTACTCATTTATTGCATATTAGTAATATGCCAGGTACTATGTTAGACATATGGCATTATAAATACCACATGCTTCTAGGCAATGAGCAAGTTAAATAACAAATTTTATAGGAAACTAAAGGTACATGTTGCCCTGAACTCTGGTAAAATGTGTCACAATATAAAAAATGTTTGTTAATAATGACAATGTAGGCTATCATTAATTAATATGAAATGTATTAATAAAATCATGTCAGTAGCAGAAACTGCTTTTTGGTTTAAATTTCTTTTACAGATGTAATCAACTAACTAGGAAGTACAAAGGACTAGAAAAAAGAATGCTAATCTGAGTCTGATTCCTGCGTTTCATAGCACAGCTCAACTTGACACACAATAGGTGCTTAATAAAGATTTGTCTTGTCTAAGATACTACGACTACAAAGCACTCCAGAGTTAATACTGGTTCAGAGGAGACATTGCCACCTAGTGAAAAATCAGCCTTATTACGCAGAATTATCAAATAATGTTGAGAACTTCCCAAATTAGACTTGACTCCACTGAAAACACTACATGCGTATTTATTACGTGTCAGTATTCTGGGTAGGTACTAGTAGGAAAAAGATGAACAAGCTTCCATCTTTGCTTCTTACAAAGTATAGAAAATACAAGGAAACTACATACTCCACAGAGAAACACAGAAAAAACTGTACTGTAGAAAAAACAAGGTTTGATTATTAGACATTTAGAAACTAATATTTCAAGAAATGTGCTGAAAAGGAAATTTAGTGTAGCAAATAAGAGCATGGACTCCAGGAGCAAACTGCATTGATTTAAAGCCATGGCTCCTGTAAAGCGAGGATAACAGCCCCTATGCCACAAGATTATTGCAGAAACTTAAAAACAGTACCAGGAACAAAGAAAATGCTATGTAAGTATTAACCAAAATTATTATTAAATTTAGAACAATATCCTAGAGACCGAGGTGAATAAATATTGATTAATAACAAAACATTAACTGAAGTCTAGCTTCATGAATTTAATTCAGTAGAAGCCGTTTCTCTGACTAGTGCTCTGTTATTATGGGAATCCTAAAAGTACATTATTTGTGGTACTCTGTGACTAAATTTTGTATTACTGGATGATTAACCCTTTCAACATCAGGCAAATAAAACTGCCTTCTGAAAGTAAAAATCATATTTCTTACCAAAAAAAGCAAAAAGTCAGTAGAATGAAAGACCCAAAAGACCACAACCTGAACATATGTTTACCAGGGAAAGATGCTTGCTAACTCTTCACAGATTTTGCTAGAACTGAAAGATGGATGATACATTTAGTTACCACTGTGGTCTCATTCACAACTTGTTTAGCTTATAAAAAAAAATAAGCTTGCTCCATTTTCCTTGAAAATTATCTGATAATTTTTTAAAACACCACTTAAAAATCTCTGAAGTCTTTTGTGTTTTTTGAATTTTATACTATTAAAATATTTATGTAAAGCGATATGTAAACTTTATTTTCAAACAAAACATTATGAGCAAAATATTCCTGTATTAAAAAATAAAATATAAGACAAAACTCTAATAGGTCAGTAATAAACATTACACTTTTCTTATGGATCTATACCATTCACAAGAACTCTGCTAAATCTTAGATGTCTTAAGATTACTTAACTTCTTCCTAAGCTTCCTCTTTTTACAAATAGACAGCAACAAGTTGGGAGAATGTGTTGAAACATTTTTGAGTTTTAATTTGTAAAGGTGTGTTTGCATATCAAAAATTGTGTTTGTGATATATTGCACAAATAATTTTAATTTAATGTACTATTATTTGAATATTTTAATTTCTAAAATGCTCACAGAAATCCTTCCTCTTGCACATTAAGATAGTGTGGAAATAACATTATGCTTTTAATTTTATGCATTTATACTCTAATAAATTAACCTGCAAAGAAACATACTTTAATAAATAAAAGACTAAGCAACAGAGTAAAAGAGAGGAGAAAAAAACTCTTCAACTCCTTTCTATATAGAGATGCTTATCAGCATATTAAAACAGAAATTCTTACATGTAGTCAAGTGTATACTGGTTGGATAAGCATGCAACTCATTTTATCTTTTGTTTCAATACTGTGCTTATCAATTTACCTAGTACTTTCACAGTCATGGTCTCACAGTATCTTCACAAATACCTCTCTTAGGTAGGACAGGTACTAGTACTGTAGTACATTTTAACAGATACGAAAATGGAGCTTCAGGAAAGACGCTTGTGCAAGGTCACTAGAGGAAGAGAATAGAGTCTAAACCCCGTTTTTTTGGACTCCTAAAATGCTTAGCTCTTTCTACTACTATGCCTCTAGAATGGACTTCCATGCTTATTGCCTAAAAACCAAATTGGCAAACCTAACTATCCTGGGCTAATCTGTTGATAAAATCCTCTGTCAGTGACAAAAAATAAATTGCTTGAAGAAAAGATAGAGTGGAACTTTAATGTGTATGTGTAGTGAAAATTTCAAAGGCATAAAAAGCAAATTAGAAATTGAATGAAGACTATTGTAAAACCTCTTAAGAGTCTGAGGAAATAACTGTGCTGCCTATTTCCTGTATAACAGTTCCAAATATAAAGTACTTTGCTATAACTCTTCATTTATGTGAAGATTTAGAGTGGGTACAAAGAGAGAACTGTTTCAGGATACATGTTGAAACTAGACACCAGATTTGGACATTGAATGATTTGAGGAATCCATCTGTTTTTTCGTATAATCAGGCAGTGTTTATTTTTGCTAACGTCTGCTTGTAACAGTAAATGGTACTGTGTTGGTTGACAATTCCACCATTAGTAATAGTGTTCTATAAATCTGAGTATGTGTCGCAGAAATGATTTCTTCTCTATACAATTCTTTAAAATAAAGATTAAATCTTGATTTTACAATAAATTATGCTAGAAAACATTTTTCTCTAGCATAATTCACCCAGGAAGGCATAATATAATCCATACTGTGATCAAGAACTTCAGATTTATAACTTAATTGCCTAATAACTTAGTATTTATCACAACCATTAATCAATTCAATCTATATTAACTTAATACAGTTAACTTTCCATAAGCAAATCAAAGAAACTAACGAAGACTTTTCATTTTTGTACAAGAATGTATAAAGAAAACAGAAATGCAATTTTGAGAATGACAGCACTAACAGTATAATATAGAAGAGTGGAATCCTAATTTCAGGACAGAAATTAAAGAAATATATGAAAACCAGCATAAATCCAGAGAATTATTAAAATACCATACTGTCCCTGAAAAAGAAGGTATCCAAACTTTTTATTTCCTTATTATTTCTCAGAATGATAGAATAGTGTAATTGCAGACCTGAAAGACATTAGATTTCTAATTCCAGGTGATGTTTTCACTGACATGTGATTTTCCCCTACTTTTATGTTAAGAAACTCTCAAAACTACAACTTATTAAAACTATATGCTTTAGTTAAGAATATAGGATAAAATATTAACTCAATAGTCAACCAAAAACATTAAAGATCTGTATTTCCTAAGTGTTATTTACGTCTTAAATTTAGTTAACATATTCCAAATATTTTTTAGGTAAATTCTATTTATTTAAATTGATTTACAAAGAAACTGGTGGCTAGCTTTCTGTGATTCCAACGGAAGGGCACAATTGTTAGGTGTACTTTGGTCAGCATTTAAATGCCAGACAGATTCCTGGTTTAGTCTAAATGTAAATGTTACTCTAAAAATTCTTTACTTACTAAGTGGTGGACTTACCATGGAAATCATAAATATACAGAAGAATTGGCTCATTTTGCCCAAATGCACAGAATGCAACCATATTTTCAAATGGATGATAAGAAATGTCTCGAACAGGTGACTTGAATGGCAAGTCAGAATACATGGCTACTTGTTCTCCTAAATAAAAAGAGAGATTAAAAAATGTTTATCAGAGCATATCTATATCAGATAAATCTTGTTACACGATTATTCTGCCATTTATTAGAAAATATAGTAATGCTCATATTATTTATGTGAAAACCTCAAATATTTAAAAATGTTTGAGTGACAATATATGAAATTATCTTTATTTTATATTTCATTGACCCTCCTCTTTCTACTTTCTACCTCTTCAATGAGGTTTTCAAGGCACAAAAGAAAGACAAAGGGCACAGAAGGAAGTAGAGAGGTATACGACTCTGAGATTGGAGATTGGACAGAGCTAAGCAAACTCCAAATGACAGAGAACTCTGGGTAGAACTATGGGAGAAATTACAGGACTCTAAAACTAAAGAAACTCTAGTTGGGTGAGTTTTGGTGAAGGATTAACTTTTCCATTTTTTTTTTTTTTTCCCCAGATGCTGTTTGAGGTACCCATTTGCTTGAAAGATACTTATGACTCTGGCCTAAAAGATGTCTAAAGCAGAGATCTGTGGAACGCAGGAAAATCAGTCAGGAATCAAAAAGCAAAGAACCTAGATTCATTTATTGAAGGTGAGGGAGACAACGCTACTGAATTGATGCTAAAGCATCAAAACACGGTACAGGAAACATTCAAACAAAAGCCTAAGTTAGCTGACTAGTCAAAATGCCTAACAGAAAAAATACAAAAATAAACAAGGAAAAAATCAAATACTGTTCATTAAAGAAATTTTAACGTTAGTTTTATGAAATTCTCTCAATTTCTTATTAAAAACATTCATGTAGCTTTAGATTTTCTTTTAAAAAGCAAAGGTGAGGCACAAATGAGCTTCCCAATGTAATTGTCTACTGGAAAAAAACTGAATTGCAGTAATTCAGGTAACTTGCTATTTAAGTTTCAGATTTCAAAACTTTCACAGGTATGTTTCTGTTACTAATGAAAATATATTATAGATGTTTAACAATTTGTCTACCTAATCATATTCCAAATTCAGCTTGTAACATTTTGTACTTTGTGTTAGTCTCCATTAAACGATTTTCTAAGATCAGCAATGTCTCATAGGCCATGAAAGAACAAACCTTGAATTATAATGTGAAATTCTAAATCCATAAAGATATTAAAGCAATAGAGAACAAAATTTAATACAAGTTTAGGCTGTAGATAAGTTCCTCTGAAGGCTTTCTAATCTTAAAAACCATAATTGAAAACCCGAAAGCAGAATTTCCTTGCAAATTATTCCATAAAAATGGTAGAATTTTCACACTTCTTCAAAGCCCTGTACCTCCCCAAATGATTTTTAAAGTTCTATAAATACTCACCTGTTTCTGGGTTCCAAACATACACTATACCATCCTCACTTCCAGCAAAGAGAAAAGTCCCACATGGAGTCAAAGTACTATGAATCTTCTCCCGATAATTTGCTGCTCCTACAAATTTCCTTGCTACTAATCTACAAGCAGAAAAGATTTTACAAATGTAACTGTCTTAATCATGTAAATGACTGGTGGTACTGACTGTTTTCTCTTAAATGCTTAATTTCCATTCAACAAACATTTTTTGAGAATCTGTCATATGGGAGACATTCTATAATATAATGGATGCAGAATAAAGGAGAGCTAGTCCCAAGAGCCCACGGAGTTTATAATTTAGCAAGAGAGGAGAAACATGTCAATGTAAAATAGAAGGTGGATGTAGAACGTACTACAAAAGACAAACAGAAGAGTTCTTTTCAAACTTGGACAAGAGAAATTAATTCTAGCTACAGAGAAAGAGAGACTATGGATAGCATTTGAGCTGGTAACTAAAATAATGGATAGAATTTTTATACTCATATAGTCTTCTAACTGATGAATTTTTAAAATAATACAAGGCATATTTGACCTCTGAAAAAAATTAGATAAAACATATTATTAAACCATCTGCTAAATATGGTACATAAGCCTTCCATATTTTTGCACTCATGAAAAAATAGTAAACACCATTTCAGCACATACTTTGTGCCAGGTAGGCACTATTATCATCTCTAACACCAAACAAAAGTGCACTAGAAGTCCATGCTGATTTTCCCAGAACGCTGCTCCCACCTTTTATAAGAAGGATATTTCCCTACGTTCACCATTATTTGGAAATAAAGGAAAAAAACAAGGACGTATAAATCATAAGCCCCGTCCTGTTGTTACATCATATTATACTAATGCTGTAACAGTATTATAGTGATAATATCAGTATCAATCAATATCATTGTTGAAGGTAGAAGTTTCTTTTTTTTTAATTATGAAAATAAAAGCAACTAACTACATTTCAGCCTCAGAACTATTCACATTTTGGGCTGGATAACTGTTTTAGGGAGACTATCCTATGGGCTGTAGGATGCTTAGCAATATTTTTGATCTCTACTCATTAGATACTAGAAGCAACATAAAAAAAAAATCTCCAGATACTGCCAGATGTTCCTTGGTGAGTGTGGGGACACTGCCTAGTTGAGAACCACTACCGAATTTTATAAATATAATTTAATTCATTACTTATTCTGTGAGTACTTATCCTGTCAATACTGAAATATACTTACATCCGGAGATCCATTATTCTTAAAGTACTGTTTTTGGTATGAATTAACAAACGTTTTCCATTGGGATGAACCTCCAAATAACTTATTGGAATCCCCTTAAACTCAGTTTCTTTAATTTCCTAAAATGATAAAAAAAATAGTACTAATGAAAAGTTTATCTAATCTTAAACTCTTCTGGGGGTACAAAATTAATCTTAAAATACCTTTTCCAATTCTGCTGTATAGGATGCTTTATAATTGTTAGCAAAAGGATTCTGAGTAACTTCAGTTTAGGGTTGAAAATAAAGCTGATGAACTGTATTTTTGTGTTGTTATGCAATGTGTAAATGCAAATTTAATTATTATGTGTTTCTGTAGTATGTTCACTTTCCCAAAATTTAGTCAATCCCAAACAAGAAGCATTTCCAACAAACACATCTTGTCACATTAAATTTTTTGTTTAAAATCATGTAAGAAGCTTCCAATTTTTATAAATTCAAAACCACATGTAGAATTAATTTTCAAGTTTCTATTCTTATTTAGATAAGAATTTCTAACAACAGATGAACTGCCTTTTCAACAGATCTGATAGACTCAATGGATTTAACTAAAATTCATGAAAATTATTTTTCCCTTAGGGTGTCTTTTTTCAACTACTGTTATTATTAAGAAAAATTGAAGAAAAAGGTATAATATGTTAGGCAGAAACTGGATCAATTTATATAAAATAAATTCAAGTTTAATGATTCATTTGTATTTTTAAATAAAAAGTAAAAAATGTTCACTAACAAAATTGCTTAACATACAAGCTGTCTTAAAAACACTCCTGCCCCCAATGAAAGAACTTATTCATTTGTTTCCATTTAGCAAATTTCAAATGAAATAATTATTGTGATTAAATGACAGACTTTCATAATAATTACATAACTCTGAAAGACACCAGTGTTGACAAAATACTGAGAACACTGTTTTTAGAGATGTTATTGGACCAAGGAAAAAGGATATAACAGAAAATATAAATTATTACTTATTGATGGTAATATAACATACATCTCATTTTAGCATAAATGTCACTCAATGGATTACTGAATGCCACAGTGCAAATGGGGTATAAAAAAGTGAAATTAACACCTGGCCGAAATTTTAAAAATCTTCACTAAGTCATTATATCATCAATCAGCCACCAGGAGGGTGTGTTAATTAATTATTGATAACTGACTAAGAAAAAGTGTTAATTTTTTGAAATGAGAGAACAGAATGTCCTGACATCCTATCTTAAAGTCATGTGATTGGAGTTTTCCAACTTCTTTAATTAAATCTCATAATATAAAATATGATTTTATACCTTATTTATAGTCCAGTGACGCACTGAATGTTCCAAATCATTAACCTTGACATAGGTATTCCAAACAACAATCACCCCTGTACAGTCTCCTGAATACATATGATGACCTATTTAAAAAACAAGATTACTCACTTATGAATGTCCCAGAGTTAGAAACAAATAATAGGAGACTGGGGGAAACCATACCCCAGTAAAACAGTCAAAGAATTGAAGGGCTATGAAAAGGTATTTCAGTTTAAAAAAGCCAAAAATCAAAATGCAACTCACAAACAAACCCCAATTATCTTTAAATGAATTCTTTACTCTTTTAAATTATTTTTGATGACTTATTTCCCTTTGTCACTTACCTGAATTTAACTACAAAAAGAAATGAGCCTCTCAGTACATGTGTATATGGCTCATATTCCAAAGCCAAAGAATTTGAACCATCCGACATGTAACATTATTTCTCACTTTATTAACCTATAAATCTATTTTGGAGTCCCAGAAAAATATCTATATTCTAATACATAGTGTTAGCATAATACCTGAGACCCAGTAGAAACTCATTAAATGATCAGGAAATGAATAAAATAATAAATAACAGGTATTCCAATTTAACATCAATTCTTTGGAGTCAAATCATCTTAAAGTTGACAGACCTCAGAAAGTTCAACTTCATACCCACTCAGGAATATCTCAAACACCACCACTAACAGATGGCTGTTCAGCAACTGTGAATTCAGTATTTTACAAAACAACTATTCAATTGGTGAACTGCTTCCTGTATTAAAATATTCTTTGTAATTCTGAACGAAGAAAATCTACCTTCTACAGCTTTGGCCCACCTCTACCCACTGGAGTAAAATGGACCAATTTTCTTTCTTTCTTTTTTTTTTTTTTCTGCACATTTGGATATCTTATGGCCAAATAGTTGAAGAAAGTCTTTATGTCTCTTTTACAATCTGAACTACTGCTATTATGACAGTTAGTTTTCAGATACCTTTCTTTCCTGAATATGTTCCAAATTTATTAACATCCCTACAGCTGAACTGAGTAAATCAGCAGTATTATCCTTTTGATCTGGATCCCATGCCAATTAATTATAGTGACAGCCTACATGCCTAGTCTCTGAAATTATGTAAAAAGTGACTATTTAATAGATATAATAAATTTCTTTATTCTTTCGGATAATAAAATGATTTATGTTTTACATCTTTAAGACATACTACATTATTCTTTTTTTTTTGAGACGGAATCTCACTCTGTCACCCAGGCTGGAGTGCAGTGGCGCGATCTCAGCTCACTGCAACCTCTACCTCCCAGGTTCAAGTGATTCTCCTGCCTCAGCCTCCCAAGTAGCTGGGACTACAGGAGCCCAGCACCACACCCAGCTAATTTTTTGTATTTTTAGTAGAGATGGTGTTTCACCGTGTTAGCCAGGATGGTCTTGATCTCCGGACCTCATGATCAACCCATCTTGGCCTCCCAAAGTGTTGGGATTACAGGCATGAGTCACCGTGCCTAGCCACTATATTATTCTTACTTTAAATAATTGCAAATTTCCCTTCTATATGTTTGCAAATTTTAAGGTTCTTGAAAAAAAGTAAGAATGATAATCACCAGTTCAAAGAAATATATTTATGCAATTTTAAATGTTTAAGAATTTAATAACTTAAAAGTTACAAACAGAACTCCTTCAATGTCAAATCTATCATATGACCTGCAAAACAAGCATAAACCTAAATATGCACAATCATCAGTACATAACCCTCTCATGCCTCGATAACTATTATTCTGGTAAAAAAAATTCTTCACATAGCTGGTCTTCATTCATAGTCTCTGACATACCTTCAGTATCAAAACAAAGTGAGTTGATAAAACTTTTGTGAACGTCAAACTGTCGGACCAACATGGCAGAATCCTCTCTCATCTCAACTTTCCATATCCGTATCATGGAATCATAGCATCCTGTAACTACCAGCTCTCTTACAGCTGGATGGAATTTAGCCGTGTAAACAAAAGAAGGATGAGGTAAAACTTTGAAAGTATTTGTATTGTTTATTTCATTTTTCCATATCCTGGAAAAGGATAAGAAGTTACATATTGCTTCTGAAAAGCAGAAGTTTATTTTAACAGTTTTTCTAAGAACCAACATAGCCAATGAACCTTAAGTAAGCAAGTGACAACTACCAATGGTAAACCAAGTTTTAAAACAATGAAAAATATAATGATGATCTCATATTTGATGACTGGAATTTTCACACTGTGACAAAGTTATTTGTTATAGTTATCATCCAGCATATTATATCCACTAATTGTAATCTATACTATAAAATTAATAACTGTTTTTTAAACCTACCTATTTTGTCATTGGTTAAACACACATTGAACAGCTGGTAAAATATGGCATTTAGTACAATATGCATAAANAAAAATTGAAGAAAAAGGTATAATATGTTAGGCAGAAACTGGATCAATTTATATATAAATTCAAGTTTAATGATTCATTTGTATTTTAAATAAAAGTAAAAAATGTTCACTAACAAAATTGCTTAACATACAAGCTGTCTTAAAACACTCCTGCCCCAATGAAAGAACTTATTCATTTGTTTCCATTTAGCAAATTTCAAATGAAATAATTATTGTGATTAAATGACAGACTTTCATAATAATTACATAACTCTGAAAGACACCAGTGTTGACAAAATACTGAGAACACTGTTTTAGAGATGTTATTGGACCAAGGAAAAGGATATAACAGAAAATATAAATTATTACTTATTGATGGTAATATAACATACATCTCATTTTAGCATAAATGTCACTCAATGGATTACTGAATGCCACAGTGCAAATGGGGTATAAAAAAGTGAAATTAACACCTGGCCGAAATTTTAAAATCTTCACTAAGTCATTATATCATCAATCAGCCACCAGGAGGGTGTGTTAATTAATTATTGATAACTGACTAAGAAAAGTGTTAATTTTTTGAAATGAGAGAACAGAATGTCCTGACATCCTATCTTAAAGTCATGTGATTGGAGTTTTCCAACTTCTTTAATTAAATCTCATAATATAAAATATGATTTTATACCTTATTTATAGTCCAGTGACGCACTGAATGTTCCAAATCATTAACCTTGACATAGGTATTCCAAACAACAATCACCCCTGTACAGTCTCCTGAATACATATGATGACCTATTTAAAAAACAAGATTACTCACTTATGAATGTCCCAGAGTTAGAAACAAATAATAGGAGACTGGGGAAACCATACCCCAGTAAAACAGTCAAAGAATTGAAGGGCTATGAAAAGGTATTTCAGTTTAAAAAAGCCAAAATCAAAATGCAACTCACAAACAAACCCCAATTATCTTTAAATGAATTCTTTACTCTTTTAAATTATTTTGATGACTTATTTCCCTTTGTCACTTACCTGAATTTAACTACAAAAGAAATGAGCCTCTCAGTACATGTGTATATGGCTCATATTCCAAAGCCAAAGAATTTGAACCATCCGACATGTAACATTATTTCTCACTTTATTAACCTATAAATCTATTTTGGAGTCCCAGAAAATATCTATATTCTAATACATAGTGTTAGCATAATACCTGAGACCCAGTAGAAACTCATTAAATGATCAGGAAATGAATAAAATAATAAATAACAGGTATTCCAATTTAACATCAATTCTTTGGAGTCAAATCATCTTAAAGTTGACAGACCTCAGAAAGTTCAACTTCATACCCACTCAGGAATATCTCAAACACCACCACTAACAGATGGCTGTTCAGCAACTGTGAATTCAGTATTTTACAAAACAACTATTCAATTGGTGAACTGCTTCCTGTATTAAAATATTCTTTGTAATTCTGAACGAAGAAAATCTACCTTCTACAGCTTTGGCCCACCTCTACCCACTGGAGTAAAATGGACCAATTTTCTTTCTTTCTTTTTTTTTTTTTCTGCACATTTGGATATCTTATGGCCAAATAGTTGAAGAAAGTCTTTATGTCTCTTTTACAATCTGAACTACTGCTATTATGACAGTTAGTTTTCAGATACCTTTCTTTCCTGAATATGTTCCAAATTTATTAACATCCCTACAGCTGAACTGAGTAAATCAGCAGTATTATCCTTTTGATCTGGATCCCATGCCAATTAATTATAGTGACAGCCTACATGCCTAGTCTCTGAAATTATGTAAAAGTGACTATTTAATAGATATAATAAATTTCTTTATTCTTTCGGATAATAAAATGATTTATGTTTTACATCTTTAAGACATACTACATTATTCTTTTTTTTTTGAGACGGAATCTCACTCTGTCACCCAGGCTGGAGTGCAGTGGCGCGATCTCAGCTCACTGCAACCTCTACCTCCCAGGTTCAAGTGATTCTCCTGCCTCAGCCTCCCAAGTAGCTGGGACTACAGGAGCCCAGCACCACACCCAGCTAATTTTTTGTATTTTAGTAGAGATGGTGTTTCACCGTGTTAGCCAGGATGGTCTTGATCTCCGGACCTCATGATCAACCCATCTTGGCCTCCCAAAGTGTTGGGATTACAGGCATGAGTCACCGTGCCTAGCCACTATATTATTCTTACTTTAAATAATTGCAAATTTGCCTTCTATATGTTTGCAAATTTTAAGGTTCTTGAAAAAAAGTAAGAATGATAATCACCAGTTCAAAGAAATATATTTAT
Source organism: Rhinopithecus bieti (assembly GCF_001698545.2). Taxonomy (NCBI): domain Eukaryota; kingdom Metazoa; phylum Chordata; class Mammalia; order Primates; family Cercopithecidae; genus Rhinopithecus; species Rhinopithecus bieti. The sequence goes on from NW_016806325.1 coordinate 1,591,172, forward strand.
GCAATTTTAAATGTTTAAGAATTTAATAACTTAAAAGTTACAAACAGAACTCCTTCAATGTCAAATCTATCATATGACCTGCAAAACAAGCATAAACCTAAATATGCACAATCATCAGTACATAACCCTCTCATGCCTCGATAACTATTATTCTGGTAAAAAAAATTCTTCACATAGCTGGTCTTCATTCATAGTCTCTGACATACCTTCAGTATCAAAACAAAGTGAGTTGATAAAACTTTTGTGAACGTCAAACTGTCGGACCAACATGGCAGAATCCTCTCTCATCTCAACTTTCCATATCCGTATCATGGAATCATAGCATCCTGTAACTACCAGCTCTCTTACAGCTGGATGGAATTTAGCCGTGTAAACAAAAGAAGGATGAGGTAAAACTTTGAAAGTATTTGTATTGTTTATTTCATTTTCCATATCCTGGAAAAGGATAAGAAGTTACATATTGCTTCTGAAAAGCAGAAGTTTATTTTAACAGTTTTCTAAGAACCAACATAGCCAATGAACCTTAAGTAAGCAAGTGACAACTACCAATGGTAAACCAAGTTTTAAAACAATGAAAATATAATGATGATCTCATATTTGATGACTGGAATTTTCACACTGTGACAAAGTTATTTGTTATAGTTATCATCCAGCATATTATATCCACTAATTGTAATCTATACTATAAAATTAATAACTGTTTTTTAAACCTACCTATTTTGTCATTGGTTAAACACACATTGAACAGCTGGTAAAATATGGCATTTAGTACAATATGCATAAAAAATATATAAGGAGAAACTTTAATGATTTCCCATTTACATTGTGTATACCACTTTTACAAAATGTTTATTAATGGGGGTTTAGAGAATAGCATCGTCTATTAACTTTTATATTTGTAATTTCAAAGCCTAGATAGTAAAAATGAAAATCTCAAAGATTTAAAAGAGATACTAAAATTATTATATTTTGAATTCTCAAGTAAAATAAGATTAAAATAACTATGACATTTTGATAGAAAAGACTATCCTACATTAAGCACGTTCTTTTTGTTTAACATTCATTATCCTGTCTTCTAAATAATGGCTAAGTAAAAAAAATTAAGATTATAATCACTGCAACAGTCTTGACAAATGAGTAAATCCCTAAGGGTTAATCTGTTAGATACTCTGCATTTCTAGCAATGTATAGAACTAGGTGAAATCTACCAATATACAGGTGCTATATAAGTGTGAAGCATTGGTTTTTAAAATATATTTGGTTATCAAAATTAGAAGAACATATTAATTTTAAATATGGGATTTGTATTCATCCTTTTAATTACTGCTTGAAAACTAAAGCAAAGTAAGTCTGTTACAAGATTACTGATAAGAGAAAAAAAAAACAGTTTCTATTCAAGAATAATATTCTATGAGTTTCCTCAGCAGCTGCTTACAATATAGGATATGATCTTCAATTACTAAGAATCCAAACTAATAATAGAGGAAGTGAAAGAACATGTTTTCGAGTAAAAATAAAACACATGAATCAATTGCACATTTTTTTACCACAGTATATTTTCAATAAGCATATTTATAGGAAATATGATGCCTATTAGAAGAATAAAACCACTAATTTTGGGAAAATATTAAAAAGATAAAAGATAAAAAACTCAGTTGTTCGGCAATAAATCTTAGTAGCATTATTTAAAATACTATATAACAGGCAGAAATGAAGCAAATACATCTTCAAAACAGCTCAATATAATTAGACATAATATTAAAAAAAAAAAAAAAAGTAAAGCTTTTGTGTAAAACTGAACTGGAATCAATGATGGCTTCTGTTACCCAGGCCATGGGAGAATCTGACACTCAAAGGAATATATAAATGGGCTTGGGGAAAAAAAATCAGACTAGATCATAGAGAACAAAGAAACACAAACTTGTAAAGACTGAATGAACACACACAAAAATTACTAGATTTGGGAAAGAAAAAACACACCGAAGTTAAGTCGTATGTTTGGAAAGAGGGAATAGTGGGGACATGTAGGCCTGTTTGGGAGCCATTATACATGGAAAAGTCTTTCTGACTGTATTAGGCGTTGTTGATTTGAGAAAAACAGATTATTCTGGGGATACCTAAATAAGGGTATTTAGGATAAACCCATATGGCAGAGAGCTAACCAAGTGGGAAATACTTAGGAGACACTGACAATAATATGTGTCAGGGATCCTCAGGAATAAAGAAGGTGAAGACATGGACAGAAATCCATACTTCTGCCACTTGTGAACATTTGCAATTCTAATTTTTTTTCTTTGGACAACAGCTCATTTATTACAAGTATTCCTTACCTCTTTCAAAAATCTCCCTGTTGTTTTGATGCTAGCTACAATGCTTCTCTTTTCACTCAGTTAATGCTTTCACAATACCATTTTAATGATGTAAACAGTCCTAAATTAATATCAGTTTTAAAGATAAATAAGGAAAAAATGTGTGCTTTAGTATAGTATACTACATATTGTGTGCAGAAACCCAAGATAGCTTCAAGGAATAATAGAAGTTGAGCTGGATTTTAACTAATAACTACAAACCTATGAGAGCTCACAAAAGGCATTTAATTTTTGTTGAACGAACGAGTTAGTCAGCAAGGGTAGGAGAAGGTCATTTAGGTATAGGAAAAGTAGGTAAGTTTCAAAGGGCAGGAAGATGCCAAAGAAGATAAGACGCTAGGGTGTTTCAAAAGATTACGTGGGTGAAGCAAAGGGTACGGGGAAGGGCATGAGAGAAGAATGTTGGGTCAATGAGGAACATGCCTGTTAGGCCATGCTAAGGAACTGGAAAATTTTTCAAGGGACAATGGGTAAAGTCTTTTAAAAAATTAAGGCATTATGAAAGATAGTTACGGAAAGATAATTTTAGCACAGCAGAGACAGAGGACTTAGAGAATGAACACTGAGGTCAATAGCAAAGTAGGGCTTGAATTAAAGCAAACGCGATAGAGAGGATGTGACAAAATTGTGAGCCTTTTAGGAGGGAGAATTGGCAGACTTTAGTGCTAGTTAGATGTGAAAGAAGTGATGGGAAAGAAAGAAGGGATGAACACTACCCTGAGTTTTCAGCTTGGGAGATGGTGGATAAGGATGCCATTAAAATATATGTAAGAGAATTAAAGGAGGAAAACAAAATTTAAAGAGGTCGGTAAGTTTGGTTTTGGATTTGAGGTGGCAATGGACCATTTAAATGGAAACGTGTAATAGGAAGTCAAATTCATAAAAAAAGGTGTGCACTAGAAGTTACTAGCATATCAGTGAGAGTCAAAGCTGGGGAAGGTAAGAGAAACTAGGATAAGCATATAAAACCAGGAGATGATCAAGTAAAGGATCCTGGGGATAAAACATACAGACAATCGGGAGAGGAAAATGAAACAGAGAAAGAGAATGGATAGAACTGGTCAGAGTAATAAAAAGAGAAGAGAAGAGGTTGTCAATGAAAACCATGAATTCAAAATATTTCAAGACTGGTCAATAATCAATTACTACAGTGAAGGCAAGCATAGCAGGAGTTAAACTGGCCAAATGGATTTAAAAATAGCAAGAAACTGCCAGCCTCTTGAAGAAAGAAGTTTATGTAGCATGGTGGGAAAGAAAGCCAGAATAACTGGGCTGAAGTAAAGACAGTATGTGTAGAATGCTTCTGATGGTATAGAAAGAGAAAAATAATGGGCTAGTCTAGAAGGCAGGAAGAACTAAAATGATATTTTAAGATAAGGTCATTTGAGCATATTTCTTTCTTTTTTTTTTTTTTGAGACAGAGTCTCAATCTGTTGTCCAGGCTGGAGTGCAATGGCACAATCTCGGCTCACTGCAACTTCCACCTCCCAGTTCAAGTAATTCTCTTGCCTCAGCCTCCCAAGTAGCTGGGACTACAGATGTGCACCACCACACCCGGCTTATTTTTGTATTTTTAGTAGAGACAGGGTTTCGCCATGTTGGCCAGGCTGATCTTGAACTCCTGACCTCCAGTGATCTGCCCACCTTGGCTTCCCAAAGTACTGGGATTACAGGCATGAGCCACTGCACCCGGCCCATTTGAGCCTATTTCTAAGATGAGAGGACACAATCAATAGAGGGAAAGATATTCATCAGACTAGTAGATGTAATACAAATTTTCAGGGACTGAGATTAAAAGTACAGGTCAAACAGCCTTTAAAAAGTCAGTCTCATGCCTCTTTGTTAAGAGATGGACAGAGATTAAAAATGGATATATCTATGGATATTAGGAGGGAAATCAGAGGGAAATATATGAAGTTCATGTCTGACTAAATTTCATCTAAACTGAAGATAGTCATCTAATGAAATGGGAAGACTGTGATTTACTGTAGAGAATGTTCATGGTAAGTTTGGATCTGCTGCCAGAGGAATGAGAAAAGGAAGCTGAGTAAAGTAAAAGGATTCCTCAGCAGAGATGACAGCTTAGGTGATGTTAAGACTTATAAATCCAAAGTCACCCCTCAGCAAAGTTAAATATTTTTCTCTAGTATGGCCTGGCATTAGACAGAATGGCTGTGCTAAAAGAACAGATCAGATAGGTTCTTGAGGATATTGTCAAAAGGGAGTAATAGTATGTTCCCAGCATGACCAAGAAGGAAGTCAATTGTTACTCATTCTCGTCTTTTCATTTAAATAAAACTAACCAATAATGATAATATCTTGATTAGACATTTTATACAGAAAAGGAGGTTGGCAATATCAGTAGACGAAGTGGTCCAAACACTGAAAGTAAAACGAACTGTTAAGAGAGAAGGCAGACGTAAATGACAATAAATTCAGCATGGATCTCAACTGCTTACATGTTAGTTACAAGGTAAAGCAAGCAACTAAAAAAGTATAAATGAAACTTTAAAAGTTCGCTTTTAAAATGTTTTTGTGATACTTATTAAATTGAAAAGGGATAAATTATTTTAAGATTGACATTCTGAAAATGCAAATGTTTAACCAATCTATAAAACTCTTAAAATGTAATGTACATATTTATTTCCTCTACTGTGATGTACTGAGCACCACTGGATTCTAGCCCCTGCATATCCAGACAACAGTGAAGACAGTATCCCTGCCACCAAGAGCTTATGCTCTAGAAAAAATCTCAGGTGTTTAATAACCCCTAACCTCATCTTGAAGCATTAATCAGTTTACATAATGATCATTTAAAGATGGTGTGGACTAGAAATATTATATACTACATAAATAAATGACATTTAAGAAAATGTCTTTAAAAGTGTTACTGTAATTTATGGAATCAGTCTGCATGATGCATATTTATGACAGTCCCTTCATAGGTAAAATATGACTGGAGCATAAGAGTAGTTACATCACCTTGTATTCTCTTTGCTTTTCTTGATGGCAAATAGTAGGCACATAAGTACTTCTCAAGGATACTAACCTGGCAGTGCCATCAGATGATGAAGTAAGAATGTAGCGATCATCTTTTGACCAGGAAAGATCATAAATGATATTGAGGTGGCCACACAATTCTCTCATGAAACATCCAGAAGGAATTTCATATACTAATGAAAATATTTAGAAATTAGTAGGTTTCCAGACAGAAATCCTTAATCCAATAATATACAAATACATAATTTAATATTATTTAGACATAAGCAGTCTATAACAAAATTATAACCAAAGACATGTGCAGCATAAAGAAAATTTAAAAATTTACTTAAGAATAGTTTTCATTTGCTTTACACCAAAATTCACATGCAAAATTATGAGTTATAATTTTGCTACAATTATCAATTATTTTCATCTCTTTAAAGAAATCCCCTAAGAATCTTTAATAACAAATTTATCAGTTGAATAATAACATTTACATTTCAATTCACTTAAAATATACTATAATTTGGGCTTTCATTATTATTTTACTTGAAAGTCAACTAAATGCCAACCAAAAATTTAATTGTTTGAAGTAATGAGAAATTTAAATTGTGCTATTGTCAAAAGTAAATTTTAATACTAAAATGAACAGGGATAGTAATCAGGGATAGTATGGGAATTAACAATGACTCAATCAGACACAAAAAGCACTGTGGTACTTTACTATATGTTTAAACATACAATGAAATCTAAGATAATAACACAGAAAAACAAAGTTTCCAAGTCTCTGCTTCCATCTAGTGGTAAAAATCAATTGCCCTTTAAAATACTTAGCAGTTCAGAAATAACAGCAGTCCCCGCTTATGTGCAGTTTCACTTTCTGTGATTTCAGTTACCAGCAGTCGACCATGGTCTGAAAATATTAAATGGAAAATTCCAGAAACAAATAATTCCTAAGTTTTAAAATGCACATCATTCTGAGTAGTGCTATGAAATCTTGTGCCATCTAGCTCCATCTGTCCAGGATGTGAATTATCCTGTGTCAAATGTATCCACGCTACATTGGATGCTAACTGTCTATCAGAAACTTAGTAGCTGTCTCAGTTATCAGACTGGTTGTCACCCAGTGCTTTTGTTCAAGTAACCCTTATTTTACTTAATGGCCCCAAAGTGCAAGAGTAATAATGTTGGCAATTGGCATATGCCAAAGGGGAACCATAAAGTACCTCCTTTGAGTGAAAAGGTGAAAGTTCTTGATTTAAAAAGGAAAGAAAAAAATCATATGTTGAAGTTGCTAGGATCTACCCTAAAATCTATCTGTGAAATTGTGAAAAACGAAAAAGAGGTTTGTGCTAGTTTTGCTGTCACACCTCAAATGACAAAAGTAATGGCCTTCAGTGCATGGTAAGTACTTTGTTAAGATGGAAAAGATATAAATCTGTGGGTGGAAAGCATGAGCAGACGTGTTTCTACTGATGGCAATCGAGTTCAGCACTACTTGAGGTTTCAGGCTTCCACTGAGGGTCTTGGAACACATTCCCTACGGAAAAAGAGGGACTACTCTACTTGTAGAATAGCAAAATAAGAGTCTTTAAAAAATCTCCTCCCCATAGAAGCAGCAAAAACACTGGCAAAACTGTCAAAATCAACATTTTCAGAATTCTGAAAATTAAGTAAAGCTTACAAAATTTGAAGAGTATTTAAGAAAAATGGCTGAATTTGGTAAGAACATTGAGCTTTATCATGGTGTTTTAACTTGCCATGTTCTCATTCCTGTCTCAAACTTCAAAGGAGCCTTAAAAACCAATAAAAATCAGGAGATTAACAGCCACTGGATGGGGCAGAACAGGTCTGATGCTCCCTAAAAGCCCCATCCCCAAAGACTTCTTACTATTTGACAGTCTGGCCCTCCAGGAAAGATCCACTCTCAAGGCCTGCCTTTATTTGACCTGGCTCACAGCATGCTCTGGGAGAACAGCCCTAACCTTAAGGTGCACGTCACAACCACCCATGGCATCATTTAATATCACAGCTGCCTGAGGCATTGATACTAACTGAAGCTAAGAAGATGCTCACCAAAGAACTTAAAATAAAAACAAACACAACAAAACAAAACAAAAAACTGGGAATGAGATGTCCATAGGGGACAGTGATAAGTTCCAAAATATTCCTGGGTATCTAGGAGGATTCCCATGCATGTATGTGAAGGCAACATGCACAACCAAGAAAGACCTAAGAGTCTTTACCTCTTACTTGGGCTGACCTGAAGTGGCTCAGCACAAACAGAAAGTAAAGCTAAGGCAGAGCTGTAGATTGCCTATTGAAGCACTGAAGGTATACCCCAACACACACAGAGTCCCTCAGCAAAGACCAGTAGACCTATCCACTCAGGTATTTAAAAATCACTGTCTGACCACTAACATAACCGAGCACAGACATCAATGGCAACACATGACAGAGAGTAAAGACTACAGAATTAGTCCAAAATCACAAAGCTAACTGCAAAAATAAATCCTGGGTAGGTGTGAGGGGAGAAACGGGGGGATCTGATTTCCAGAGCTGCCACACTGTATTATTAAAACATCCAGTTTTCAACACAAAATTATGAGAAATGGAAAAAACAGGAAAGAGTGGCCTATACACAGGGGAAAAAAGTAGTCTACATAGAAACTGAGGAAGCCCAGACCCTGGGCTTTCTCAACAAAGACTTTTAATCTACTGTTATAAATATATTCAAAGATCTAAAGAAAACCAGGTCTAAAGAATTAAAATGTGAAAAGGATTTCTCACCAAAAAACAGAGTATCAATAAAGAGACAGATATGATTTAAAAAAAAAAAGACTACCCAGAAATTTTACAGTTGAAAAGTACAATAACTGAAATAAATAATTCACTAGAGGGGCTCAACAGCACATCCAAACTGAAAGAATTACTAAATTTGACAATAGGTCAACTGAGATTATCCCGTCTGAAAAAAGCAGAAAAAGAATGAAGAAAAACAGAAAAGTTTCAGAGACTTGTGGGACACCACCAAGAGTTCCAACACAGGCATAATGGGACTCCCAGAAGAAGAAAGAGAAAAGGGCCAAACAGAACATTTCAAGAAAGAACGACTGAACACTTCTCAAATTTGTGAAAAACATTGATCTGCACATAGAACAAGTTAAAGGAATTTCAAGGAGACACATCATAATCAAATAGTCAAAAACCAAAGACAAAGATTCCTCTTCTTCCTCTATTTTGATATTTAAGCAATATCTCAATCTACATAGCATTTTAAGCAGGTTTATTTAAGCATAAATAAGATATTTATCACAGAAGCTCTCAAAACATAAAATCAGAATAAAATAATTCTTTCACTATGCAAAAGAAATAAATTACTATTAATAACTTAGGAGCATTTCCTAAGAACCTTTTTTCCCTCTACATATGGGCTTTTGATGAATTTTAAAAATAGCATAGTGGTAATCAAATGACACAAGTGATTTTTTATTTTAAAATTTATTACTATTTCGTGGGGAGCAATATCTACTTAATAAATGCCCACCAAGTCAATTATGAGTCCCTGATGAAAAAAAAAAGGAATCAACCAAGTAACAGCAAACTGTGTTAAGCTGAGAAAAGTTCAGTAAGATCTAGTGTTTAGGGCAGATGCCCACAAGGAGCTGGCTACTTCTGCAGAGGAGAGCTGGTCTTACTATTGAGGCAGAAGTAAAGGAGAGAGTATTTAATGTTTCTAAGTCTATATGTTAATGCTCACTTTAAAAAGTCTCTAAAGCTACAGAAATAATGGCTTGGCCTTTCTGCTGACTTCCCTAACATAATGAGAAGTTTTCATCTAGGTACTCTTGAGTCAATTATTTGTATTGCACTACACAGCAAATTTGGGGGCTTTTGTAACTCACATCATCACTGCTATCAACTAACCACACTGGACTCACGTTCCCCATGAGATGTATTAATCCTTGTTTCCAAATTTCTATATTTAAAATACAAAATGTTTACAAAATCCCCTGCATGTTTTAAAATAAATTTACCATCTTTCATTTGATCATTCTCATTCTACTTCTGAACAGTTATTGTATAGAAAAGTGTAAAATTATTATAAAAGAACTTTCTTTACTTGAAGAAATCTGTTCTCTTTAATTGAGTAGTACAGGGGATTACTCAAGTTAAGATTTCCACAAATTTAAAAAACTAAAGAACATCCTCCATGCAGACTATAATCAGATTAAACAGGTAGGATTATTACTCACAAATAATTGGATATCCATCCCGGCTGGCACAAGCTGCTGCTAATATTCTTCCATTGTGGGAGAAATCAAGACAAAAACATCCTCGTTCTCCTGCATTTAGTGAGAAGAGGTGTTTGTTTGGGATACGGCAAGCCTAAAAAAACATACATTTAAAAAATATAAATTAGAAAACATTAAAATGCAAAGGCTAGTTTTTAATTTCAATTACTGTAGTTTTTTTAAAGTCCTTTTATGACACAGAGAAAGGGAAAACAAGTATACAGAATGCTGAAAACCATAGTAAATTACTTTGCAAAAGAGAATGAGTGCCTATGAAATTTTAAAGTAGATTTGTTCTTCATGTTTAACTAGTACTTAATTCACCTAAATATGAATAGAAAAATTTCAATATCTGATACTCTAAAGCCATCGCTGCCACATTGCTTCTATATAGCTACTAAAATAATGTATGTCACAGCCTTATTCTTATTAGTGACAGCACTAATAAGCCACTTTTGTTAAAGTCACAAGCTTTTTTCAAGACCACAAGTACCTATGGGGCCTAGCTTAAGCCAGAATGTATGAACGCTCATTCTCTCTTTGCATATCTTAAAATAATCACCCTTTGTGGCTGCCTTCCAAAATGTATTTTCAAAGTAATCAACTGGCCCTTATTGGGGTCTCATTCATTAGTACAATTTCTTCAAAATTTTAATGTTTTCACTCTCTTCTACCAGATGAAGCCCAAATTTTCTGGGTATTACTATATACTGTAGAAAATATCAGTTACGTTTATTTATCCTAATTCTATCTCTTCCAACCTTCAGTGAGCCTTAGTTCTTCTGTTTCTTGTAATTCAAAAAGTTGAATTAAACGTACACTGGGCTCTTACTATACGCCATGAAAGTTGTACTTTATTACAAATGTCTTTCAATATATTCATCACAGCCAACCTATGAGTAGCTATTACTAGCTAAGAGTAACCATTATTGGCCGGGCGCGGTGGCTCAAGCCTGTAATCCCAGCACTTTGGGAGGCCGAGAGGGCGGATCACGGGGTCAGGAAATCGAGACCATCCTGGCTAACACGGTGAAACCCCGTCTCTACTAAAATACAAAAAAAAAAAAACCTAGCCGGGCGAGGTGGCGGGCGTCTGCAGTCCCAGCTACTCCGGAGGCTGAGGCAGGAGAATGGCGTAAAACCCGGGAGGCGGAGCTTGCAGTGAGCTGAGATCCGGCCACTGCACTCCAGCCCGCGCGAGATAGAGCAAGACTCCGTCTCAAAAAAAAAAAAGAGTAACCATTATTAGCTCTACATGGCTAGGAAGGATTATTCAAAGGGTCAAGCCTAGCTTAATGGACCTACTCAAAGACTGTTACTTCAAGGGCATGCTTTCTAGACAGGTACCAGGTTTTTCACAAATAGTACCAAGATCTAGCAGTACCTCAGGAGACAGCATTACAATCAGCTACTAGGAATGTGAAAAATTCAAAAGAATTTGTTAAGTGCCAATCGTGTACCAGACTCCATGCTATCCATTTTCTCTCTGCATCCTCCATCCACATAATTAAGAAAAGGGAGAGGAGAGTAACAAGGAACAAAAACTGAAAGAAATGTCATGAGGCTTTATAACCACTTGCTGCTGCTCCTAGAGTAGGAAGTGTAGTTAAGGAAAACTCTGTGCCCAGTTACCTAGGCTGAAAATGAAAACATTGAAGCCACTATCATGTTCTTTGTATTCTCAGGGTTTGACACTATGCACTATCCAGAACAGACACTCCAATAAAGGTCCTCAAAAGCCTTGACTCTTTCTCCTCCTTTACTACCTTGTCAGTCACTAAATCATGCTCGTTCTTACTTTCTGTCTCTCGTATTCATTAGACCCTCATCAACTCACACATCAATGACTGCCATCTAATTCTGATGTTACTACTTCAAGATCTCCCCATGCCACTGCCTGCATTAATTGATCCTCAAATACAACTGTTATTTTTCTCACTCACCTGAAAACCTTCCATTACTCCTCACATCCCTCACAATCAAGTATTAGGCTACCATTTGAGACACTCCACAGTGTGGGCCTAATCCAGTATACTACTTTATCTCCTCTTTTACAAACTCCGGTTTCCAACCAGCCAAGCTTCTGAGTGCCTAATGAATACAACAGGTCCTTTCCCACTTATTTGCAACTTTGCCTTCATACGAAATACCCTTCCTTATCCCTCCTTCACTCACCCCTACCTTGGACATCCTAGCCAATCTCAAGCTCCACTGCTGAATGAGCCCTTCTTCCACCACTGTAGTTCAGTCTTCACATCTGCAATTCTCAAATGTTTTTAGTTTCCAGATGCTTTACATTCTTGAACATTTTTTTCAGAGACTGTTTGGAGTTTTCATAAAAATAAAATAAAAAAAACCATGCTAACTTTAAATGTCTAGCTTAATAAAATCTAGATTTTCATAACTACTTCTGCTCTCTTGTGATATCACGTTATTTAGTCCCTAGAAAATGCTAGTGCATACTTGTAAGAGAATGCATCTGAAAGAGACTAGTAACACCTTAGAATCATTATGAAAAGAAGTTGACTTCAAGAACCCCCTGAAAGGGACTCAGAACTCCCAGAGGTCTCCAAACTACATTTTGAGAACTGCTGATCTGTACAGTCATCTTTATACCTACATTTCCTCATTTCCTCAAGACTTCTCTAAAGCCTATCTGAAAATAAACAACACTGTAACTGCTTTCTTTTCCCACCTAACCTGGAAGTTCCCCAGGGGCAAATCTAAGTGTTATTCCCTCCATATTATTATGCTTGAAGTACTCTTTTTTTTTTTTTTTTTTTTTTTTTTTGAGACGGAGTCTTGCTCTGCCACCCAGGCTGGAGTGCAGTGGCCGGATCTCAGCTCACTGCAAGCTCCGCCTCCCGGGTTTACGCCATTCTCCTGCCTCAGCCTCCTGAGTAGCTGGGACTACAGGCGCCCGCCACCTCGCCCGGCTAGTTTTTTGTATTTTAAGTAGAGACAGGGTTTCACCGTATTAGCCAGGATGGTCTCGATCTCCTGACCTCGTGATCCGCCCGTCTCGGCCTCCCAAAGTGCTGGGATTACAGGCTTAAGCCACCGCGCCCGGCCTATGCTTGAAGTATTCTAACTCAAAGTGATTTTAAAATGTATCTATTAAATCGGCCTCAAAAAGAAAGTCAAATGTGATGTAAAATACAGAAAATGAAGATGACTAAATAAGAAGAGTCAGTTCTTATTTCTACATTAGATGTTTGAATAAATTAAGATCTTGAATACATTTCATCTGGTAGTAGTTCATACGCATAAAATAAACCACTCCATTCTTTGTAAAAACAAGTAAAAAAATGCAAAATTGTATCAGCAAGGCTTCCCGCCATTGCAAAAAATGCTAATCTAGTAAGAACACTTTAGTAAAAGCTTAAATGCTGCTCAGCTTGTGGTAGAAGTATATACATGTACATATCTCTATCAAAGTGTGATTCGGGAAGAAGCCAGGTGCTGTAAAGAATTTCATGAATTCATAAACATTAAGAGATACACGTCTTACAGACATCAAAATCTGTTTTAAAAAATTTTTAATTTTGTTTTTAAGAGATGGGGTCTCATTCTGTCATCCAGGCTTGAGTGCAGTGGCACAATCATAGCTCACTGCAGTCTTGAATTCCTGGGCTCAATCTTCCCTCCTCAGTCTCCCGAGTAGCTGGGACTACAGGTGCATGCCACCATGCCCACCTAATTAAAAAACCTTTTTAAAGAGAATGGGTCTTGCTATATTGCCCAGGCTAAAAATCTACGTTATCTGACTGCTGTTATAGGCTGAATCGTGTCCTCTCTCCTGCCACTCACACCCCTACCTCTTGTCACCCAAATGAGTATGTTAAAGCTCTAACCCCTAGCACCTCAGAATGCAACAGTATTTGGAGATGTGGTCTTTAAAGAGGTGATTACGTTAAAATGAAATAATTATGGAAGGGTCCTAATCCAACTGGGGGAAAGACAACAGGGGCGTGCATGCACAAAGATCATGTGAGGAGGCAGCAAGAGGGCAGCCAACTGTAAGACAAGGAGAAGCCTCAGAAGAAATCAACCCAGTCAGCACCTTGATCTTTGCTATAGACCAAAGGCTAAAGGCTATGTCCTCTCAAAAACCATATGTTAAAGCTGTAATCCCCTATGTGGTAGTATTTAGATGTGGGGGTCTCTGGGAGGTAATTTGGTCCTGAGAGTGAGACGCTTATGAATCAGATTTGTGCCCTTATAAGAAAAGACGCAAGAAAGGTGATCTCTCTCTCCACCATGTGAGAATACAGCAAGGAGGAGGCTGACTCCAAGTCAAAAAGGGGACCCTCACCAGGAACTAGGCTGGCTAGCATCTTGATCTTGAACTTCCCAGCCTTCAGAACTGTGAGAAATAAATGTTTAAGCCACCCAGTGTGTGGTATTTTGTTACAGCAGCCCAAGCTAATACAATTTACAATTGCCCAAGTGCCCGAACGAAGAATGTAAGATAGTGCTTATATACACATGCTAGGCACTCTTATTATTCATCAAATTAATTAATGGAAAGGCAAAATCATAAATAGCAAGGATTTTCAGTAGTAAGCTAGATATCCTAGGAGTTATCGGAGTTTTTAAGGTAATAAGTAAACATCTAAAGAAATCCACTATTATCAAACACTTCACCTGCCCAGGGAGTCGTTTCCACTTTATTACTTCTTTTGACTCTTCTAATCCAGGTTCTGTGTCTATTGGGCTTGACTCATGGTGATGTTCACAATGCACTGGTTTACCTTTTTCCTCCTGAAGAGCCATCATAGAGCGGTAAGATGGCTTTATCTAAACATGTATTAAAATATGAAAATTTATATATCATGTTCACCTTTTCTTTTCTACCATATAGTTTTAAAATACTGAAACAAATAATATGAAAATACTTTCAAAATGTAATCCAGAAAAAATTCTACTTTTATTTGTACATTATTCTAAATAAAATTAAAAAGCTGCTTAAAACTACAGTCCTATAACCAAAAAGTCTTAAAAGGTTTTGAGGAAAAAATATGACTACAAATTTACATGAAATGATTTTAGTAACTCTNACAGTCCTATAACCAAAAGTCTTAAAAGGTTTTGAGGAAAAAATATGACTACAAATTTACATGAAATGATTTTAGTAACTCTACCCTTTGTTTCTGCTTCTTCACCAATACTTATGAGTTATGCCATGGCTCTGATATAATACCGTATCTTTAAAATCACAAAACTAGTATCATAAAAATCTCAAGTTTTAAAAATCATTTCTCAATAATAGATTTAACTCCATCCAAACCAATGCAAATCAGTCCTGTGGTGACAGTATATATCAGCTACAGAATGTGCAAATGACCTGAAAAATTAATGTCTATAAGAAATAAGACAAAAGCAAAACTTTTTTATTTTAGGGTCAATTCTTTGCTAAGATTATTTATAATATTAATCTATGGAAAACAGCAGCAGTAGAAACATTACATACTGATTATTTGAATAATATTGTGAAAAATGTACCCAGGAATCAGGAGTCTGCAAACTGCAGCCCACACACCAAATTTGGCCTGCTACCTCCTTTTGTAAATAAACTTTTATTGGAACACATCACACCCATTTGTTTAGTTATGGCCTACATATGTCTATGTAGCTACTTTCACACTATAAAGGCAAAATTGACTGAAACTACAGGGCGAAAGCCTAAAATACTATCTCGCCCATTACAGAAAAGATTTTTCAACTTCTGCTTTAAGTTCACCTTTTATCTTTAATTTTTGAAAATCAAATTATAACAAAACATTTTTCCTAATACTAAAAGCTGTATTTCACATTTAAAATTCATTTAAGCATCTTTTAAATATCAGCTATTACAGTCTTAATATATAACACCAGATATCTATTAATATTATTATTAGCAGTCTTATCTTTTGGAAATGAAAACATGTTATGTCACCATTTAATTTCAACACTAGAAGATATACACTTATATGTACTATATTAACTTACACAGTCTGGAACCTTCAGTCCTCTTACAGTTACATACAGTGTTGATGGGTAACGATTTCTTGGACATTTTGACCACCATTCAAACACCTCAACAACATTTAATTGGGATCGAGGCTTAGTAGGTGGGTAATACAGCTGCAAACGAAGTTTTGAGTTGATGTTTGCATTTCCATTGGCTCCCAGAAGCTTAAAACAAGAATTCATATAAAATGTGACCATCACTGAAAATAAATACATCGAACAAAGCAACAGCATAAAGTCAGAAACATTTTTAAAAGATCAATATGGCATGCTGCAATTTCTTAGTTTTACAAAGCAAAGAACACTACATACTTAGTTAAGCACAGTTTCAGATCATTTTTGACAAAAGGTAACCCAAATGGCTTTTAAAATATTTCCTGATAGCAACAATTCAGACTGTTTCAACAATTTCAGACTGTTGGTATAGCATTTACACTACTGTGCCAGATTTCACACTGAACAAAGTACGTGATTGATATACAGTCGTCTGAAATAATGATAAGGTTAAACTGTATATTTACACAAGACACAAATTTTCCATTTGTTTAATATCAGTATTTTTAATGGTTAAAATTTTATGATGTTTTAAATTTTTAAAAAGTTAAAACCATTTCAAGATAATTAAACTCATTTAAGCCATTCGTTACTTTTTTCAGTATTTTAGTGTACTTTCTTTCAAAGGTCTATCTTTAAAACCCTATTAAACAAAACTTATGTTTAAAATAACTAAATGGAGATTTCTGTCTTTTTTTTTTTTTCTTGGCAGAATCTCATTCTGTTATCCAGGCTGGAGTGCAGTGGCAAAATCTCGGCTCACTGCAACCTCCGCCTCCTGGGTTCAAGTAATTCTTGTGCCTCAGCCTCCTGAGTAGCTGGGATTACAGGTGCACACTACCACACCTGGCTGATTTTTGTGTTTTTAGCAGTCAGAGGTTTTGCCATGTTGGCCAGGCTGGTCACGAGCTCCTGGCCTCAGGTGATCTGCCCACCTCGGCCTCCCAAAGTTTTGGGATTACAGGCACGAGCCACCATGCCTGGCCTTAAATGGAGATTTTTATAAGAAAATAAAATCTTACCAAGTCAGAATACGTTCTCTTTCATTAGACCATGACTCAACATAGGAAATGAAATGTCTAACCTTTATGTCCTCTCCAAATTAGGAGCAGAAAGATAGCTTGAAACCTTTGCAACAGTTCACACAAAACATGGAAGTATCTTAAATCAGAAGAATAGGCACTGAGTGCAGGGAACGTATTTAACAACTGTTGCCTGTAGACTCATGTAACTTGGAAAGTAAAAAAAACACAGAGTCAAGAAAGACTCTAAGATAGCACTGTCCAAGAGAGCTTTCTATGATGGGAATACTCTAACCAATTTGGAATCCACATGTGGCTACCCTGCACTTGAAGTATAGCTAGTACAAATGTGAAACTAAATGTTTAATTATATTTAATTTGAATTCAAACTGCCACGTGACTTGTAGCTACCAAAGCAGTGTAACTCCAAGTTCATAAACCTGGGAGAGTGGACAGATGGTGGTACCACCAATTGAAGTAGCAGAGAGAGCAGCAAGGATACTCAGTTTGGGAGAATCTGAGATATCTATAAGTCATCCAAGTTGAAATGTCCAGTAGGGGACTGAATTTACAAATCTGAAGCACAGGTGAGAAAAGTGGTTCCAAAAAAAACTGGGTTAAAGATGAAACCATGAGCAGGACTGATATTAAGGAGGTAGGTAGAAGACCATGAAGGAAACTGAAAGAATGGTATAAGTAAAATCAGGAGAGGATGGTGTCAAGAAAACCAAGGTAACAGAGTTTCAAGAGTGTGATACGTAAAATGCATAGATGTGACAAAATAACTTAAAAACGTTCAATAAATTTGGAAAATAGAAATCATTAGTGATTTGGTTGGAGAAGCTTTAGTGGCAGAGGCAAAATTTAGAATGTTGTTCAGGAATGATGAGTTCAGGAATGATGCATCAACAAGAGAGATGGCAAAATACAGCCCATCTTTTCCCCTACCGCTTTAGGAAAGAATGTAAAGACAATGGAGGTTATAAGCTGAGCAGGTGACATTGTGATTAGTGTCAAATGACACACAGGAGTAAAGAACAGTTCCAAATTGAGTAATAGCTATGTTCAGTCATCAAATCATAAGCACTCGAGACTCCCTTCATTAACTCTCCTACAGCTCCCCAAAGCTCATCTCGGTGATTTTAAAGATATTCCCCAGCTTCTAAACCATACTTTCCATAGATTGTTTTAATTTAACCAGGCAATTTAGTTTACATTAATATGCTGCTTAGCATGAGTAAACAACTAAGATTCAGCCAAGACCCTGCTATTATGGTTATAAATTATATAATGTAGGGCTCAAATAAATAAGGCTTTGTCACTTTTTAGTTTAAAAGAATAGCCACATATATGCACTAAAAGAACTGAGAGTACCTGAGAATCTGAGGCATAGCTGAGAATTAGGATAAAGTCTCATTTGAACTACTGTAATAACTTAACAATTATCCAAGACATCCCTGGAACCAATAGGACAGGCAAAAAAAGATTTAAATTTTAATTGTCTTCATGCCATTTTCTTTTCTTTTTTTTTTTTTTTTTTGAGATGGAATCTCATTCTGTCACCCAGGCTGGAGTGCAGCGGTACAATCACGGGTCACTACAACTTCCATTCCCCATGTTCAAGCAATCCTGCCCCCTCAGCCTCCCGAGTAGCTGGGATTACAGGCGCACACCACCACACCTGGCTAATTTTTGTATTTTTAGTAGAGATAGGGTTTTACCACATTGGCCAGGCTGGTCTCAAACTCCTGACCTCAAGTAATTGGCTCACCTCAGCCTCCCAGCATGCTGGGATTACAGGTGTGAGCAACTGCATCCGTCATGCCACTCTCTTGAAGATGAATTTTATCCTTGCCACTCTTTCCATCATCATTGATTAATTCCCTCAATATATATATTCACCAAGCACTTTCTATGTGCCATTAATATGCTGGGAGCTGGTGATATTATAGCATGGAGTTTCAAGAGAGTGATATATTAAATGCAAAAAGATGTAGTAAAATAAGGACTAAAAATGCTCAACATATTTACCCAAAAGAAGTCATTGGTGACTCTAAAAAGCTTACAGTCTAATGAAAAAGACAGAAGTATTAGAAGACATGAAGCACATAGAATACCTTACCCTTTCTGCGGGGTGGGGATGGGATAAGGAGAATTCTTGACTGCCATTTTTGCCAATGGCATAAGATGAATAAATAAATAAAAATCCATACAGTATTTAGAGGTAAAAATGTTGTGAAATATGTTACTGTTTCCCAAGTGCAACTTACAGTAAATACTGCAGGTGTGCACGAATCTTAGCATAAAAGAAATGCAGTTTCTAATAAAACGGAAGAACATACCATGCTCATGGATAGGAAGAATCAATATCGTGAAAATGGCCATACTGCCCAAGGTTATTTATAGATTCAATGCCATCCCCATCAAGCTACCAATGAGTTTCTTCACAGAATTGGAAAAAACTGCTTTAAAGTTCATATGGAACCAAAAAAGGGCCCGCATTGCCAAGACAATCCTAAGTCAAAAGGACAAAGCTGGAGGCGTCACGCTACCTGACTTCAAACTATACTACAAGGCTACAGTAACCAAAACAGCATGGTACTGGTACC
>NW_016806325.1:1611886-1631668 GCF_001698545.2 Rhinopithecus bieti
GTTCACCAAAAAAAAAAAAAAAAAAAACCACAAGATGGCAATGTTTACTATGTGAAAGTGAACTTTTTTGCTTTTTTTTTAAAATGGCTTTTTTCTTTGCTCTAAATCAGTATCAAAGCTGGTATGGAAAAAGGCATAACAGATTTATATAAGGGTGATCACAGATAGTACACTGGACCAGGTGATGCCTAAGGCCACTCTCAATTACTTACTCACCACAGCCAACCTGGCGGCTATTCAGTCCTTTGACTGTAATACTTCTAAAACCTCTCTCTAACCCCCAATAAGGATTAAATGTTTCAACCGGATTTTCACGGCATCTGCTCTGTAGCACATAATAACGTAGGTAACAGGTCTGCATAGAAATTAAATTGGAGGGCAGGTATATAAAATGTCTAATTTATCTATGAATGTACTGTATTTAGCAGACTATCTCACATTTCATAGATCACATGTGTTGAATGAATGGATGCACAAATGAAAATGTTTTTATAAGATGGTACAAAATAGACTAATTACTCAAGACTTTTCATAATTTAAATTGATGTCTGAAGGAATAACAGATATTATAAAATTAAAATATCCTTTTTAAAAAGCATCAATCTGTATCTTTCATCTTTGCTGAAACATCCTCGTCAAAGACCTCCTAGTCAGAGCCACCCAGTCAAAGACAAATGTACAAAGACATTTTTTACCTAGACTACTGTAAGAATTTCCTGATTATCAAGTATCCACATTTGCTCCCTCTAGGATCTGTTCTCTGCATAACAGAGTATATATCTTTCTAAAACATAAATCAGATTATTTTATTGTTTTGTTTAAAATCCCATAGTGGCTTCCCATTGCTCTTTAAATTCTATAATGGCTTCCTCTAGCTATAATGACTGAGAAGACCTCATCATAATTAACATCCCATTGACCTTAGTAACCTCTTCATGCACCCTTAGTCTCTGTCCTCCAATCCTGGTGGCCTTTTTCTGATTTTCTGAATTAACCCTGCTCCTTCAAATATCAGGGATTTTGCATATATTGTACCCTCTACCATGGACCATCTCTTCCCCACTGGTGGCAGTGTATCTCTTCCTCAGGAATCCTTTCCCTGACCCCACAGTCCATCATCCATCCCGTACCTCTTTATGA
The DNA here is from genome assembly GCF_001698545.2 of Rhinopithecus bieti. Taxonomy (NCBI): domain Eukaryota; kingdom Metazoa; phylum Chordata; class Mammalia; order Primates; family Cercopithecidae; genus Rhinopithecus; species Rhinopithecus bieti. The sequence continues at coordinate 1,613,027 of NW_016806325.1, forward strand.
TACTTATAAAAATTTATAATTAAATGACAGATTGTGAAGTCAACTGTTTTATGTTCATGTTGCTGGAATATGAAGTCCAGCAGTTCAAAGATTTGTCATCTTTGTCCACTGACAAGAACAGTAGCTGGCACACAGAAAAGTCTTAATAAATATTTGTTGAATTGAATAAATGGCATGGCTGTTTGTGTCTTTTTTAATGCTACATCCTCAGAACCAAATGGTGTAACTGGCACATACTGTAACTGGCACACAAAAATTTATAAATATTTAAGAATCTGAATGATCATAACCTGAGCTTGAATTAATAACTCTTCATTCTTACAACCTTACCTTAGATTCTAATTCCTTATATGAAACCAAACTGACGTAGGAGAAAGTAGCCAACTACATTTGAAGACTATTTTAAAAGTGTTTAAAATGGTGAAAACATACCTTAAGAAATGCCCAGGCAATTTTCCGAAAGCCACATTCTTGGTTTTGAACCTCAGAATTATTCTTAATTTCATCCATGCTTAAGAAATCAAGAATCTGCAAATAAATTCACAGAAGACTAGGCTACCTAAAATTTAGTATTTTCTAATGGTATATTATTACAAATTTTAAAATCATTTGTATAGTACTTAAAACACTGACCTTTACAGGGAGTAAAACATTTTATCTCATTTCATTCACCTTAAAGTTAACTCATTCAATTAGGGAGGGTCCATTTTCTGACTACTTTATCTTTCATTCATAAATACTAAGATTTATTTCAAATCCAAGGCAAAGTGTTAATCACCTCAAATATAACCTAGGTACAAATACACTAGGCATAGAATTCTTAAGCTTTCATTGTTTTTTATGTATCAGAGCAGACTTCAAAGGATTGTTTAAAAAACTCACGACTCTATTTCTGGGTCTTTGTCTTGGATCACCTTCTTGAAGTTGAGGATTTTCTCTTTGGATATATGTTATAATTAGGCTTCTCAAGAGGATTTCTTCCATTCCTCTATCCTGTCTGGACATTAAAGCTCATGGATTTGCAAGCAACCTGCCACAGAGATTGTATTCTAGGTACTTATAAGAGGCTATCACTTCAAACTTACTGGTGCTTATTAAAAGCTCAGCTGCGAAAATGAGATCTTTATAGAAAAAATACTGCTTGAGAAATGATACAGACTCCATTCGTCTGTGTTTTTTGGATACCAAAATCTTTTTTACAGATATAATACATGCTCAGTGAAAACATAATATAAAAAATATATATATGCAAAGTAAAAACAACTTGTAATCCAGACCCATAGTTGGCCGCCATGTTAATGGTGGCTAAATCTTTTTCTGTGCATTCCTAAACATATGTATGGAACTACAAATCTAATAATGCTATTTCACAAATTATTTTCATATAACATGTAGTGAGTATCTCTTCATGTCAATACGTACACATGAATACCATAATGTTAATGACTGCCTACTATTCTTCCGTCACAAATACCATAAACTTAACAAAAATTATAACTTATTTAACCATATCTCTTACTGATCTAAATTTAGGCTATTTTATCTCCCTAAAATTTTTGCCATTATAAACAGTGTTGAAATAAATATCACTGCACACACATCTTTGTGGACTTGCCATGTTTTCCTTAAGATAAATACCTAGGAGTAAAATAATGGTTTTAAAGACTTGTGACAGACATTATCAAGTTGTCCTCAATAAACACCTAAAAACTGAGATCAAAAAGTAGTTGCATAGGCAATAACATATTATATGAAAACTTAAGAAGCAACCAAAAGTGTTTATAATACAACAATCTATCCGAAAATTATAACAAAAGACAAATTTTGAAGACAAGGAAAAAATTCCTTAAGGTAAAAATTATACCCATTGTCCAACAATAACAGCTTTATGTAAATCACACACAACATAATCACAAATGTAAATATTGGAATATTTGTATCATAAATACAGACAACCTGAAAGTGAAGGATCATAAAAACAAGTAATTCTAAAAAAAAAGAATCTTCAGCACTGGTTATGCCAAGTTACTTGCTGTTCCCATGCTAAACTTCTCCATCTAGCTTACGCTGGAAGGGGGGCTTTCTCTACTTTCCTTTGCTTATGGAGACAGAACACATGATAGAGAAAAGAAATGCGGTATTCTAGGTTCAAACTATCTCCAAACACATTTTTTTTATGCTTAAAATTTGAGTAACTTTGGAGAAATCACTTTTACCCCAAAACTCATTTTTAAGAAAATTATATAATAACTAGTCGGCTCAAAAGCCATCTATTCCATAAAGCTTTCACTGAGTTCTCTGACCCACCACTAACCCTTTACATATCAGAAGTTCTACATCATTTTTGGTAACATATGAAATTGCATTAATTAACTGATCTGTGTACATTTATTTATCCAGGTGGTACACATAATTCTTAGGGTGTCTGATACGGTTAAATGAGTTTACACTTTGTGAAATGGGTTAAAAATGGAGAAATACATTCATATAGAGTGGATTCATCACTTCAGTACAGTTAACAGTCACAGGGTTGTTGTAATTATTAAATGATACAAAGTAGGCAAAATAGTACTCACCAAATATGCTATCACTGCTTATAAAAGGGCATCTCACTTGTATTCCACAGCATTCTACAAACACTAAATCCTAGAGATTAAATTCTCACACTACTTTTTTTTGCATTATTGGACTACTAAAAATAATAGCTTATATCTGTGCTATTAAATATTAACTATCATTTAATTTGAATTGCTCCATTCAATTCATACCTCAAAGAACAGGATGACTTTAGGACTCTCATCAGAGCCTCGAAGCAAATAGGGAAAATTTTCATTAAATATAATTTGTTCTTCCCACTCTGGAAGTCTTGATTTTAATTGTTTAAAATCATATGGCTGGGTCATAATAGGAAGAATATAATCCACATTCTCTTTTTCATAGTAAGATGAAACACGCCGTTCACTGTCCAAAAAAAGATACTTCCATTAATGCAATTTTTATAATTTTGAGGTGAGAAAAAAAATATAGTGTATAAGGTGAGGCAACCAGAAATAATGAATTGCCACAATAATACAAAAGGAAAGATTATTTTGATGTCTACCTAGAAACTTACAAATTTTGTAAGACTTAAAAAAGTAACAGTCCATCTTACATTTGTGTACTATCAATCAGTTTCACGTGATTATTTTATTATAGAAATATAAAGTGAGAAGTATGATTATACCTTTGCCATACAAAGCTGGAATAAACTCCTTCAGAATTTTATAAGAGTTTATAATAAAATAGACATTGCCAGGCACGGTGGCTCACGCCTGTAACCCCAGCACTTTGGGAGGTTGAGGCAGGTGGACTGCTTGAGCTAAGGAGTTCGGGACCAGCCTGGGTAACATGGTGAAACCTCGTTTCTACAAAAAATAGAAAAGAAGTTAGCTGGGCATGGTGGCACAGGTCTGCAATCCCAGCTACTTGGGAATCTGAGGTGGGAGGATCACCTGAGCCCAGGGAGGTTGAGGCTATAGTAAGTTGTGATCGTGCCACTGCACTCCAGCCGGTGAGAGAGAGTGAGATCTTGTCTTAAAAAAAGAAAAAAGACATAAAATTGATTTTACATAAAAAAAAGGCACAAGACTGTAAAGCCCTTGAGCTGTTATATTTTCTTTGCATGCCCTAAGGCAAATGAATAAGTGAATGGGTTTTTTTTTTTTTTGGACAATATTCCTGTTTCCATTTCCCACCAGCTTTCCAAACAATTTTTTTTTTTTTAATTCTAGTATAAACATGTATTTCATTGTACTTTTCATTTGGGATTTCATAGCTAAGCATGCATTAGCTATAGAAGTAATCTTAGAAAAAACATTAAAGATTCATCTACCTTACTTGAGGCCCAGATAACATTACTTTCAAAAGAAAAATATGAGGTTGGACAATTAAAGCATTTACAAATGCAATATAAAATATTTACAATGCAATTTTATGTCATAAATTCTGTCTAGTAAGCTGGTAGAAGCTCTCTACCACTTAAAATGAATTATTCCCTTCCACTTAAAAGTAATCACTGAGTCAGACATGGTGGTCCATGCCTGTAATCCCAGCACTTTGGGAGGCTGAGGCAGGCAGATTGCCTGAGGTCAGGAGTTCGAGATCAGCCTGGCCAAACTCCGCCTCCACTAAAAATACAAAAATTACCCAGGTGTGGTGGCGGGCACCTGCAATCCCAGCTACTCAGGAGGCTGAGGCAGGAGAATTGCTTGAACTTGGGAGGCAGAGGTTGCAGTGAGCCAATTGAGTTGCCATTGCACCACTGCATTCCAGTCTGGGTAACAAAGCAAGACCCCATCCCCCAACAAAAAAAAAAAGAAAAGTAATTACTGAATTCTATGTTCTCCATTTCTTCTACAACATTCTGATCAACGTTAATGATTGATGAACACCTACAACTAGTAGACTATTCTCTAATACAAATCCTAACTCCATTCCCACTGACTTTCAAATACCAATGGCAGAAAAAAGACTTCTACTGCAGACAGTTTCAGTTTCAAGAATTAGCTGTGGAATTAAAAAAAATTACCTATCATCTTTCTTGACATGTTGACCAGTATGTTCATCAACCACATGAATTTTTACCATTGGGTGAGAAATCATAAAATCTGACTTAAGTCTATCAGTTCGGTGAATGTAAACTCCCAGGACAAGGTCATCATCAAGCAAACATTCGGGATAGACTGGGCTATCTCGGCTTGTTATTTCATGAACACCATCACCATCAACATCTTTGTTATCATCTGTAACTACATGCATGGAAAAAAAAAATCAATGTTATAATTAGTTGTTCCCACAGTTGTATTTACATATAACCTAATCTTTAAGATCTATGATGATTTCACTTTGTTAACAAAGGAACTTCAAGGGGAAAGAAAGAAAAAGCCAGACAACAGCAAACCATAGTCTGAAAGTAAAATACTACATTTGCTAATGCATTAAAAATAAAGTGAGAAATCCTTGTTTATATTTTCCTAATAAGTAGGAGAAATACAAAAGAAAAAAAAAGAGAGTCAAAGTCAGAAAAGTAACTATATCTAGGTATTTTGTAAGTGGAATATACATGACTCAACTAGAATTTCTACCTCTGGGTAGGATGCAGTAGGATGCAGCAGGTAAACACTTTGGGTAACAACTGGAAAGAGCCAAATAAATTACAAATATCTTATTTTAAATTTTAAAGGCATCAGAAAGTACAGAAACAAGGTATACTAGACAGATTAAAATTCCAGAAAGGGAGAATCAGTCAGAGGTCAGCTGATGGACTGGCAGCTGCTTCTGTCTCTGGGGACATTTGCTGATTCAGGGTGTGAGCTGAAGATCAGTTTGGCTTAAGCAGAAGGTCACTGCCAGGAGAATGAGAAATCAGCAACACTTTCAGTCATTCCACAGGACTAAAATGATAAAACTGGAGATTTGAGAAGCCTCAAACATGACCAGTTTTTCTCACAAAACTGAATTCTGATGCTATAGAGAAGCTGGAGAGGTAGTGAAATCTCCCAGGCTTGTGGTGCTAGCAGACCAGGATCTGCCACGGGAAGGGGACCAAAACAAAACAGGCAAAGATGAAGCCCTGGAGGGTGTGGTCAATTTACATTGAGGACCAAGAGCCACTTTTCACCTGGGGTCATCTACCAATTCTGGTCACAGATCTAGGTTGATAATCCAGGTGCGATTTCTGGCAGAAGGTTGCTACTGAGGGACAGAGAAACCAGCAGAGATTTCGGCATGCATGGCAGCAAGAGGGACAAAAAGACAGAGGATACCTGAAGGATGTCTAACATATAGCCAGTCTCCCGCTTAAAAGAATTTGCCAAATTTTGAAGTGGCAAATGGCAAGTGGAAAAGCACTGAAGGACTAAACTGAAACTCCCATCGTATTTTAGGGCTAAAAAATTATTTAGGACTATGAATTATTAGAGATAAAGAAGGGCACTGCATAATGATAAAAGTGATAACTTGATAAGAGATACAAGAAAAACAAAATCAGAGTGGAAATGTTAATACCTCTCTCAACAGCTGACAGAATAAGTAGACCAAAAAAACTAAGAAGAACTGAGCACAATTAAACTTGACCTAACTGACATACAAAGGACACTGCACTCAACATTAGAAACTGCATTCTTTTCAAGTGAGCATGGAATATTTACCAAATCTGACCATAAAATGGTCATTAAAAAACGCCTCGATAAACTCAGAGGATTGAAATCATTCATAATGTTATCTGCAACAATAGAAGACAGAAACCAATAAAAGATAACTAGAAAAGCATCTGCTGCCTGAAACTAAGCAACATACTTCTAAATAATGCATGATCAATTAAAACGGAAATTAGAAAATATTTTCTGTTAAATCATAATAAAAAGACACAATATTAACAATTTTGGAGATGCAGGTAAAGTAGTATTTTGATGGAAATTTAGTCTTAAATGCATAAAAAAGAAGACTGAAATTTTTCTTATAAAATCCGATTTATAAAGTTAGAAATAAGTAGCAAATCAAACTTGAATAAGTACAAAGGAAAATAATATAGTTACAAGGAAAAACTACTAAAATAATACATAAATTTACAATAGAGAAAATCAAAGCTAAAGGTTTTTGAAAAGACTCATAAACTTAAAATCCTAAGACTGATCAAGAATTTGAGAGAAAACAAATTGCCAATCCCATGAATGAAAAAATGGGACAGCCTTTCAGATGCTACAGAAATGAAAATTTGAAAATTTGGATCAAAAACTACAGTCTATCAAATAGCTGAGAAAAGCTTTAAAAAAAGTGAAAAGACTGATAAGAAACTAAATCTTGATCTGTACCAAGACAAGCAAAATTATAAGGCATAAGGACTGAAAAAGAAGCAATAAAACTATCATTATTAACAGATTACATGATTGTATATGTAGAAAAATCAAAACAATATAACAATAAACTCTGTTGGCCATGATGGCTCACACCTGTAATCCCAGTAATCTGGGAGGGTGAGGCAGGAGAATTGCTTGAGCCCAGGAGTTTGAGACTAGCCTGGAAAATGTAGTGAGACCTTGTCTCTACAAAAAATTAGCCGGGAATGGTGGTGCATGCCTGTAGTACCAGCTACTTAGAAGACTGAGGTGGGAGGATCCCTTGAGCCTGGCAAATGGAGGCTGCCGTAAGCTGAGATCATGCCACTGCACTCCAGCCTGAGTGACAGGCGAGAACCTGTCTCAAAAATAAATAAATAAATAAACTCTTGCAATAAGTGAATTTAGCAAATCAATAGATACAATGTTAAAAAAATGTAAATACATTTCTACACATATGTACCAGCAACAAACACAAAGCAAAAAAAAAATTTTTTTTGGAGACAGAATCTCGCTCTATCGCCCAGGCTGGAGTGCAGTGGCGCGATCTCAGCTCACTGCAAGCTCTGCCTCCCGAGTTCACACATTTTCCTGCCTCAGCCTCCCGAGTAGTTGGGATTACAGGTGCCCGACATCATGCCTGGCTAATTTTTTGTATTTTTAGTAGAGACGGGCTTTCATCGTGTTAGGCAGGATGGTCTTGATCGCCTGACCTCGTGATCCGCCCGCCTCAGCCTCCCAAAGCGCTGCGATTACAGGCGTGAGCCACCACGCCCAGCCAAAATCAAAAAAGTTTTAAATGCCATTTACAATATCATTAAGAAACATCAACTCCTAGGAATAAATCTAAGGAGAGATTCTGCTGAAATGTATATTACTGGGATATGTTAAAATAAGATGCAAATAAATGGAAGTGCATACCAAATTCATAGACTGAGAATCAATACTTTGTAAAAATGTCAAGTCTCTTTAGAGAGCTGTTATACTGTGAATCGCTATAGATTCATCCAGTCTAGATCAAAATCACAGCTTGCAAGACAGGATGGGTGTAGGAAGGAAGGAGAATTGAGAAGCTCTTCTAAAATCCATATAGAAATGCAAAGTAAAGAATAGCCTAGGCAATGCAGATGAAGAAGGAAAAAGCTAGAGTACAATACTAAATAGCAAGACCTATTAAAAAGCTACAGTATTTAGACATGGTGGTGTTGGTACAGACTGTCTACTGTAAAAGAATAGAGACTATAACAACTGATCCACACATGAACACAGTCATGTTATTTATGAGAAAAGTGACACTGCCACACAGAGGCAAAAAGACACTCTCTTCAGTAAATGGTACTGGATCAATTATAATATATATCTACACGAGAAAACGTATCTTGATCACTGCTTCCTAACAAACAAAAACCAATTTCAGATGAACTGCATATATAAATGTGAAAAGTAAAACAGAAACAGTAAAACTTAAAATAAAACTTTTAGAGAAACACCTTCAGAACTTGGGAAAGATTTCTTAAATCACAGAGAGCACTTACCATCAAAGAAAAAAACGCATAAACTGGACTATTCAAAAATTTCTGCTTTTCAAAAGACACCAATGAGAGAGAAATAAACTAGAGTAGGAAGACATTTGCAATATGTATGCATGTATGTATATATCTGAGAATAATCTCATATTGGAGTATATAAACTATCATTACAAATCAATTAGAAAAAGACAATACTGTTTTTTAAAAAATGCACAACTTGAATATATTTACAAATGTCAAAACCCAAGTAGTTAATAAACATGAAAACACTCAACTTCACTAGTTACCATGGATATAAAATTAAAGCCAAAATGAGTATCATATACATTCCTGAAGAATGAGGAATTTAGTCACTGCCAAGAATGACTAAAACTTTAAAAAACAGTATTATACGTTGGTAAAGATGTGGAGTGACTGCAACTCTCAAACACTGCGAGTGGGCAAACCAACATTCGAAACTGGAAGTAATTATTAAAGCAAAAAACATACATAATCTATGACAGTAACTCTACTCCTAAGATGCCCAAGATAAAGGTAAGCATGTGCTTACCAAATACATGACTGCAATGTGAATTACCATTTTACTTATAATTGCCTAAAACTAGAAACAACTCAAATGTCCATCAATAAAATAGGCCAATTAATTGTGGTATATTCACACAATGGATATCTAAATAATACAAAAACAGAATTAAGAATGAATAAGCTCAATTGTATGCAAGCAACAGTAGTATAAATCTTACAAAACTCACATTGAGTAAAAAAAAGCCAGGCACAAAGAGCACAGTATTTATCATTCTATTCATATTAAAGTATAAAAATAAGCAAAAATAAACTCTGTTAGATATCAAGGTAGTGGTTACTCCTATAGGGCAACTAAACGGCAAGGTGATTTTTCTGGGTGCTAATGATGTTCTGTTTCTTAAATCAGATAATGATTTTACAGGTATGTTCAGTTTGTGAAAAAACTTCAAAAATATGTATATAATGAGTATACTGTTTAGTGCTTTATATACAAACATTTAAAACAAATATACTGCTTAGTGCTTTTCTCTATATATATATATATACATATATTACGCTTCAACAAAAGATTTTTAAAATTTAATTACAGAAACCACAAAACATCACTTACATCCTCTGAGTAAGTACCATAAAATCTAAAACTGCCCATTTTGATCCCAATTTTTCGCCAAATTGAAACTGAAAGCCTAAAAAAGGATGTATAAGTAGAAAAGAATATGTAAAGAAAAATAAGAGAAAACAAACAAGAAAAGGAGAAGACAGAAAGCAACAATGGAAAGAGAAAGTTGAGAAAGGAAAGAGAAGTGGTATTAGGCTGAGGAATTGGGAAGATCCCATGTTTGACAGGATGCAGCCTTAACATCAGAAATGTTTATTGGCTGCTGACCATTTATAGCTTTCAACAACTGAGTCTTAACCATTTAAAGGATGTAAACTCAATGGTTTAAAGAAGAAATCCTCTATGCCACAATAGCAACTACAAAGTCACTATCATTTTAGAGTTGAATTTAAAGTATGTCAAGAATCAGAGAAGGTCAGGCATGGTGGCTCATGCCTGCAATCCCAGCATTTTGGGAGGCTGAGGCAGGTGGATCACTTGAGGTCATGAGTTCAAGATCAGCTTGGCCAACATGGTGAAACCCCCATCTCTACTAAAAATACAAAAAATAGCCGGGTATGGTGGCATGCGCCTGTCATCCCAGCTACTCAGGAGGCTGAGGCAGAAGGATCGCTTCAACCTGGGAGGTGGAGGTTACAATGAGCCAAGATCGTGTCACTGCATTCCAGACTGGGAGACAGAGCAAAACACCATCTCAAAAATAAAAAAATAAAAAGAATCAGAGAAGACTCAAGTGATACAAACTCATCACAGACAAACAGCTACAAATACATGTGTACTTTAATCTAGATGAATCGAAGAATAAGTACCACATACTCTGTATTGAATTATTTTCAAGTATACCCAACAGTTTTAGTTTTTAAGGGCTAAAATTCCTAGAATCAAGTTATTGCTACCAACGTACACAATTTTTCACTTAATTTGTATAACAAACCTGCTTTAGCCTTCTTTTTTGTTTTTTTTGGTTTAGGTTTTGTGTCATCTTGCATGCTGCCTTCTGTGTTTTGTTCCATTGAGCTTATTTCATCATCTTGATGAGAATCTGAAGAAACTGGTCTAACTGAAGATTCCTTCTTTTGTTCACCTTCAACTGTGTCACCAGAGATGGTCAATGTACTACAAATATAATCCAAGTATCAGCCATTGCAGATATATTGTTATAATAATTATTATTATTCATGATGCAACAGAGTGAACAGTAAATAGGAGCAAAGATAATCCTAAAATCACTACTATTTTTTCTTGAGATGCATATATTTTCCTACACACTAAAATGATTAGCTGTCAAATAGGTCTCATAGGTTGTAACTTCGCGAGGAGTTACATGATTCAACTAAAACTGAGCTCTAAACCCCAGGGGAAAGGAAATTGTATTAATATTTTATGAGCAATTGATCTCTCTGTACATAAGACTTATCGAAGCACGCCCACCCTGCTGCCAAGTAAATGACTGATCAACCAATTTTTAAATTACCTTATTTAAAAGTATAAAATGTATTCTAGGTTTGTTCAGTCTTCAAGAGGCTTCACAAGCACAACTTTTGATTTCTCTTTTTTCTTTTCTTTCTTTTTTTTTTTTACGACTGGGTCTCACTCTGTCACCCAAGTTGGAGTGCAGTGGTACAATCATAGCTCACTGCTGCCTCAACCTCCCAGGCTCCAGCAATCCTCCCACTTCTGCCTCCCAAATAGCTGGGACTACAGGCACATGCCACCATGCCTGGCTAATTTTTGTACTTTTTGTAGAGATGGAGTTTCACCATATTGCTCAGGCTGAGATTTCTAGGTAAAAATTAATTCCTTGTATTTTCTAGTGGTTGGTGAGTCACTACATTTTCAGAAGGCTATTACTAAAATTAAAATCTATATCACGCGAACTAGTAAATGGTAAGAAGTAGCAACCCAGAGGCATACTGAGTTTAAAGAAAAACCAACCTACTAACATTTTAATGTATCAAGTAAAAAAAAATCTGCATTTAAATAATAAAAAATTAATTTCCAATATATTTAGTCACCTTTCCAAAAAAACGGGTTGAGGAAAATAAGACTAGAGAAATATTTCAAATTAGTCATTCCAGAAAGCCATTCTATTTGATCACCAAACACTGTTCTTTAAGGAGAACAGCTACCCTTTGCACACCACTGTCATGTGTTATTTACAATTCATGAGCTAACCTTATTTCATGTTGACTATGGCTTACCAGTCTACCACAGAGGTGGTAGCTATAAGAAGGAAGATTTATAGTTTACTGTGGTAGGAAGCCTCTAAGATGGATCTTACTGATCCCCACCTCTTCATATTCATGTCTTTGTGTAATCCCCTTTCTTTTCAGTGTGGGCTGGACCTAATGACTTACTTCTAACAGACAGAATATGATAAAAGTAATGAATGCCACTTATAAGATTAGGTTCCAAAAAGACTGTGACTTCTGTCTTGCTCTCTCTCAGAGCCCTTGGTCTGGGGAAGCAAGTGGCCATATTGTGAGTAGACCACATGGAGGAAGTCCATGTGGCAAGGAACTGGTATACTTGGCCCAAAGCCAGTCAGGACCTGAGGCCTACCAACAGCCACATGAATGAGCTGAGAACTGGATCTTCTAAGGCCTTCTAACAGCTATGTCACTTGACAGATCCTCCCCAAGTCAAGGCTTGAGGTGATTTCAGTCCTGGCTAACATCCTGATTGCAACCTGTGATTGACAGAGACACCCAGCAAAGTCAGTCCCAGATTGCTGGCCCATAGAAACTATGAGACAATAAATGCTTGTCATCCTAAAAGCTGCTAAATTATGGGATAATCTCTTTAATGCATCAACAGATAATACACACTATCATGTCCCTGCAGCAACCTGGTTTGCCATATCTTTATTATCACTGGTCACCTAGCTTTTGAAAAGAGGGGAATTATTTTTGACGGAGCTTTTTAGGGGAAATTGATCCTGAATGCCAAGGAATAGTCACATATAGAATGTTCCCACCTCAAGCTGTTTCTCTAGAGGAGAACTGCAGGGGGGAACAAAGTTAATTATAGCAGTTAAAAAGCATTTTTATCTTATTGTTTTATCCAAGTAGAGAACACATATATATGTATATGTTCATTTAAACTCATACTCTATATACAAGTACATACATATATAAGCATCATAGAGAGAAAAAGATTAGAATACCAAATTGCCAACAGCGATTACCTTTGAATAGTTTTTCTACAATGAGCTAATGTTATTTGTGTAAGAAAAAAAGCTGTATTTATATATCCAAACAGGTATTTGTAACTCAAAAAAGGGGAAGTAATTAGGTTGCTATTACTTTGAAAGCAGATGTAAGTGAGTAGTTCAGGGTAGAGACAAGGTTCTGGCTCAGCCTCTTACTAGTTCTATACTTCAGTTGCCTCATCAGCAAGATAGGAAGAATATTACTTTTCCTCATAAGACTGTCGTAAGAAATAAATGAGTTAATTCTTGTAAAGGACCTAGTACATAGTAAGGTGCTACGTAAAAGCTAGGTGTTCTTATCTTAGTGGCAATGTCTCCAAATAAAAGCCTAAAAATTTTCTTTGTTAAACCACAGATAATATTCAAACCCTGAAAATAATAGAGTGTTTTTCTAAGAGGATATTTTACATTTATCAATGTAAAATACCTTGTTTCAGCTTTAGAGAAGACTGGAACTTTCTTTTCTTTTCTTTTTTTCACTGCTTGATTTGTCATCATGGAATAAAGTACCTGAGGGAAAGTAAGTCAACTGTTCTTTCAGTTTTTTTCTTATTTTCTTCTTAATCTCCTTTGCCATTTCTTCAGTTACATGGCGCTGATATGCTTGCATCAGTTCTTCGTCCCCTTCTAAATCATTCTCTTCTCTTCCCTCATTTGCTTTCTCACTTTTCTGATGATCAATGCCTGGCTGTGGCTTTGTATGAGCTTTCTGGTGTGTAGAATCAACTTCCTTCTCAGGAGTTTCCGGTTTCATGTCTTGTGTAGTCAACTGGGGCACCGTCTTTACCACCTTTTTATTTGGCTTTCCTTGTTTGTCTTCCTCTACACTAACATCATCATTAGGATTTTCAGTTGCTGACTGTGTGTTCCTCAATTTGTTTTTAGCGACTCTCATGGTCTTCTTCAGGTTGTTAGTGTTAGTAGCACTTACATCATCACTTGTAGTTTCTTTAATATGGGGAAGATTGCTTCTAACAGCGTCAGGCTAGGAAAAGAAGACATGATAACAAAGTTTCAGTTACGCATAGATTAGTTATATAAAGAAAAACCTAATAATTAATGTTTGACAATGTGGAATTATTGGGAGGATTATTTAGTTTTTCACCTGGACACAGTGATACTATTTTAGAACATTTGAGTACTCTCATAATTTATGCTTCCAGAATTTGATAAGCAATCTCTGAATGTAACTTCAGATGAAATGAGTTAATTGACATAGGAAAAAAGTACTTAAGGACCTTTAAGAAGTGAATTAATTGCTCAAATCTCAAATGCTATTTTCCTCATACATATTTTCCTCATGATATACACTCTAATATAATTAACAGATACTTGAGAAATTGCCAAAAGAGCCATTGAATTGACATTTCAGCTAACCCAATAGGAAATACACATGGGTCATTTATTTTGCTTCATAATTACACTGTAAAACCAAAAGTCTACAGCTCTAAGATCACCCTACACTAAATCTAAGTATATCACTAGAATGCTGCTAAATATTACATATTAAGTTAAATCCAGTGACAGACTAAGCACAATCTTGTACCTCTTTCCCCAATTAAAGTTATTTATAATGAGATATATTTTTAACAGAAAAAAATAAATAAGGATAAGAGTCAAGTAATATAAGAAGGAGGAGGGGATAAACTAGATAGACCAAAGGATGACCAATCAAGGAGCTGGGATGAACAGCTCTGCTTCCCATCTCCATTTGTGCTGACTTTCACCCATGGATTAAGCATGGCAGCAAAGAGAGAAACGGCAGTATGCTTCAGGTAGGTACAATTCCCATAAACTGCAGGGGCAGACCATGTTAAAAACAACCAACAAGGAACAGAACAGACGTTCTCAAATATAAAGATGGCTTGACAACGGAAAATTAACAAACACTAAAGGAAGGCAGCACAATGAAGGAAAGCCACCAAATCAAACACAATAAATAAATGAACACCAAAGGAAAATACATATCATAAATAAGAATTTTAAATAAGTATAATTAATATTAATAAAGAAATGCAAAAGCATACTGGACCAAGAAAACCCAACTGTTGATATCAAAATAAAATTCTGAATAATAGAAATAAAAGTTTAACAGATGTGTTGAAAACAGAATGGACAAAAACCATTGCTGACTGTATGTTCCTCAATTTGTTTTTAGTGACTCTCATGCTCTTCTTCAGGCTGTTAGTGTCAGCAGTACTTACATCATCACTTGTAGTTTCTTTAATACAGTGAGGATTGCTTCTAATAGTGTCAGGCTAAAAAAGAAGACATAATAACAAAGTTTCAGCTAAGCGTAGATTGGTTGTATAAAGAAAAACTCAATAATTAATGTTCAACAACGTGTAATTATTGGGAAGATTATTTAGTTTTTTACATGGACATAGTGATACTATTTTAGAGCACTTGCTGAGTACTCTCATAATTTATGCTTCCAGAATTTCATTAATAATCTCTGAATATAACTTCAGATTAACATTTTGGACTAACATTTTGGATTCATTTTGTCGTGCAGAATGTTACACTGTAATGTATGAATGTTACATGTTAACATTTGGTGCTACAAGATGAATCTAAAATCAAAATGGAGAAATGTGCCAGAAATGAATAAACTTAACAATACATACTGGAGTTTGACCTTTGAAACTCCCCATATTTTAAAAGTAGTTAAAAAATATCCAATGTATATAAAAGGTGATTTTAAAATGCTGAAAGAACTAGTTTCCCAATACATATCTAAAATCTTACCATCTCTAAGACTCTTTTGCTCACCTAAAATATGTTTCCAAATTCTATCTGTTCTTTGAGGGGAAATTATGATGCCATAGGCTCCAAAAAAAACTTCACCAATCAAATCTAATAAAAATAACATCTCTCTTTTAAAAAAAAGTTTATTTTCACATGTTCTGTTTTAGAAGCAATATTTAATTTTAAATTGTAAAAATAAATAAATTAATAAGAAAAAAACCCACAAAATACACACACACACACACAAAACCCAAAGCTAGCAGAAGACAAGAAATAGCCAAGATCAGAGCAGAAATGAAGGATACAGAGACACAAAAAACTCTTCAAAAAATCAATGAGGCTGGGCATGCTGGCTCACGCCTGTAATCCCAGCAGTTTGGGAGGCTGAGGCAGGTGGATCACATGAGGTCAGGAGTTCGAGATCAGCCTGGCCAACATGGTGAAACCCCATCTCTATCAAAAATACAAAAATTAGCCAGGCATGATGGTGCACACCTGTAATCTCAGCTACTTGGGAGGTTGAGACATAAGAATCACTTTAGAATCAAAGAGACACAATAAAAAATGATACAGGGGATATCCCTATTGACCCCACAGAAATGCAGACAACCATCAGAGAATACTATAAACACCTCTATGCAAATAAACTAGAAAAACTAGAAGAAATGGATAAATTGCTGGACACATACACCCTCCCAACACTGAACCAGGAAGAAGTTGAATCCCTGAATAGACTAATATACAAGTTCTGAAACTGAGGCAGTAATAAATAGCCTACAAACAACCAATCAAAAAAAGCCCAGGACCAGATGGATTTACAGCTGAATTCTACCAGAGGTACAAAACGGAACAGGTACCATTTCTACTGAAACTATTTCAAACAATTGAAAAGGAGGAGTTACTTCCTAACTAATTTTATGAGGCCAGCATCATCCTGATACCAAAACCTGGCAGAGACACAATAAAGAAAGAAAAAAACGTTAAGGCCAATATCCCTGATGAACATCGATGCAAAAATCCTCAATAAAATACTGGGAACCAAATCCAGCAGCACATCAAAAAACTTATCCACCACCATCAAGTCGGCTTCATCCACGGGATGCAAGGCTGGTTCAACACACGCAAATCAATAAACACAATTCATCACATGAACAGAACTAAAGACAAAAACCATATGATTATCTTAATAGACACAGGAAAAGGTCTTCGATAAAATTCAACATTCAATAAACAAGGTACTTACGGGAACATACTTCAAAATAAGAGCCATTTATGACAAATCCACAGCCATACCGCCCAAAGTAATTTATAGATCCTATGCTATTCTTATTAAATTACCATTGACGTTCTTCACAGAATTAGAAAAAACTACTTTAAAATTCATACGGAAACAAAAAAGAGCCTATATAGCCAAGACAATCCTAAACAAAAAGAACAAAGCTGGAGACATCATACCACCTGACTTCAAACTATACTGGAATAACCAAAACAGCATGGTACAGATACAAAAACAGACATATAGACCAATGGAACAGAAATAAGACATCAGAAATAAGGCTACACATCAACCATCTTATATTTGACAAACCTGACAAAAACAAGCAATAGGGAAAGGATTCCCTATTTAAAAGTGGTGCTGGGAAAACTGGCTAGCCACATGCAGAACATTGAAACTGGACCCCTGCCTCACACCTTACACAAAAATTAACTCAACATAGATTCAACACTTAAATGTAAAACCCAGAACTATGAAAACCCTAGAAGAAAATCTAGGCAATACGATTCAGGACATAGGCACAGGCAAAGATTTCATAACAAAAAATGTCAACAGCAACTGCAATAAAAGCAAAAATTGGCAAATGGGATCTAATAAAAGAGCTTCTGCACAGCAAAAGAAACTATCATCAGAGTGAACAGACAACCTCCAGAATGGGAGAAAATTCTTGTAATCTATCCATCTGACAAAGGTCTAATATCTAGTACCTACAAGGAACTTAAACAAATTTATAACAAAAAAACAAACAACCCCATCAAAAAGTGGGCAAAGGACATGAATACACACTTCTCAAAAGAAGACATTCATGTGGCCAACAAACATGATAAAAAGGTCAACATCACCGATGGTTAGAGAAATGCAAATCAAAACCACAATGAGATACCATCTCACACCAGTCAGAATGGCAATTATTAAAAAGTCAAGAAACAACAGACGCTGGTGAAGCTATGGAAAAATAGGAATGCTTTTACACTGTTGGTGGTGTTAGTTCAACCACTGTGGAAGACACTGTGGCAATTCCTCAAAGACCTAGAACCAGAATTACTATTGGATCCAGCAATCCCATTACTAGGCATATACCCAAAGGAATATAAATCATTCTATTATAAAGATACACGCGTGCATATGTTCACCAAAGCACTGTTCACAATAGCAAAGACATGGAATCAACCCAAATGTTCATGGATGATAGACTGGATAAAGAAAATGTGGTACATACACACCAAGGAATACTAATCAGTCATAAAAAGGAAAGAGATCATGTAGGGACATGGATAAAAGGCAGGAACAGAAAACCAAACACTGCATGTTATCACTTCCAAGTGGGAGCTGAACAGTGAGAACACATGGACACAGGGAGAGGAAAACAAACACTGGGACCTGACAGGGAATCTGGGGGAGGGAGGGCATCAGGATAAAAAGCTAATGCATATGTGGCTTAATACCTAGGTGACAGTTTGATAGGTTTGTTACCTATGTAACAAACTTGCAAATCCTACACATGTATCTCGGAATATAAAATAACATTTTTAAAAATTGCTATTTTTTTCAGAATGTTCTTTTTCTATGACTTCATTCATACCTCAATAACCTTGAATTTCCATTATGTTAAAATGGGGCATATGCAAATTTTATTACTACTTTTCAGTGAGTACCAATAATGTAGCACCGATATATACAAATTGTGAGTATACTCCTGAAGGAAATAATTAGAAAAAGACCTAATCAAGAATTAGAAAGAGAAGAAAGATTTAGTCTCAAGGAAAAAAAATTTTTTTTTTAAATTTTTTTTTTTATTATACTTTAAGTTCTAGGGTACATGTGCATAACGTGCAGGTTTGTTACATATGTATACTTGG
>NW_016806325.1:1633948-1666532 GCF_001698545.2 Rhinopithecus bieti
GTACCCTAGAACTTAAAGTAGAAAAAAAAAAAAAAAAAAAAGAACAACTAATTTTCTGAGGAGGAATTCTAGGCTTCAGAAATTTGCATAAAGAAAAGCCAAATGTTAATGCACAGACAATGGGGAAAATGCCTCCAGGTCATTTCAGAGACCTTCACAGAGCCCTTCCTATCACAGGCCTGGAAGCCTAGGAGGGAAAAATGGATTCACGGGCCAGGCCCAGGGCCTCGCTGCTCTGTGCAGGCTTGAGACATGGGGCCCCGTGTCTCAGCTGCTCTGGCTGCAGTTATGGCTAAAAGGGGCCAAGAGACAGCTCAGGCTATTAATTCAGAGGGTGAAAGCCCCATGTCTTGGCAGCTTTCATGTCGTATTGAGCCTGTGGGTGTGCAGAAAGCAAGAGCTGAGGTTTGGAAACCTCTGCCTAGATTTTAGAGGATGTATGGAAATGTTTGGACGTCCAGATAGAAGTCCACTGCAGGGGTGGAACCCTCATGGAGAACCTCTACTATGGCAGTGCAGAAGGGAAATGTGGGGTTAGAGTTCCTACACAAGTCTCCACTGGGGCACTGCCTGGTAGAGCTGTGATAAGAGGGCCACTGTCCTCCAGAGCTCAGAATTGTAGATCCAGACAGTGTGCACCAAGCACCTGGAAAAGCCACAGGCACTCAATGCCAGCCGGTGAAAGCAGCTGCAGGGGCTGTACCATGCAGAGCCACAGGGTAGAGCTGCCCAAGGCCTTGGGAGTCTACCCCTTGTGTCAGTGTGGTCTAGATGTTAGACATGGAGTCAAAGGAGATTATTTTGGAGCTTTAAAATTTAATGACTGCCCTGCTGGGTTTTGGACTTGCATGGGGCCTATAGCCCCTTTGTTTTGGCCAATCTCTGACTTTTGGAATGGCAGCATTGACCCAATCCCTATCCCCACATTGTATCTCAGAAGTAACTAACTTGTTTTTTATTTTACAGGCTCATGGAAGAGACCTGCCTTGTGTCAGATGAGATTTTGGACTGTGGAATTTCGGGTTAATGTTGAACTAAGGTAAGACTTGGGGAACTGTTGAGAAAGCATGATTGTGTTTTGAAATGTGAGAAGGACATGAGATTTGGGAGAGGCCACGGGTGGAATGATACGGTTTGGCTCTGTGTACCCACCCAAATCTCATGGTGAATTACTACCACATGTTGAAAGAGGGACCAGGTGGGAGGTGACTGAATCATGGCTGTGGACTTCCCTCCTGCTGTTCTCTTGAGTTCTCCTGAGATCCCTTTGTTTGAAAGTGTGTAGCACTTCTCCCTTTGCTTGCTCTCTCTCCAGGTCTGGCCATGTGAAATCTGTGCCTGCCTCCCCTTCCACCATGATTGTAGCATCCAGAGGCCTCCCCAGCCATGTCCCCCAATATAGCATGCTGAACTGTAAGGTGACTAAACCTCTTTTCTTCATAAATTACCCAGTCTCAGTTAGCTCTTTATAGCAGTGAGAGAAGACTAATACAATGTTCTACCATTAAATAATGCCACTTCACATATATTTTAAGAAGTTCAGCCAGGCATGGTGGCTCACACCTGTAATTGCAGCTCTTTGGGAATGCAAGGCAGGATGATCACATGAACCCAGAAGTTCAAGACCAGAGTGGGCAACATAGTGAGACCCTGTCTCTACAGAAAAAACAAAAATTAGCCAGATGTGGTGGTGTGCACCTGTAGTCCCAGCTACTGAGGGCGTGGAGGTGGGAGGATTGCTTAAGCCCAGAAAGTCAAGGCTGCGGTGAGCTGTGATCTCACCACTGCACTCCAGCCTGGGTGACAGAGTGAGACCCTGTCTTAAAAAAAAAAGAAAAAAGAAGAAACTCACAAAAGTATACTTCTATTTATTTCCTCCCATACTTTGTGCTATGTTGGTCTTAGGTCTGAACATTTGTCCTCTCAAAAACTCACATTAAAATTTAGTCCATAATTTGGCAGTATTGAAAGTTGAGGCCTTTTAGTGGTGATTGAGTCATGAGGACTTTGCCCTCATGAGCAGATTAATCCATCAATGGATTAACCAATTTATGGATTAATGGGCTAATGGATTAGGGCAGGGGTCCCCATGCCCCAGGCCTCAGAGTGGTGCTTGTCCACGGCCTTTTACGAATCAGACCACATAGCAGGAAGTAAGTGGTGGGTGAGAGCATTATTGGCTGAGCTCCACCTCCTGTCAGATCAGTGGCAGCATTAGATTCTCACAGGAGCATCAACCCTATTATAAACGACGCACGCAAGGGACCTAGGTTGCACATTTCCTTATGAGAATCTAACCAATACCTGACGATCTGAGGTGGAACACTTTCATTCTGAAACCATCATCCCTGGCCCACTCCATGGAAAAACTGTCTTCCACAAAACTGGCTCCTGGTGCCAAAATGGTTGGGGATTGCTGGATTAGAGGATCATCATAACGGTGGGGCTGGTGACTTTATAAGAAGCAGACTTAGGCTAACACATTCAGCCCCCTTGGCATATGATGCTCTGCACTGCCTTGGGACTGCAGAGTCCTCACCAGCAAAAAGGTTCTCATCAGATGTGAACCCTTGACCTTGGACTTCTCAGCCTTAAAACCTGTAAGAAATAAATTCCTTTTCTTAATAAATTACGTTTCTGATATTCTGTTATAAGTAACAGAAAACTAAGACCGTTGTTAAATCATTTACTTCTACAAATACAGGTCGAATATCCCTTATCCAAAATGCTTGAGACAAAAAGTGTTTCAGATTTCTTTGGATTTTGTATATATGCATTCTATTTACTGGTTCAACATTCCTAATCTAAAATTCAAAATCCAAAATACTCCAATGAGCATTTCCTTTGAGCATAATCATGCTCAAAATGTTTTTGGATTCTTGACCATTTTGGATTTCAGATTAGGGATACTCACCATTTATTATAAATCCTACAAAAAAACAACTAATTATTCTTGCTTTAAAAAATATCTTTTAAAGAGATATTTTTTAGTAAGAGAAAGCCTCTATATATGTTACTATTTGCTGTGTTTTCTTTATTGTAAATCAAATGTCATTGTTTTTTCTTTTTTTTTTCTTTTAACACTTTCCTTGTCTACAGGTTTACTGACAAATTCTTCAGATTTTGTATACCCTCAAAGTTTTTATTTCAGCCTTCATTTTATGCAAGATATGTATCCTTGCAAAAAATGAAGGTGAAATAGAAACTTTTGAGGACAGAGAATTTTAGGTGACATTTTTTTTATTCAGGATTTTGAAATATTGTTCATTGTCTTTTAGCTAGAATACGTTTCTGATGAGAAGTCTGTTGGCATTATTCTCCCACATAAAAAGTCCTTTAATTTTCTCTGGCTGCTTTTAAGATTTTTAATTTCCTTCTTTTTTCCAGCCACTGTAGTATGATTTTGTTTCATATTTCTTCCTGTTTTGCTGTTGGCCTTTCTGATCTGTGGGTATTTTGTTTCGCACACAGTCTACAAAGTTTTTTAGGTCATATTTTTCCAATGATTCTGTCCCCATTCTCGTTTCAGTACAACGTAAGTTAAAATCTAATTTAGTCTAATAGGTCATTGGTGGTTCTCTTCTTCTTCTCTCCACTCCTATTCCAAGGCTTTTTTAGTGGTATGAAACTTTAAATAAACTCTCAGCGAGGATACGGTAGTACAAACAAACACCTAGTCCCAGTGTTTACCAACTTCCATGACGTAAGTATTCATATAACTACCGCCAATTTTAAGTTACTGAATAGTTTAACAACCATTTACAAAATTCCTACATATCTTAAATCATATGGCGCCCTGTCAGACCCACCACTGATTTTTTTGTGTATTGTTCTGAATAATTCTATATTGCTATTTCTTCAACGTTTACTGGATAATCTTTAATGCATTGTCAGTATGCTCAACCGCAGCAATTAACATTTTCGAATATGTATTTTTTTAATCTTAGAAGTATGATTTGTCTTTGAAAATACGTTCTATTTCCTTATCTTTTACACTTCTTTAGTTTCTCACTGTTCTCTCCTAGAGTCTGTTTCTAATTGATCTGACTCATCTTTTGGTAATGGATCAGGTTATCTTTCTTTTTTTAAATGCTGGTAGATTTGATTGAATATGTGACATTATCATAAATTTATTATTTGTTGGTGGCTGGATTTTGTTGGCAATCTTCTAAATAATTGCTGGGCATGCTCTGGGATACCATGAAATTCACTTCACCAGTATAAACCATTTACGCCGCTTTTTTTTTTTTTTTTGAAGACGGAGTCTCACTCTGTCACCCAGGCTGGAGTCAGTGGTGCGATCTTGGCTCACTGTAACCTACACCTCCCAGCTTCAAGTGATTCTCCTGTCTCAGCCTCCCAAGTAACTGGGACTACAGGTGCCTGCCACCACACTCGGCTAATTTTTTTTTTTTTTTTTTTGTATTTTAGTAGAGACAGGGTTGCACTATGTTGGTCAGGCTGGTCTCGAACTCCTGACCTCGTGATCCGCCCACCTCAGCCTCCCAAAGTGCTGGGATTACAGGCATGAGCCACCAAACCCAGCCCATTTAAGACTTTTTAAATTTAGTTACCCCCTGAAAACATTGGGGTTCTAAATTTGTTTTGACAGAGCCAAAGGTAATTACAGATTTATAAGCTAAATCCAGGCCAACACTTATATAGGTGAATGAACACATGAAGGATATTATTAATACCTAGGAAACTGTGAAGATTTTCTACCCTTTTAAAATCAATTCAGTGCACAATACAAAAAGTTTTAGAAAATGTAATTCATAAGATGAAGAAGATATCACCTCTACAAAAGAACTATTATAAAAATAAAGTGAGAGAAGATAAAATCAAGATAATACAATATACACAATAAAAGTGAGCAAAATATGGCTTAACTTTCCCCTTTTAAAAGAATGCATATGCAACTCCAAAAATCATTATAGCTACAATTTGAGTACTTACTCTTAGCAATTCATATTTATTTGTTCCAGTTACTATTCCTGAGTATCAAACCACTCCAGACTTAGCAGTGTAAAATAATAAGCAGTTTATTATGCTCTGAGCCCACTATATTCTCTTTATTTATCAAGCCCCTCTTATCTAATTCCTGATGCTTTGATCCCACAATCCATCACTTCAATCATCACCCGCCATTTTCATGTACTTCCTATCCATCACACTTGTCTGGTAAAACTGCAGGCACTGTTCAAATTTAGTGAACTTTATTTCCATAACTATAACCAGGCTATTGAATACTGCTGGAAAAACCCGAACCACTTCAAAGACGGTGTATTAGTCCATTTTCACGCTGCTGATAAAGACATAACTGACACTGGGCAATTTACAAATGAAAGAGGTTTAATGGACTTAAAGTTCCACATGGTCGAGGCCTCACAATCATGGTGGAAGGCAAGGTGGAGCAAGTCACATCTTACATGGATGGCGGCAGGCAGAGAGAGCTTGTGCAGGGAAACTCCAATTTTTAAAACCATCAGATCTCATGAGACTTATTCACTATGACGACAACAGCAGAGGAAAGACCTGCCCCCGTGATTCAATTACCTCCCACTGGGTTCCTCCCATGACACATGGGAATTGTGAAAGTTACAATTCAAGATAAGATTTGGATGGGGACACAGCCAAACCATATCACATGTTAACCTTTCTACCAGCATTCTACCAAAAAGCCTTGCTTGCTACCATACTACTAATAAACTTTTAAATACCTTTTTGATAAGCAAAAATATCTTGGTATTCCAATCTGAATCTCTTTTAAAATATTACTACATTAAAATATTACTACATTTATTACTACATTTATTACTACATTACTACAATTCAATACAAACTATTGAAATCATACATAATATACAATGTTATTTTCTCTTGTATCTGGTTTTATTTTTTCATTCCTTTTGCTCACTTAGCTCATTCCTTTTGCTCATCTTAATATTTATGGAATCAATTTATGCAACTTCCTTACAAGTTAACAAAAGGGATGAAACTTACTCATAAGGTTGTTACAAGGATTATAGGATAATTATAAAATACTCAGAAGGTCCTTCTGATTCCACATTATGTAGTTGCTCAATAAATATTAGCAATTATTATCAGTAGCTATATGTAAGAGCATTAATGCTATGACTATAAAAATACTACATACTTTTCTCAGTGAACTGGCTTATAGCCAGGTTTGGTTTTTGACAAAAAAGTATCTTATACATCAGATTTATTCATTCATTCCACAAATACTCATTGAGTCTTCTGTGTGCAGGCAGAAAATGCTGTCTTCATTTGGGAGGTCTTTTATCCCTTTTAAGACCAGAATATTTTGGGAGGTCTTTTATCCCTTTTAAGAACAGAATATCTTTATACACTGGAAGGTTAAACCAGCCAGTTATTTTTATTGTCTTATGGAAATACCTGCCTATTAGATTTTACATTTAAGTTTTGAGTTACCTGAAACGTAATTTTTAGTTTGTGAGATAAAATTCCGTCCCTCAAAGTTTCGCTCGTCACCTAGGCTGGAGTGCAGTGGCATGATCTCAGCTCACTGAAACCTCCACCTCCCGGGTTCAAGTGATTCTCGTGTCTCAGCCACCCAAGTAGCTGGGATTACAGGTATACAACATCATGCCTGGCTAATTTTTTGTATTTTTAGTAGAGACTGGGTTTCAACATGTTGGCCAGGCTGGTCTTGAACTGCTAGCCTCAAGTGATCTGCCTGCCTTGGCCTCCAAAAATGCTAGGACTACAGGTGTGAGCCACTGTGCCTGGCCTTTTGTTTTAAATATTTCAGTTAATCTTCCTGTTGTATTTTTCTGCATTAACTTTAGCCTAATTTTGCAACTAAAGAAATCATCCACTGGAAACTATTACAATTGGATTAAAACTAAAAATTAATCTGGAAACACCTGGTATATATAAAGTGCAACCTATCTGTAACACCTACTAATAAATTTTTTCTATTTGAATCTGTACTTTTGGAAATTTTACTTTTAAGATCTTTCAGGACTTTTGTAGTTTCTATGTATGTAGTATCTATCTGTTAATTTTTGTATTTTTCTCCAATACTTTCTTATTGTTTCTAGCTATAATCGTTAATTTTATGTACTTATTTTGTTCACACAGGTTGATTCACATAGGTTTTCTAATATTAGCATTCAAACCATCAATAATGATCATTTGTTCTCCTCACTAAGCATCATATTTGCCCACACTGTACACTATACACTGGCATAACAGGGAGCCAGTATAGTTGTTATGAACTGTACTGTACAAGCTATAGAATCAGTAGGACCTGGATTCACTATTATTGGTTATATGATCCTGGGTACATTTCTTAACCTCTGTGCCTCAGTTCTTCAGTGTATACTGATTTTATAGGATGTGTGTGAGAATTAGATGAGTTAATACATGTAAAACACTTATGGTGCCTGCTATGCAACAAATATGGACAAATACCTATTGAAAAAAAGCTATCATATCTTTATGTTTCATGTCTTAATATATTTACTTCAAGATTATTAAACACTTATGATGAAAAGACATCTTCCCTTGCAGGTCCTGATTTTAAAGGAAGAACCTATAGGCTAGGTGTCCCCCTTTTCAAGGGGACCCACAGAAAACTATTGAAATCATACATAATATACCATGTATATGTATGGATTTGCATTTTCCTAGAACCCCACAGTGTGTTCTAGGTTTGTTGCTCACATGTATGGCTTTCACATACATGAACACAAAATGTTCTAAAAAATCCATTACCATCCTATTCCCAATTAAAATACAACAGCTTTTTTCCTTGTTATTTTTATATTATATGGTTTTTATTCAATTTATTTGCACTAACTTATTAATATTGACTGATATCCAATTATGAAGCTATTCTTGAGTTCTTCGAGGCAACTATATGGCTGAGACAGATTATTCTTTTAACATGATTAATTTCAATGTGTTCATATATTTACATAGCGATTTTGTTCTCTTAACACACATTCATAAATGAGACAGCTATAAGTTTTCTTCAGAAATAAAACATAGACAACTGTCTATATTTTGCACATTTTACTTTTAAACTTTATGTCATTTTGTTTAATGTGTGAATCTTGCAAGCAAAATACCTGATATTTTATTTTATTTACTATTACTATTATTTTTGAGACAGGGTCTCACTCTATCACTCCGGTAAGAATGCAGTGGCATGATCATGGCTCACTGCAGCCTCGACCTCCCAGCTCAAGCAATCCTCCCACCTCAGCCTCCCGAGTAGCTAGGACTACAAGCGCATGCCACCATGCCCAGGTAAGTTTTTATTTTTTGAGAGATGGGATCTTACTACATTGCCCAGGCTAGTCTTGAACTCCTGCACTGAAGCAATTTCTCCCACCTTGGATTTCCAAAGTGTTGGGATTACAGACATGAGCTACCACGCCTGGTCCTGATTACTTTAAAAGTCTATTTTTGAATCCGCTTTCAAAAATAGGAAGCTTAAACTATTTACATTTATTGTCATGACTGAGTTTGCTCTTAAATTTCTTATTTCATTATATTCTTTAAAAAAATCTCATTTAATTTTTTTTAACTCAGATGACTTAGAAAGTGTAATAATCTATTTTATATATATCACTTGTTTTATTTCAAACTCTAGGATGAAATAATAACTTTTGACTACACACTATAGTTAATAATAATGGTTACGTGACTTTTTCTTCCTAAGTTAAGAAGCTTTGCTTAATCTTTGAAAACAATTTGGTTCTGTTCTCTCACATTATCATAGACACATATCTAATGTAAAATCTTCAGGAATTACTCTGGACATATATAATAATTAAGAAAGTTCTACATATTTAACTGATTTCAAAGTTCATCCAATGTATTTTTGGTTCATAAATTTTCCACTAAAATTCTTTTAACTGATACATAATAGTTGTACATATTTTGGGGGTACATGTGATATTCTGACACTGTATATAGTATATAATGATCACATCAGAGCATCTGACATACCCATTACTCCAAGCACTTATCTTTTATGTTGGGAACATAAATCTTTTCTTCTGGCTATTTTGAAATATACAACAAATTATTAACTATAATTTCCCTACTGTAATACTAACTACTAGAATTTATTCCTTCCAACTGTATATTTATACTCCTTAACCAACTTCTCTTCATCCCTCCCTCTAAGATCTTAAGATGTTCTATTCTTAAATTCTTAACTTTGATTCTTATCTAGAAATGGTACTACATCTTTAATAAATCTTAAATCTTTGTTTTTTTTTTCAGGGAGGGAACACTGATAATATTTCGCTAATAATGCACATGTTTACAACTACCATCAAAAATAACTAACAACTTAGGTGACTAGATTCCTCAGGCTACAATTTTTCCCTTAATGCTCTAAATATTTCTCCATTGTCTTTTGGATTTAGTGTTTTACAGAGAAGTCTGAAATATATTATATGTTTTTCTGTTTAAGTGTTTGTAATATTTATTTTACTCTTAAGATAAAAACAAAAGAATGTTTCTAGATATAGTTCTCATCTCGTAAGTTTTGCCTGGAATGCAAGATGGACTCATCTCTTCAGAAATCTCAGCAAGGTTTCTTCGTCATGCTTGTTATTGTTGCTGCTCCACTAGTGCTGTCTGGGAATACTTATTTGTGGGTCAAATATTTTCCTATGTCCTCATTCTTTATTTCTTTCATTTTAGTTTTGGTCATTTCTTCTCACCTCGAATTTGTCTCCCACTTCACTGATTAGATTTTTCAAACGTAGTGTCAATTCTATCATTTTAGGCCTGAGATATAGTCTTAAGGAAGCAACTGAAGAAAGAACATGTACTTTTAAAATTGCAGAGACTGCGGTCTTAAATCCCAGTTATCCTATTTTTGACTATATGACCTAAGGAAATCACTTAACATGTCTGTTTATAAAATTTCTCATGTGCAAAAAAAGAGTCCCAATGCCTATCTTGCAAGATTAACATTAAGATTTAGAAATAATATTTGTAAAACTCTTATTATTGTGCCTTATATATAATTGGAACATAAGATGAACCTGCCATTATTATGAATCCTTATTTTGACTTTTTTCCTTGCTTAATTTTATTTCAGACTGCTCCCTTTCTCATCTCAGCCTGTTTTGTATGTAGGATTCCCTGTTCTTCTTTCAAGAAGAGGTCCTATCTCTTCAAATTTCATTAAAATAGGTAATATTGGGTGGTGGTTAAGGCAGTGGATTCTGCACTCCCATTCTCAGTGTTTGAATCCTGGTTCTACCATTTACGATGTAACTTTCAGCAAGTTTCTTAACTTCTATGATGTAGTTTTCTCCTCCGAAGAAATGAAACCCCATAAGTTCGTCGTTTGTACTAAATGACTGAATATATATAAAGTGTTTAGAAGAGTGCCTAAAGATAGAAAGCATTCAGGCATTTAGCAAATGAAAGCAGGTATTATTCTTTTACTTCCTACAGTTAATCATGTCAAAAATATTTTGTTTTCCTCTAAGTCCTCTAGAAATATTCCCCTTCTTTTGAGCTGGGAAATCTCTTTCCAAGTATCTGTTTCTAGTGTACTTATTTCTGAAAGAAAAGAAGCCTAGTCAGGCCTGCTGTTTGCAAAGAGAGGCTGGGTAAATTATGTTTAGTCATTTCACACTTATGTGCCCCTCAACATTTAAACTGGACTTTAGATAAATGGAAATAACCTCTGCCCATTCTGATTATCCATTTAATTTAAACCTTGGTCTAAATCAGTTTAGATTCAGTCTTGTTCATGGCTCACAACTCCCAGTTCTTTAATACTGAGAGACAATATGAGGTTCTTCTCTGAGCATAAAACATCTCTGCAGACAACTGTTTCCAGGATTCCTTTTGCTTTTGCCCAACATAAACCACTCCATCTGAGGGCAGGGCATATACCAATAAGCAATGTTTCATCCTCCATGTCACTATTCCCTACCATATTGTGCACCAGTACCACCGGAAAAAGCACATGCTATTTCAGAGCAGCATTCACTATGGAAGTGCTAATCTGTCCCATTCTGTCAGTTGGAAATTTTTGTGCAGTAGTATACCAGTGTATATACTATGAACCCTCACATGTGTGCAGCTGGATTTTGGCCTGTGTTAGTACTTATTTTTGCCTCACTTCAGAATTTATACTGTTACATTGACAGCTGCCAGACAGAATACTAAAATAAACAGGTCTTAAGAAAAAATGGGGTAAATCTTACAACAAGCAAAATGTAGGATGTATAACTCATCATAAAACTCCTGCCAAAAAAAAAAACTACATTATTATTTACACTAGAACCTATTTCTTTTTCTGTGAGGACAGAAGAGATAACAGTCAAAGTAGTAAAAAGCACAACTGAAGTAGTGAGATAGGTATAAAGGGTGTAGAGTACATTAACTGTGGATGCCAATACAGACTCTTTGTGATTCCAAGGGGATCAGGTTGTAGTTAGTTGCTGATTTGCTTAGTCTTTACTTTAAGCACTGTATTTTTAATCCCTTAAAGTGTGCTGCCAAAATTTCTATCATTTGAAAGTGTGCCTCAAACATAAAAGGATAATTATTGCCTTAAGGCCATTGATTTCTCCCGGTTCTGTCGGGTAGAATCACACAGAAAAAGTGTAAATAAGCACAAGCTACTTAGTATCAGAAGTTAAGATACTACTTCCTAAGTTCTTCACAATTATGGGTTAAAAATATTTTCTTCAAAATGGTATCATGGCTAGTTTGGAGTTTCCCCACTATCTCCGGTCACTCTCCCCACTGTGTGTGTGTTCTTCCTGTAGGACAGCACTCAAGAATGAACTCAATACTTCCACAGTGATGTTGATTCTAATGTAAACTTTATTTTACCATGTGTTATTGACCATGACATAGTGTTACTGTTTTTAATTTTCAAAACTCCTTAGAATTTTAACATGAAATGCAGTCATATCTGCATTTTATGCAGATATGTAAATCACCATTACCCAATGATCGTTTACTTACTGAGATGTTTTCTCCAGACTTGACAAGTTTTTTCTTCAGTTTTTTCTTTTCACGCATTAGATCACTGTGAGTCTTAAGCAATTCTTCAAAGCGAACTTTGGTTTTTACTTTTGCTTCACTCTCAGCTACAAAAGATAGAGTCATGTCATTTTGTAAACGACTCTATTATAACACATAACCTACACTACTATTATGTTAAGAAATAAAGTCTTGTAAATACCGGCATGAGTTCTCTAGCTACGTTAGAAAAACTCACCAGTCTTTCCTTCTTAAAATACTTTTTATTTTGACTTTAGTGATCACAACATTCACCTGTATCCCTCTGACCTTTTTGGCCACTCACTCTAAAAGTCTCCTTCGCTAAGTTAACTTTTTATTTCTGATAAACAGTAGCATCTACCACTGTTAGTTACATGTTATGTGGCTTTAGACAAGTTACTTAACATCTCTGAACTTAATTTTCCTTATCTGTAAAATCACAATTATCTTATGTCAAAGATAATTTTTTTGCATGAAAAATACCTAAGGTCTGCCTAGCCTGTAATCAGTATTCCACAAACATTAACAGGTTTTTCCTTTAAAACATCAATAAGATAATGCTTAAGCCCCTGAAAATTTCCCATTTCATTTAGGATAAAGTAAGTATATTATATGCCCTACAGGGTTCCATACCTCTTGATCTATCTCCAGGGCTTCAAGTCAAGACAAATACCCTCTTAGATGCCTATGTTCTAGCTATAACACCCTTCCTTTAGCTCCTCCGCCACAGCAAGCTCCTTCCCACGTGAAGCTGTTTCTGAGGCAAACTTCCTCTAACTCCTCACCTGGCTGGTGTGTTAACCTGTCTTTAGTTTAAATGCTGTCTGTAAATAAAACATCTCCTGACAAACTCATCTTAATTTTCATCTTTCTCACATAGCAGGTTGTTCTCTTCCTTCGCAGCACTTAACCCAAATGGAAATTGTATAATTATTAGAAACATATTGTCTGTTTCCCCCATAACTACATCCCTAGCAACAATTATGAGGTCTGACATAGTGTACACACTCAGTCATTATGTTTTAAATTAATAAACGCTGAATGAATGGGTGCTCTAGAGCAAGTGTTGGCAAACTATGGGCTGCAGGCTAGTCACTTGTTTTTGTAAAGGTTTATTGAAATCAGACATGCCCATTTGATTCAGAATTGTTATAACTGCCTTCATGCTTTAAAAGAGAGAGAGACACAGAGTTGAGTAGTTATAGCAGAGACTAAGCCTAAAATATTTACTAGCTGGGCCTTTTAGAAAAGATTGCCAATGCTTGTGGTGGAGTAAAACATTCAATTTTGATGATAAAAAATAAAAACTAACCCTATGTTGTAATCATTATTTACCTTGTCCAGCTGAGTCCCAAACTACCATCCATTAAATACATACTAACCTTAATTACAACATTAAATAGAAAACTGAATACAAAACCAATAAGTATCTCTAAATGTAGTATATTTGGTCAATGACATCTAATGTATTCATTGATCTGTTAAAGAATCCCTTAAAATAAACCAAACTTAAAAGTAAATGTATAAAATATAAATTTTATACATAAATTTCATGAAAGTCTTACCAGTAGGCATCTCTCAGCTTTATGCAGAGGACTGAAAATGTAAAGCATTGACTCAATCAGGATCCTATCGAAACAAAGACGATGTATTTGTAATATGGAACTTCCAAATAAAAATTATAAAACATTCTTCACACAAGATCGTGCCATTGTATGTCCACTACTTCATTAAGTGTTTAATAATAAATCAATGTTCCCTTATCCCAACCTTGTGCAAATGACTTGGGTACATTTTAATCAGTTTAGGGCCCTAAAATCAAGGGAAACAAACTGGACCATATATGAATAAAGTATTTATATATTTGAAACCAACAAAAAAAACATTTTGAAGGCAGTGAACGTCTAAAGTGGTATGTTAATAAACGTTTTAAAATGTTTCAATATATTAATGAACATTTCAACACACTTTTAAGAAACCAAACACCATCTCAGGACTGACTTTCCTAAGAGCATTCACTATTACATTAAAGCATGCTTGCGTGCAGCATACTCAGACAGTGAATTTAAATACCTCTGTGTCTGCCATTGAAAATTCTGCTACAATAGAGGACAGTACAAATAAGTGTACCATCTTTCTTTAATAAAACCTGGGTGTGTATTACTGTGTGTCAGAACTCAAAACCGTGTTTAAACTCAGTATGTATACTACTAAACTGCCTGTTTTATTAAAAAATGGGGGTGTATGTCTAAAATGAACATATTAATTCTCACATTAGAACACTTAGAACGTAATATGCATGTTATTGAGACTAAAACTGAAGAGTGTTTAAAAAAAAAAAGAAGAAAAGCTGGTTCAGGGATTACTGGTCTGTTTGTTTTTGAGATGGAGTCTCCCTTTGTCCAGTGCAGTGGCATGATCTCGGCTCACTGCAACCTCCCAGGTTCAAGCGATTCTCCTGCCTCAGCCTCCCAAGTAGCTGGGATTACAGGCGTGTGCCACCACACCCAGCTAATTTTTGTATTTTTAGTAGAGACAGGGTTTCACCATGTTGGCCAGGCTGTTCTTGAACTTCTGACCTCATGTGATCTGCCCAATTCGGCCTCCCAAAGTGTTGGGATTACAGGTGTGAGCCACTACACTGGGTCCAAGGCTTTATTGGTTAATGCTCCAATTCCCTGGAGATCCACATTCATGTTTCTCTTGCAGAAATGTCTAAGAAATTCTAAAAAGAAAGAAATGATTATGTAAACATACCTAACTATGTCAGTTAATTTCGGTAACGACCATGTGGTACCCAGACAAAACAGACATCACTAAATCCATGGAGTAAAAACTCTTATACTTTAGTGATAGGAGCCTGTATTTACTCCTTCTAGCAATTATGAATCTAATAACTCGTCTTCTACTTTCTTTTTTTTTTTTTTTTTGAGACGGAGTCTTGCTCTGTCGCCCAGGCTGGAGTGCAGTGGCCAGATCTCAGCTCACGGCAAGCTCCGCCTCCTGGGTTCACGCCATTCTCCTGCCTCAGCCTCCCGAATAGCTGGGACTACAGGCGACCGCCACCTCGCCTGGCTAGTTTTTTGTATTTTTTAGTAGAGACAGGGTTTCACCATGTTAGCCAGGATGGTCTCGATCTCCTGACCTCGTGATCCACCCATCTCGGCCTCCCAAAGTGCTGGGATTATAGGCTTGAGCCACCGCGCCCGGCCATACTTTCTAGTCTATATCAAATTAGAAAGAGAAGCTGCAAAGGCAAGCACAATGACAGCATCCCTGAGAGCACGTAAGTAGAAAAATCATAAAACAAACAAAAATTTAATATTTATACTACTTGACGGTCATCTAACAGGCAGGGAAAAAGCTGAACAATATTATGACTATGATTCATCACAAAAAAAAAATTGTGATTCATGCCTGTAATCCCAATACTTTGGGAGGAAGAGGCAGGCGGATCACTTGAGGTCAGGAGTTTGAGTCCTGTCTAGCCAACATGGTAAAACCCCATCTCTACTAAAAATACAAAAACTAGTCAGGTGTGGAGCTACTGGGGAGGCTGAGGCAGGAGAATCGCTTGAACCTGGGATGTGGAGGTTGCCGTGAGCTGAGACTGCACCAGTGTGCTCCAGCCTGGGTGATGGAGTGAGATAATATTTTGGAAAGATTAAATAACTAATGAAGAGGCAGGAGAAAGAATCGGAGGTGATTCCCACGTTTCTAGAACTAGAATAAGTAGGTTAGTAGTATCATTAAACGGTAATATAATGCAGTATAGGAGAGTAGTTTAAAACCCATGTCCTAGAATTAGTTTTCATGGTCACTTGTGTGACTTTGCTTCCTCATCTGTAAAAACACTCTACTAGTGCCGACTCAAAGGGTTGTTGTAAGGGTTAAATGATTTACAACAGTACCTTAGACAGAAGCAGCAACAATAAATGTTAGCTATAATTATAACAGGTACTTGTTAGGGTGCAGTCACTGAGCTTAGTGTGGGTCATGTTGAGTTGGGTATCTGAAGGGCACTGAGCAGCTACAAGCATCAGATCCATTGTCAGATCCTTGGATCCAAATACCAGTTCTACCTGCCAGCAGATTCATCTCTAGGGACATCAATTTCCTAATCTTTCACAATAATAAATCACTCACAGTGTTTTTATAAAGATTAAATGAGAACATGCAAGTAAAATACTTGGCACAATGCCTAGCACATGGCAAACTCTTCAAAAATAACAATTGTTATTACTGTTCTATGTGTGTGTCTGTGTTTATGTATATAATCATATTATGTTTGTTAGGCAATCTATTAATCCAGCAGGGAGACCCGAGGCTGAAGATTTGGGAGTTATTTATAAATATGATAGTTGCAAGAAAATAAAAAGCCAATGAGAATCCTGAGAGCCCACAATATAAAGTAAAATCAGGGAGACAGGTAAAAAATTGGGAGACAGAAGCATTACAGAAGGAAACAGTTTTAAAGGAGATGTAGCCTATATACTGTGTGGCATCAAAAGGGGCTGGAGGTTTTGAAGAAAGTCCACTGAATCTGCAAGTAGGAAGTCACGTGTGTCAAAGCTGTTTATGGAGGGGCAGAAACCTAGCAGGCTGGGGCTGAGGGATGAATGGAAAGTGACCCCTGTAGAAGGGACATGTAGACAATTCTTTACAGAATTCTTCCAACTGTCTTTCTATCACCCCTAAAGGCAGTGCCATGAGACAGTAACTCTGGGACAAAAATACTGTGGAAGGATGATGCTGTTTGTTTTAAGATTGTTTCCATGCCACAATCACCTTTCCCTTTTAAAAAATAAATCATCATCTACACAGCAACTAGTGTAATTTTCTAAAATTCAAATGTGACGCTGTCATTCCTTTGCTTAAAATTCTTCACTAGCTCCCAATCACACACTGAAAAAAATATCAAGTCCTTACCATTGAGGTCCAAGGCCATTTATGAAATGTCCCCTTCACACCATACACTGTGTTCCAGCCATGTGAAACTACCTCCAGGCCTTCACATGTGCCACGTCTTCTCTTGCTTTTGTATCATTACACATATATCCCCTCTCCTAAAAAAATGTCCTTCCTCCTTTGTCATTCTAACAAACTCCTCATTATCCTTTGAAGGCAAGTATCTTCTCTAGAGAACATTCGCACCTTGAAGGGCAGTGAAGCACTTCTCTTCTGTGCTCCCAGGGTGCCTGAATCTTTGTAACTCCCTCTACCTCAGCCCTGAATTTTCATCCTGGTAAAATGTTCTGACTCCCACCAAACTGCTAGCTTTGGAGGCCACGCCAATGCTCTCTCTAGTTATGTATCTGCCACTATGAAAGAAGAGAGAGGAGAAGAGAAGCGAAGCGACGAGAAGTAAAGCAAAGTGAAGCAGTAGCAATGGTCCTAGAGTAAAAAAACTCAGGTCTGAGCTCTAGTGTCACCATTTACTGATGTGGCCTTGGGTAAGCTACTTAATTTCTAATCCTTGGTTTTTCCTTGTCTGGGAATTTAAAATGGCACCTGTTTTAGTACTGCAAGGAGAAAATACCAAAAAGCAAAGTAATGAGTACACTGAAATAAAATTACTTTGTCCATTATTATTGTATTAAAAATAAGTAATAAGGCCGGGCGCGGTGGCTCAAGCCTGTAATCCCAGCACTTTGGGAGGCCGAGACGGGCGGATCACGAGGTCAGGAGATCAAGACCATCCTGGCTAACATGGTGAAACCCCGTCTCTACTAAAATACAAAAAACTAGCCGGGCGACCTGGCGGGCGCCTGTAGTCCCAGCTACTCGGGAGGCTGAGGCAGGAGAATGGCGTGAACCCGGGAGGCGGAGCTTGCAGTGAGCTGAGATCCGGCCACTGCACTCCAGCCTGGGCGACAGAGCAAGATTTCGTCTCAAAAAAAAAAAAAAAAAAAAAAGTAATAAAATACATAAATCATAGATTTACTATTAATAGCTTAATACACAACTTAATAAATACTAATATTATTTAATAACACAGCAAATACATTATAGAAATCATCTCTAATTTTTTTTTTTTTGGAGACAGAGTCTTGCTCTATTGCCCAGGTTGGAGTGCAGTGGCACAATCTCAGCTCACTGCTGCCTCCGCCTCCTGGGATCAAGCAATTCCCCTGCCTCAATCTCCCTAGCAGCTGGGACTACAGGTGTGCGCCACCATACCCGGCTAATTTTTGTATTTTTAGTAGAGATGATCACCAACATTGGCCAGGCCGATACTGAACTCCTGACCTCAAGTGATCCACCCACTCTTGATCCTCCCAAAGTGCTAGGATTACAAGCGTGACACACTGCGCTCAGCCATCTCTAAATCTTAATGTGTACGATAGCAAACACATGATAGAATTAATGACTAATATTTAATTAGTAACATATCTGCGAAAATTCAGGTCGGACTTTAAAAGACACCTCCGAATCTTATATATTCCATTATTTTACAACTTCTCCCTCACAAACCCTTTCACAGGAGCTTCTAAGAGATACTATGTAGGAAAATTAAATGGATTACATTTCATCTCATTTTATTTTACAGACCACCTGATTATCAGCCAATATGTGACTCAATATCAACGGTAGAAAAAATTGAAAGGCTTGATAATTCCCTCTTTAACCAAATGTTATTGCAAGGGAAAAAAAGACAAACAAAAATCCTGTACACAAAGTTCAATGAATAGATCAACAAGATTCTTCATAAATACACAAGATTCTAACTTCATAAATATTATTCTTCATAAACAAGATTCTAAGTATGGTTTAAAAACACTTTTGGTATTTTAATTTCTTTCAAGCATTCTTTAAAAAACTTCCCAGAGTACTCATAAGAAGCAATCTTCCTCCTAACCCAAGCAATAACAGCAACTGCTAATGCAACAGGTGAAAAAACTGTTGGCATCTCTTTCTCAAAAGGGAAAAACTTTATTTTCACATTAGATGTTTTCACAGGAATGCCAAAAGCAGCACAACCTTTGATAAGGATTCTTAAATGGTCTACATTTTATTCTATTTTATGCATCTCGAAACAATCCTATTAATATAATTTGGCTCTTATAAGTTTAACAAATTGATCACCTTTTCTCAGACGTAATTAAGAAGGCTCTCACGGGTTGAAGATTCAGCCCCAGGATGACACTCTAAAAGGAAATAAACACACTCAGTACGCATCTGATTTAAAAGCTTTTAAACAAGAATCGGGAGTAGGAAAGGCAAAGATTGAATTCCCTATCAGAACACCATGCTCAACTCTCCGGAGACACGGAGACTAGTGAAAGAAGCGGAAAAGTACGTTGAGGACTCCGGGAATTCATATTCCTCCGGGACACCCGGCCCACGCTCCCCGGTCAGTCCGCGATCAGCCCCCTGCTCTCTCGGACTCCAGCAGCCCCAACACGCCGTCCCGGAGAGGGCGAGGCAGGCCGAACACCTGGGCCCGCGCTCCTGCCACCAGCGAACCCACGCGGTACTCACGGAGAGGAGGAGTAGGAAGAACTGCCCGTCCCGCCCGAGCCGACACCCGGAACAGTGCAAATCGACTCCCCCGCGCCCAGCGGCGCGGGCGCGAAGTGAGGCGGCCACGAAGCCACCTTACCCGCCAGCGACCGGGGTTCGGGAGCAAGCCACGACTCCGTGCCGCAGTGCGGACAACTCGCGGCCTGCTGACGTCAGCGCCGGCCTACACCGCCGTTCCCATGGCGACCGACGCGTCTCGCGCTCTAGGCGCCGATCGCGGCCCCGGCCCCGCCCCCGCGCCGCCGCCGCCTCCGCCTCCGCCTCCGTCCGGGATTAGGGGCCGCGCGGCGCCTGCACCGGAGCCCTCAGGCTGTTGGCGGGCGCGCGCTTCGGGGACCTTACGGGGCTCCAGCCTCCGAGGCCATGCGAGCGGCAAGAGTCTCCTCCGCTTGTAGCGGGAAGGGAGTCGGAAATGCGCGGGTGCCCCCAAAGAGCCTGAGTCTTCCCCGCCCTCACCTCCAAAAATACTCTTTCCGCCTTAGAATTGTAGCAAGCGCAGGGAAAAACTGACGGGGCAAAGGAAAACTGGGGAGGCTGTTATGGAAGTCGCCCAAAATAAGAAAATGAATGAATGAGGCAAAGAAATAGATTTGTCACTCCCCACGCGAGCGCGCCCACAAAAGAAAACATGATTTTAAAGCGTGGAAAATGAAGTTGTGCTACAGACAAAATCTTAAGAAAAAATTATGCACGATTCCTTTAGAGCTATCTCCCTGTGTGTGGAAAACAAAAGTAAAAACGCCATACTTTTCTGCACCTAATGCTCCCTCCCACTTTTCTGATTTCTGCCACAGGCGCCATCTTCAGCTCTGAGTCACCAGGGCTGGAAAAATACTAGTTGCGCTACTCGTGGACTCATGAATACACGCCATTTCCTGTACCTACAGCCACGCGCTGTAACCTGTTGCTTCGTTTGTACAGAGAGAGAGTTTATGGAGGCCAGCTTTTCCATTCGCACTGGCATCGCCACACCTTACAAACTATATCTCTATGCCATGTGCTTCCCTAAATCCTTTGAGGAAGCAACGAGAAAGATTGCTAATCCGATGTGTATACCAAACTGAGCTGTTCAACTTTGCATTCTAAACGTACTCTCCTAGATTTCTATCTTGCTGTAAGCCACCACTATCTTGCTGTAATCTTGCACTATCAAGTGTCAAACACTTGCTCCCAGTGTTTTAGTAAGAACTGTAGAGTATCCTAAATGCATCTTATACCAAAGCATATCCATTCTCTCTTTTTAAATTCCTCAAGTGGGCGCTTTACCAGTCCTCTGACTCCAGTTTTGACTCTTAAAATTCCCCACACTGCTCTCAGAATGTCCTGACTAAAAGTATAAATCGGATAATGGCGCTCTCCTGCTGAAAATTCTTGAAAGGCAACCTGTAAGAGAAAATGATTACTTTGCCTAGGATACAAGATGCTCCATCTCCCTGACTAGTTTCATCTCTCATTAGCTTATTGTTCCAATTTTATGCAATATTGAATCATGTGTATCATGCAGTTTTATGCAACATTGAATTATGTGTACTATGAAAAACAATCCATAGCCTTGCACGCCCTGTCGTTACACATATTGTCCTCTCTTCCTGAAAATTCCTCCTTTTACACTACTGCATATCACAGCCAAATGTTATCCATCCTTCGAATCTTAACCAGGTTGACTGACTCCTTCAAATACTCCTACTCCTTATTAGACTTTGGATATTCATTCTATATATTAGACTTTGCATACTCATTCTATGTTTTCATAGTTTACATTGTATTTTTTCTATCCCCAGCATCTACCACAGTATCTATGAAATATTTGGCATTTCATGAACATTTGTTGAGTGAATAACGGATAACATATATTGAGCTCCTTCTAGGAGCTATGCATTGTAGGTGTTTTATGTACTTTTCATTTGTCCTCACAACTGCATTTAAGTACCCGCTTTTCCAAAGGGAAGTTATGACTCTGGCTGCTCATTCTTAGTAGGGTTTTAGTTTCAGAATACAATTCCCAGACTTACGGATGTGTAACCCTGTTACCATCTCTTGCTTCTGCCCTTTACAGTAGCATGCAGAGGTGCAGTGGGGTGGGGAGGTCAGGGAATATTTCGTAGCAGAACTGACATTTAAGCAAAAACCAAAATAATGTGTAGAGTTGTCCAGGTTAGGAAGGGTTTCCAGGTAGAAGAAGGTGGCGTATAGTGTTCACTAAAAGAAAGTTTGGTATAATACAAGAACTAAAAAAAAAAAAAAAAAGTTCAAGTTGGCTAACTAAAAGGTAGAGAATGAGGCTAGGGTCTTTTGGAGGAAACAAAACAAGAGAGTTAAACAGGCTGTGAAGAGACCCAGACAGTACTGGTCAATGCAATACCACTGTAGAATTTTATGGAGTGAGAATTCTCAAATATTAATATCATAAAGATAACTCTGACTGCAGGGTGGAGAACAGACAGGAAGGAAGCAAATCTAGATCCGGGAATACCATTTAAGATGGCGTTGCTGTAAACCATGTAAGAGACAAAGGTGGTATGGTCAAGGCTAAGAAAAATCAGAATGGAGAGAAATAGATCAATTTGGGAAATTTTTAGGAGGTAAAATGTCAGGACTTAGTGATTGATTGGATGGAATAATGAATGATAAGAAATAATAAAAAACGATGACCAGCTGTTTCGCCTTCCCCTTGGCAAGTAAAGAGGTGGCAAGCATGAAAGGGGAGTGAGGAAATAAATATGTTGGGTCTAATGGGAGCCAGGTTTCTCACTGACAGAGAAGGAAGTTACAAATTGAGAGAAGAGGAATTCCACAATGACCTTTGTGGTGATGTTGGATTGGAATTGAATATGTCAGTGTGAACCTATAGTTTTCAATATATACATAAACACATGTAGAAATAAATATAGAGGAAAGTCTGTATATGTGTGTGCGTATCTATCTGTTATGCTCTTCCTAGCTCTATCTGCTGAAAGGGTTTCAGAGTAATGGTATGCTAGAAGCAATGAGCACATGTGCCTAAATCTTGGTTTCTGAACACTATCATTCACTAAAAGTAACTGGGTCCCTTGGAGAAATGGTTGATTTTAGAAGAGGAGCCTGAAAAATCTTGTTGCACCAGAAATTAAGAAGTTAACACAGAAGGAAGAAACGTACCAAAAGGGCACAAAGCCAGCTTGAAGGAGCCCCCATTGGCCACATCTGGGTCAATCTGAGCACCAATATAATGTTAATGGATTCTAGTCCACTGAATAAAATAGGAATATTTGAGCCCATACTAAAATGAATAAACAATTTTTTTTTGAAAAATCTGGATAAAGAAAAGCTCTTCCTTACATGAAAATGCCAACTAAATGTAATGAATGTAGACTGTTATAAGTAGAAACATCGTTATTTGGCAGTCATGATAGTAATGGTGGATTCAGACAAGAATCATCAGTGTATGCTAAAACTAGAGGGTGAGAGTATTAAGAGACATGTAATATTTATGTAGTCTCAAAGCATCTCCCCAGCAAATACTTATTAATTACACAGAAAAAATTAGAAACTTAACAGTGTAGAAATCTGGCACTGGTGAGCAAAGTTACCATCAGCAGTCATGAGACAAATCAGCATCAGGTATTTCCTGGTTAGAGGCGCTTAGAACACACTTCTGTGACATTCCTGCCAAAAATGTGTAATCTGAATCAATTATGAGGAAAAATCAGACAACC
The DNA here is from genome assembly GCF_001698545.2 of Rhinopithecus bieti. Classification (NCBI taxonomy): domain Eukaryota; kingdom Metazoa; phylum Chordata; class Mammalia; order Primates; family Cercopithecidae; genus Rhinopithecus; species Rhinopithecus bieti. Next base: position 1,657,210 of record NW_016806325.1, read on the forward strand.
CGAATGTCCCAAATTAAGGTACATTCTACAAAAGAATATACCTGTACTCTTCAAGGATCAAGGTCATGAAAGACAAAGGAACAACTAAAGAACATTTTTAGATTGAAGGAGAATTAAGGTACATGACAATTAAGTGGGATACATGATTCTGAATTGAATCGTTTTGCTATAAAGATATTATTGGGACAACTAACAAAATTTGAATGGGGTCTCTGGATTAGATGGTAGTGTTTTAACAATATTAATTTCCTGATTTTGATGACTATACTCTAGTGACATAGGAGATATTTTGTTTTAGAAAACACATATTGAAGTATTAAAGGTAATGAGGCTTCATATCTGCAACCTATTCAAATTGTTCAGGAAAAAAGTATACATAAATACTATAAATAAATATAAACGTAAATAGCATACATAAAGAAAATGATAAAGCAAATGTTAACAGGAAATTTGGGCGAAAGCAGAAGTTCTTTATACTATTCTTGCAATTTTTCTGTAAGTTTATAATTATTTTAAAACTATAAGTTTGAAAGGTGCCGAGGTTTCTGGCTCAGGTAACTGGGTGGAGAATGGCTAATCAGTTAACAACAGAAAGTCAGGAAGAGCAAGCACGGAGGAAAAGATGTTTAGTTTCAACGGGATGTATGGAGTGGGCTGTTCAGTAGGCAGTTGGGTATATACTAAACATATTAATAAGCCCCATTCAAACTGAATAAAGCAAATATGTTGTTTTAGCTCTCATTACTCAAGAGTGCAAGACCAAGGGCACTCTGCTATCCTAGGAGAGGCAAACAATTAAGAGTGGTAGTATGGTAATAAGTATAAAAATTGGCTGAGTATCCATGAAAAAAATTTGCGTGTATATATACATATGTATATATAGTTGGTTTATATATATACATATATGTGCCTACATATGTATATGTGTATATATGTGTGTGTATATATATATAAATTGAATTGAACCATTTAGTAATAAAATAGATTTAGGGTATTTGACACATTTAATAAATAATGAATAGTGAATTTCTTGAATAATATAATACATAAATGTGACTGATGTGCAAAATATTTAAACCTCTGTACAGGAAGTGCATTTACCAATCAGAACAGATGTTGGCTTTACTGTTTGTATTAGTTTGCTGGGGCAGCCATAACAAAGTACCACAGACTGGGTGGCCTGAACAACAGAAATTTATTTTCTCACAATTCTGGAGGCTAGGAAGACTGAGGTAAAGATGTCTGAAGGGTTGGTTTCTTCTAAGGACTCTCTTTTTGGCTTGTAGATGGTTGTTTTCTCCCTGTGTCTTCACCTGGACTTCCCTCTGCACCTGCCAGTATCTTAATCTCTTCTTATAAGGACAGAGTCATATTGGATTAGGGCTCACCCTAATGACCTCCTTTTAACTTAATTACCTCTTCAGTGACTCTGTCTTCAAATACAGGCACATTCTGAGATACTTTAAGGTTAGAACTTCAACATACGCATTTGGAACTGGGGCATAACTGAGTTCATAACACTACTGGAGAGGGTTCTGGAGCCCTAACAGATGGAATGAATGTGCCTGGTTTAGATTCTGATTTACATAAACCAACTATAGAAAAACATGTTTTAGGCCATCAGATTTTTTGTTATGGGCTAAATATTTAGAAGATATTAAGAAATGTTTATTAATTTCATTAGGTATGGTGTGGGTATGTGGCGTATGACTTAAGTACACAGAATAGAATGATAAGGTGTCTGAGATTTGGTTTAAAATATACCAGGTTTTTTTTCAAAAGGTGAGAGGAAATGACACATGTATATCTAAATTTTGATGGTTGTTGAAGCTGACTGATAAGTAACTAGTATTTTATTATGCTTTTTCCTTTGTGTGTTTGGAAATTTTTATGATAAGCAGGAAAAGTAAAAGTAAGAATATACGTATTATAGATCATTTGAAATACATACAATCAAGAAAAAAAGGAAAAAAATACTCAATACCACTACCCAAGAGAATCTCAATTAACTTTTTTGACAGATTTCATTTCAGTCTGTTTTCCATGCATATTTTAATTTTGGTCATGTTGTGTGTAAGATGTTTATTTCTGCCTACTCGAATGAACATTATATTGTAATTTCATTTCCATGCTATTACAGCAGTGTCCCCTTATCCATGGTTTTGCTTTCTGAGGTTTCACTCAACAAGCTTGGTTTGAAAATTTTTAGAGAGAAAATGAGAGATTACATTCACGTAATAACTATTATTACAGTATATTGTTATAAATACTTTATCTTGTTATTAGTTATTGCTGTTAATCTCTTATTGGGCCTAATTTATAAATTAAACTTTATGAGAGGCGTGAAAGTTGATTATAGAAATTGAGTCATTCTTGTCATGCCCAACTAAATCCGAGTGAAGGGCCCAGGGGAAAAAGCATTTGGGGCATATAGCATCTGCTCCAAGAGTTAAATTTTCCACAAGCCCAGCTACTGAAACTGCCTGTTATAATCTGAAATCAGTTTTATCTGATAGCTACTGAAATAACCTGCTGTGACACTAAGATTAGTTTTACCCACTGCCATCACTCACCAATCAGAGCTTGCCAGCTCCCCAAAACTTGACTAGGGCCAACGAACTTTCTTTCCAAAACAGTGGGTAACATTTTTACTTTTTGTAAAATCTCCAACCTTCTCTTTGTTTTTCAGACATACTGAAGACCACCCATTCTATGTGTATGCCTAGGAGTGCAATTCTCATTTCCCAAATAAAATGTTTGAAATGTAGAAATTGGACTCTATATTTTATTTGACTTTGAGGAAGGCATGCAAGTAGAGTAAATACAGGCTTTGCTACTACCTGCAGTTTCAGACATCCACGGAGGATCTTGGAACATATCCCATTCAGATAAGAGGGAGATGCTGCATGTATCACCGCTTAATCATCACTGGAAATTCTAACTTTGTTAGTAATGTTCTTGTGTGCATGTGGAAAAATTTCAAACAATCATTCAGATATTCATAATGTAGTAGCCGAAAGTCAGCCGTGTTTTTAATCATTGATTAGTCTTCTATACATTCTTTCATACTTCCATTCATGCATATACTAAATATACTAGATTATAAAGATAACTTCTTAGTATAGATTTTGTCCTGTCACCTTGTTTTTGTCCTTTATCGTGTATTATTATTCTAGAAGGCTTTTTATGTCGGTAACATACATCTACCCCATTCATTTTAATGGCTTTATGCTATATCACTTCTAATCCAAAGTTTGTTTTAGCAATTATAGTAAAAACGTCAAAAGGTGATATGGTGGATTTTTCAAAATAAGATACTTTTCTTATGAGTCTCTCATATTATTATTTCTTCCTCAGCATTTTGTAGATTTTTTGGTGCTATTTTGAATGCATTCACTTCTCATTACATTTTCTGACCGGTGATTGCACATTTTCCTGCTTTTCCTCCTTCTAGGGCTCCTTTACTAGTTTACGCTTATCTCTTTGACCTCTTGATATTGGAATGTCCCAGAGGTACGTTCCTGGACTTCTCTATCTACACGTACTCGCTCAGCGATTTCTTACAATTCTATAGTCCCACTGTCATGTAGACTACTTCCCAATATATCCCTTCTGCCCATTCTTCTTCCTTGAACTTCAGAATCATAAATAACTGCATATTACATGTCTCCACTTAGATGTCCGACATATTCTCAAACTTAACTTTTCTAACATTGAACTCCTCATCTGCCTCCTCAAACAAACCCCACTCTCTCCATCTCAAGTAATGGCAACTCCATTTTTCCAGTTACTCAAGCCAAATGCCAAATGCCTTGGAGTAACTGTTAAATCAAGTTTAGCCTAAAACTGCCTCCTTACATATTTTAAATTCAGCCTCAATGTTTCTCTACATCTTAAACTATAACAAGTAGAAGTGTAACCAGATGTGGCCTACACTTGGGCCAATCACCAAGTTTTGGCCAATCAAATGTAGTCAACTATTCGAACCATGTTCAAATAAGGCAAACAGCAAGTTGTAACCAATCCAGTTGGTTCTGTACCTCACTTCTATTTTCTGTACCTCACTTTCCTTTCTCTGTCCATAAATCTTCTACCACATGGCTGCACTGGAGTCTCCGAGCCTACTCTGGCTGGGAAGGCTGCCTGATTTGCAAATATTCACTGCTCAATTGAACTCCTTTAAATTTAATTTGGTTAAAGTTTTTCTTTTATCATAACCTTTGACCTTTCTCCTTTTCTTATACTCCATATCCAATCTATCAGATTAATATAGGTTTGAACCCAAATCTTATGAAAGAGAGGATGTGGTTATAATTTCGAGGGAAGATTTTTTTTTCTCTTTATCTGAACTTTAGCCCCTACAAACAAACTTCCTTGTTTCTCTTTGCTGCTGTAGTCTTTTAAGGGTTTCACTTTTATGCAAACATCTCAGTTCTCACACTGAGCAAGGCCTTGAATCCTGTGTTTTGGGAGGCCATTATATTCTAGGACTACATTCCTGGCATCAGCAAATGCCCCTCTAGTAAAAACGCCCTCATCCCCTCCTTTCCACTCTTGTTTTAGTTCTTTCTTCTCTTTGGGCGCCCGAGGAATTCAATGATGCAATTTAGTGAGCACTTCTAGCTGGTTTTCAGATTGTTTCTTTTTTTTTTCAGAGTATCTTTGTGATATATTGGGAAAAGAGAAATTCCTTCTCTCTCAACTGTTAATACATGTTGAAAGGAATTTTGTGAGTAATAGTAATTGCTTTGTAATAGTGATTGTTACTCAAATTTAGCAGATGACTTACTGAAGTAATTAAACCTTCCTTCTACCCTTTCTGTGGGTGACATGCCACGAAAACTCAACCTGTATACATGGGTTAGGTAGAACCCACTGAGCTTTCCATAGTGGATAAAACTGTCTGTAGATTTGTTGTCTGTGTATAAATACCATTTTATTAGGAAAATGTTTTAGTTGAGGTCTCAGAAGGCCCCATGAAAAACAAGAACTGCTGCAGAGACTAAGGGGAAGAGTTTAAAAATAGTAATAATTTAAAATCCATTTCAGCATGTGATTAATTCAGTCGTCTAAAGCAAGGAGCACTAGATGGCAGCATATCAATGTGTATCGTGACCTGTGCCTGAAAGACCTCGTTTTAAGGGTGTGTAGAGCCTAATTGCTGTTTTACCATGCACCGGTTTGCTATCCTGAACTATTTAATTTCCTGTTTAATCTGTCGGTTTAAACGTACAATAGTTGATGAGATGCATTTGACACCAGGTTTCAAAATAGAGTTTCTAGATTAATAAATATACTACAGGATGGTGCCGGTACCACCAGTCTGTCTAGCAAAATATACAAGAATTCAGAGCCCTTTCCTGTCATTAAAGGCCACCCTCCAGATAGCTTACCTTTCATCTATGATAAGAGGTCTTCTGGTTGGACAAAAAGCACATTTTGGACACTCATTCCTGTCTTGAGTTTCAAACCTTTTGTGGCCGCTAATATTTAACTTTTCATCTTACTATTCAAATGGCATCTCTTTACTAGATCAGAAACCAGTTTCGTATCTCTTAGTAAGTGTGAAAATAGGGGCCTCCCAAACCCTGTTATGGGTAGTTACCAGGCCTTCTTCTCTAAAGGACTGACGTCAGATATCTCTGTCACAGATGAGAAGGGAATTTCCTTCTTATCACATTTGATTGTATAATTAGTATTTAAAATGTAAAAAAGAAAAAATGACATAATTTTAATGTATAATTTAACTGAATGGCCCAATTTTTCTCGTTAACTGAGATCATTTATAATTTTTTTCTTTTAAAGTGTTTAGAATAAATTATTAAAGTGCATGTTAATAATACAGGAGGGGGCTGGGCACAGTGGCTCATGCCTGTAATCCCAGCACTTTGGGAGGCTGAGGTGGGCAGATCACTTGAGGCCAGGAGTTCAAGACCAGCCTGGCCAACATGGTGAAACCCCGTCTCTACAAAAATACAGAAAGTTAGCTGGGTGTAGTGGTATGCGCCTGTAATCCCAGCTACTCAGGAGGCTGAGGTGGGAGGATAGCTTGAACCCAGGAGGCAGAGGTTGCAGTGAGCCGAGATTGTGCCACTGTGGTCTAGCCTGGGTGACGGAGCAAGACCCTGTCTCAAAATAATAATAATAATGATAATAATAATAAATAGATAAATAAAGGGCTTACAAGGGAAAATGCCAAATTCCTGCTTCACCTATTCCTTGCCACAGTCCTATTCCTGAGACCAAATTGTCTTAAATAGCTTCTGTTTTTGTTTCTTCTGGTGATTACCCATCCCTTATCATTATTTCTTGATTCATCAGTTTTAAATATTGTCTTAATCTATTGTGGAGAGAGATGGACAATGATTTAACTCATTAGCATTGCCTTCCACTGTCCCTATCCACTTCTTCCCAATAAAGTCATAGAAAGAGACAGAGCAGTGTAATAGATAAGAGCACAGACCCTAGAGTCCTACTTGCACCATTTGCCAGCTGTATGATCTCAGGCGAGTTACTCAAGCTCTCTGAGCCTCTTTTTTTCTCATGTGTAAAATAGGGATAATAATAGTCAATTCCTCGGAGGATTATTGTGAGGATAAATGTGTCAATAAATTTAAAGCACTAAACAAGTGTTACTATTACTATTACTACATTTAATTTCTCTTTGCATGTTTAAATAACATACTTGCCCCTTTGTTTTTGAGCCACTGTATATATTATCTCTTGATACCTCCCATTATAAGAAGACATGAGCAACTTTATTCTTCCCTTCACTCCTCTGCTCTTCTGCATCTTAATCTCACCTTTCATATTTTCCATCTCTAACTGCTTTTCTGTTCTCTGGGAGATTTTGTAAAACTTAATCTTCTAACCATATATTGAAAATTTTACTTTAGCAATAGCGTAATATCTGAGATTTTATTTTATTTCTAATGTTTAATTTTATAGAATTTTAAAAATTCAGTATTTTATGGACTATTGTGTTAGTTAGAGTTCAAAGGGCAAAAATGACCACACCCATAATTTGGATAGGGAAGATAACTGTGAACTGAGTGAAAGATGTATTAACCACTAAAATAGAACTCTAAAATACACTGAGGTAGTAACTGCAAAAAGGACCTGCTACTCCTAGGACTGAGGAAAAATTGAATAAGGAAAGAACCTGGAATCTCCAGAGGCTGAGATTCAGGCCTGAGTGGGCATGGTTGCCACAGGAATGCCCCTCTGCTGCTGTGGGAAACACCGGAGGGACCCTTGCATGCCTGACAAGAGGAAAAACACCAGAACAAAAATCGCCTCTTGATCATGGCGTGTGATCCTTCGGATGTGCTGTTGAATTTGGTTTGCTCGTCTTTTGTTGAGGATTTTTGCATCTATGTTCAACAGGGATATGGGCCTTGTCGTTTGTTTTCTTGTAATGTCCTTGTTTGGCTTTGATATCATGCTAATGCTAGCCTTGTAAATGAGTTTGCAAGTGTTCCCTCAGCTTCAATTTTTTGGAAGAGTGTGACAAGTGTTGCTGTTACAGTAATACCAGTGAAGTGAAAGAGCTTTGTGCTTTTTGTTGTTGTTGTCAGGAAGCTCTTGATTACCCATTCAATTTCCATACTCATTATTGGTCTTTCAGACTTTCTATTTCTTCATAATTCAGTCTAAGTAGGTTGTATGTTTCTAGGAATTTATCTCTGTCTTCCAGTTGATCCAATTGTTCGCATCTAATTGTTCATAGTAGTCTCTTAGAATCCTTTGTATTTCTGTGGTATTAGTTTTAATGTCTCTTCTTTCATTTACAATTTTATGTATCTGAGTCTTCACTTTTTTCCTTGGTTAGTCTAAAGTCTTGTCAATTTTTTTAATCTTTTTAAAAGATAAACAATTCTGAGTTTTGTTAATCATTTCTATTTCTTTTCTAGCGTCTTATTTATTTCTGCTCTAATCTTTATTGTTTCCTAAATTCTAGTAATTTTGGCTTAGTTTGTTCTTTTCTAGTTTCTTGAGATGTAAAGTTAGATTGCATATTTGAGATCTTTCTTTCTTCTAAATTCTTTTTAAAGCAGGCATTTATCTCTATAAACTTCTCTCCTGAAACTGATTTTGCAGCATCTCATAAATTTTGGTATGTTGTGTTTTCATTTTCATTTGTCTCAATATTTTTTACATTTCTTTTTTGACGTCTTCTTTGACCTATTGGTGTTCAAGGGTTTGTGGTTAACCTAAATGTCTACTGACAGATGAGTGGATAAAGAAAATGTAGTATACACATATGATGGAATATTACTCAGCCTTAAAAAAGAAGGAAATCCTGCCGTTTGTGACAGCATGGATAGACCCAGAGGGCATTATCTGTGAAATAAGCTAGACACAGAAAGACAAATATATATGATCTCATTTATGTATGGAATCTAAAATAGTCAAACTTGTAGAAGCAAAGGATTAGAACAGTGGTTTCCAGGGATTGAGGGAACGGGGAAGTGGGGAGGTGATGATTAAAGAACATAGTTTCAGTTATGCAAAATAAATAAGTTCTGAAGATCTGCTGTGCAGTGTAGTGCCTATAGCTAAAAACACTGTATTATATACTACAAATTTGCTAAGGGGGTAGATCTTATGTTAAGTGTCCTTATAACAAAAAAAAAAAAAAAAGGAGTGGAGGGCAGAAGAAATTTTCTGAGGTGATGAATATATTTATGGACTTGATGGTGGTGATGGTTTCACAAGTACATATTTATTCTCAGACTCATTGAGTTTTATACATTATGTATGTATAGCTTTTTGTATGTCAATCGTACCTCAATAAAGTAGTTTGAAATAAAATAAAATTAAAAACACGTCCTCCACTTCTGACCTCACAGTGTTCAACCTTGCAGTTTCTTCTCCCAGTGCCTTCTATTAACGGAGCCTACATGGAACCAGCCAGAAAAGACTGGTTCCACTGTCACAACCGGAGAACAGAGGATGGGTTTGGAATTGAAAGGTAATAGATTATTAACTGGGATAACTATCTGTGAAAATATTCAATAAATAGACTGCCTTCCTTTTTTGTTTCCTTTGAATCCTTGAATAATTTCAACTTTCTCTGTGGACTTTTTTTTTTTTTTTTTAATGTAAGTCATGTTTTATTTAAAAAACCTTGTATTTTCCAAAACAAAAAATTAGTGATGAGTGGCATTCCTTTACATTTTTTTTTATTTATTTATTTTACTTTAAGTTCTAGGGTACATGTGCATAACGTGCAGGTTTGTTACATATGTATACTTGTGCCATGTTGGTGTGCTGCACCCATCAACTCGTCAGCACCCATCAATTCGTCATTTATATCAGGT
>NW_016806325.1:1670769-1677656 GCF_001698545.2 Rhinopithecus bieti
TTGTAGAGCTGCAGCAGCTGACCAGCACTGATTGTCCGGCACTCCCCAGTTAGATGACCCCAGTACCTCAGTTGAAAATGCAGAAATCACCGGTGTTCTGTGTTGCTCGCGCCGGGAGTTGGAGACTGGAGCTGTTCCTATTCGGCCATCTTGCTCTGCCCCGCACCCCCACCGTGGACTTTTTAATCTTAGTTTATCTTTACTGGCCTCTCTTTAATTCTGGAGACTTTAAAAAATGTCCTGGGTTCCTTAGTTACTTTGATAAAAATAAGGAATGAAAAGTTGATTGTTGTGGGCTGGGCTTGTCAATTGATTAACTTTGCTTTAGGGTGTTTGGATGGGAAACGAACATACTGACTGACCGGCTTTTGTCCATAACATGCAGTTTCTGTAGAGAAGAATCTTCCCATGTTTTGCTAGAGTGGTGAATCCCTGAGTACCCATTTTTTGGGGTAAGGGAGTTGGGGGCAATTATAGCGAACACTGATTTTCAATTAGTACCTTCATTTTCTGCTATATGCTTCCACTTGGTGTTTTCTGAGCTTCTCTGTATTTCTGCAAGGCCAATTTACTCAGCTTCCGTAGAAACCATGTGCATTAATTTCTTGTGGCTACCTGTAACACATTGCCACAAACTTAGCAGGCTTTGGAACAATAGAAATGTATTCTTTCACAGGGCTGGAGGCCAGAATTAAAAAAATCAAGATGTCAGTAGTCTAGAGTTTTGACTTCTGGCCTCCAGACTGTGTGGCCCTCCCTTCAGAGGCTCTGTGGGGAATATGTTCCTTGCCTTGACTTGCTTTTGGTAGCCGTTGACATTCCTCGGCTTGCAGTTGCCCTCCAAATCTCCACCTTTGTCTTCACAGGCCCTTCTCCTTGTCGATGTAATCTGCTCCCTGCCTCACTGTTATAAGGACAGTTATTGTGGAATTTAGGGCCACCCAGAAAATCCAGAGTGATCTCACCTCAAGACCCTTAACTTAATGATGTCTGCGAGACAATTTCCAAATAAGGTAACATTCACAGGCTGCGGAATGAAGACATGGACATGTCTCTTTGATTACCACTATTCAACTCACTACACCGCTCATCTAACTGCTTCATCTCTTTAGGAAATTTGATGACATTTCTTGTTTGCTAATGGCCTGCTTTCTGTCCTTTTTATTCTTTATTGATTTTGTGCATTTCTCTCTCTTGCTCTCTCTTTCTTTCTATATATGGAGAAACCCACACACAGATACACACATATACAAAGTATGTATAACAACAAATACACACACACACATATATAAACAAATATAAAATATGTGTGTATGTATATAAATATATATAAGCGTGTATGTGAATGTGTGTGTGTATCCTTTATAACCATTTACTGGGTTACTAGGAATGAAAGAATATAAATGTGTGTGGTTTGTCCACAATCTTGACTTTCACATACATAGTTTATTTCAAAAGAATTTTTACTAGGTAGTCTCTGAATAAAATCAAATTAAGCTAAAGCCTGGGAGAGTACAGAACAAATAAGCTAGGTTGTGTAAAAGAGCTTAATTTAATTAGCAGCTTATATCTCTCTCTCTCCTCTCTCTCTCTCTCTCTAGCTCTGGCCTCTTAATCTTTTTCAACCTGTTCTGTCATGATTCCATAAATATTCAAATCCTTCATGTTTCCAGGGTAACAATAAGCATTCGGCAGTTTATCTGACACTTTCCATTTAAGATAGGAAAAAAAAAATAGAAAGAAAATATCATTAATGTATGCAAGGCTGACCATTATGACATTTGGCTGACTGTTATCTTTACAAACACTTTATCTTCTTTCCCATGGTTCTGGCTGCAATTTTCTGACCAGTGATAGCGATAGGTGGCATATATGCTGCCCACTTCTCCAACTTGCTCTTGTCTATGATTACTAATTGGTTATATAATTCATTTTCAGTAAGCCTGGATATAGGTTCAAAATTATTTTCTATACTATATTAAGCAGGCATAACAATTTATTGGAGCTGGCATATAAATTGAAAATTGCTTGCTGTATATGCTCCAAACTTTCTACCTCATAGGTCTCATGACTCGAATATATTTTACCACTATAGTTTTCTCCAGTTGTTATTGTTTTGTCATTGCTTCTGCTCTAACCAAACAGTTAGAGAAGACAGTACAATATAGTCCAAAGAGCAGTAGAGTGGGTGCAAAAAAAGCTTGAGTTTTAGTTCTATATTAATTACTTGTGTTGTAGTGGACAAATTATTTATCCTTCTAGATCTCAGTTTTCTTGCTAAGGCAATAAGGCAATTGGACTATGGTAATTCCTAAGATACTTTCCAGCTCTAAAAACTTTTACTATCCAGCAGCCAACTGGATATTCCCACTTAAATGTTACATCATCACCCAAAATTCGACCTATCAAAAAATCTTAATTCAATGCCCTAAAAACATCTTTGCCCCTTAGGTTCTGTGTTTCTCGTGTTTTGCACTCTAAATTCAAAATCTTTTAGTCACGTTTGCTTCTTGTCTTTTATTTACATTTGATAGTTTATCTGTTACCAAGTACTATAAATTCTTCCTTAAAAAAGGCCTTTGGCTCTATCCATTACTTTATATATCAGCTGTCACTACTCTGACTCAAGAACTTATGTTCATGATGAACTTGACCTTTCACCTCCCTTGTTAGCCTTATTTCTAGATATTTTATCCTTTTTGTGGCAACTGTGAATGGGAATGCCTTTCTGATTTGTCTTTAGGCTGAGCAGTTGTTGGTGTAAAGGAATGCAGCTAACCAGGGAGGTGGAAAATCTCTACAATAAGAACCACAAAACACTTCTCAAAGAAATCAGAGATGACACAGACAATGGGACAAACATCACATGCTTTTGGATAGGAAGAATCAATATCATTAAAATGGCCATACTGCCCAAAGCAATTTACAGAATCAATGCTATTTCTATCAAACTACCAATGACATTTTTTCACAGAACTATAAAAAACTATTTTAAAATTCATATATAACCAAAAAAGAGCTCAAATAGCCAAGGTAACCCTAAGCAAAAAGAACAAAGCTGGAGACATCACAGTACTTGACTTCAAACTATACTACAGGGCTACAGTAACCAAAACAGCATGGTACTTTTATAAAAAGAGACACATAGACCAATGGAACAGAATAGAGAGCCCAGAAGTAATGCCAGACACCTACAACCACGTGATCTTTGACGAAGTTGACAACAACTAGCAATGGGGATTTATTTTTATAAATAAATCCTATTTAACAAATGATGCTGTGATAACTGGCTAGCCATATGCAGAAGATTAAAACTGGACCCTTCTTTACGCCACATAAAAAACTCAGCCCATGATGAATCAAATACTTAAATGTAAAACCCAAAACTACAAAAACCCTAGAAGACATCCTAAGCAATACCACTCTGGTAAGAGCAACAAGCAAAAATTTCATGATGAAGACACCAAAAGCAATTGCAACACAAGCAAAAATTGACACATGGGATCTAGTTAAGCTTAAGAGATTCTGCACAGCAAAAAAAAAAACAAAAAACAAAAAACAAAAAAACTATCAGCAGAGTGAACAGACAACCTACAGAGCAGGAGGAAGTATTTGCAAACTATGCATATTACAAAGGTCTAATATCCAGCATCTATAAGGAACTTAAACAAAATTAGAAAAACAAACAACCCCATTAAAAAGTGAGTAAAGGATATGACCAGACACTTTTAAAAAGAAGACATACATGAAGCCAATAAGCATATGAAAAAAGCTTGATATCACTGATCATTAGAGAAATGCAGAATGAAAACTGCAATATCATCTCACACCAGTCAGAATGGCTATTATTAGAAAATAAAAAAAAATAACAGATGCTGGCAAGGTTGTGGAGGAAACGGAACACTTATACACTGTTGGTGAGAGTGTAAATTAGTTCAATGATTGTGGAAACCAGTATGGAGATTCCTCAAAATCCTAAAAGCAGAACTACCATTCTGCCCAGCAATCCTATTATTGAATATCTACCCAGAGGAATATAAATTATTCTGCCATAAAGGCACATGCATGTGAATGTTTATTGCAGCACTATTCACAATAGCAAATACATGGAATCAACCTAAATGCCCATCAATGGTAGACTGAATAAAAAAAATATGGTGCATACATATAAAGGAACATTATGCAGTCATAAAAAAGAACAAGATCACGTATTCTGTGGGAACCTGGATGGAGCTGCAGGCTATTATCCTTAGCAAACTAACACAGGAACAGAGAACCACGTACTACCTGTTCTCGCTTACAAGTGGGAGCTAAATGATGAGAACTCATGAACACAAAGAAAGAAATAATAGACACTGGGTGGAGGGTGGAAGGAGGAAGAGGGGCATAAAAGATAACTATTGGGTACTGAACTTAATACCTGGGTGATGAAATAATCCATACCACAAACCCCCATGACGTGAGTTTGCATATGTAACAAACCGTTTCCACATATCTGAACCTAAAATAAAAGTTTTTTAAAAACCATCATATACAGATCATTTGATCATCTGAAATCTTTTCTTAAGCTTCTATTAGTGAGTACCAGTCTGTTGCTTAGAGGACTTGGAGTCATGCCAGAAGTTATGTATCATATACATATCATGAGTCAACTATCTATCCTTGGAAAATACTAAAATAAGTATATTATAGTGTATGCATATGTAAAATGAGATAATAATAATGGTAACATTTTTTGAGTACTTATTATAATATTCCAGGCACTGTTCTAAATGCTTTTCTTTTTTTTTTTTTTGGAAGGGGTCTCGCTTTTTTGCCCAGACTGGAGTGCAGTGGCCGGATCGCAGCTCACTGCAAGCTCCACCTCCCGGGTTTACGCCATTCTCCTGCCTCAGCCTCCGGAGTAGCTGGGACTACAGGCGCCCACCACCTCGCCCGGCTAGTTTTTTTTTTTTTTTTTTTTTGTATTTTTTTAGTAGAGACGGGGTTTCACCGTGTTAGCCAGGATGGTCTCGATCTCCTGACCTCGTGATCCGCCCGTCTCAGCCTCCCAAAGTGCTGGGATTACAGGCTTGAGCCACCGCGCCCGGCCCTAAATGCTTTTCTTATATTAACTGAATAATCCTCACTGTCCCATGAAGTAGTTCCTAATTACAGATAAGAAAACTGAGATACAGGGAAACTGAGCAAGTTACCTATGATGGTTCGTAATGAATGGAGACATAATGTTTGAACTCAGGCTGTCGGATTCAGAGCCTGGATTCCTAGTCACTGCACAATGTCAATGCCTGACAGATGGATCTTTACGAACGTTAACTGTTATATTAATTGCTGTCCGTTTTATCAACTAGATATCCATTCCATTCTCTCCACAGTCACTCATCATGTCTTACCTGGATGATGCAGAAGTCCCTGGAAACAGAAGGTCTCACCCTTCTTTATCTTTCTCATGGCTTTCCAAGGCTCTTTATCATGTTACTCTCCTGCTCAGAATTCTTTAATGACTTGCCTCAATGACCAGATATATGTGATCTACAATGAGACTCCCAGCCTCATCATTCCTTTTCCATTTCCTCCCCAGAAGCACTATACTTTATGAAGCTCCTCCAAGATGTCGGTTCCTCTCATGTTTAAAGGAGAGTTATGCCATATGCTCTCATAATCATGCATATTTCCTTGTCCACTTGCCCAAATCCCATTTCTCCTTCAAGTCTCCTTGTAAATATCACTTCTCCTTTGAAGGAGATTCAATTCTTGATTCCCCAGGGTAGACCAGGTATTAATACTTATGCTATGCCCTAATGGCCTTTGAACGCACATGCCACAATCCATTTACATATACAACGAATGCTGGTATTTTATATCCCTTTTGTGTTATGAGCACCTTAAGGATACTGCTGATGGATATCTGTCTCAGTTGTTTTGTGCTGTTATAACAGAATATCTGAGACTAGATAATTTATAATAAACAGAAATTTATTTCTCACGGTTCTGGAGGCTGGAAAGTCCAAGGTCACGGTGCTAGCAGGTTTGGTGTCTGGTAAGGACCTGTTCTTCATTTCCAAGATGGCACCTTAAACTCCATATCCATGCCAGAAGAGCAGAAGAGAGTGAACACATTCCCCAAAGTCTTTTTTATAGTGGCATTAATTCATTCATGAAGGCGGAGTCCTCATGACCCAAACACCTTCCTTTACGCCCCACCTCCCAACACTGTTGCATTAGGGATTAATTTTTAATGAGAGTTTTGGAGGGAACAAAAATATTCAAAGCATAGCACCGTCCTTCTTTGTACTTTCAGTATTTTTCACAGCACTCTGCACAAAGCAGGCACTAATTACTGTATACCTTAACTGACTTTCATTCTTTCCATACCACTCAGAAAACATCAAAGCCATAGAAACTCAAAGCCTCCCTCCCACTAGGTTTTTATTTTAATCAGTAGTTCTCAAAATTTTAAGAAATGGGATTTCTTGGAAAAATTCAAAATATTGAAACCACAACTGGGTCTACTAATAAATGCTGATATCTAAGTACTGAGCTAATTCTAACAAAATAAAGATGTGATTAAACTGACCTAGACCAACTGTGACACTTGGCTGGGATGGCAGAGAATAACAAGAGAGAACAGAAGAAGATGCTCTTGGCCTGACCACTGGTTCAATATTCATAGGGTGCCCTCGCTGCCCAAAAATAATTACCATGTTCTGGGCTTTGTTCTATGAGTTATAGCTACTCCTTTTTTCCCACTTGAGTTTCTCGCATCTGAATCTCTCTCCTTTAAGCCTTCTTCACCCTGTTTGTAAAGCTAAACTTCTGTTTTACCTCCAATCTCTTGTTATTTATTTATTTATTTATTTATTTATTTATTTATTTATTTAAGTAAT
>NW_016806325.1:1679325-1695708 GCF_001698545.2 Rhinopithecus bieti
TTCCCACTTGAGTTTCTCGCATCTGAATCTCTCTCCTTTAAGCCTTCTTCACCCTGTTTGTAAAGCTAAACTTCTGTTTTACCTCCAATCTCTTGTTATTTATTTATTTATTTATTTATTTATTTATTTATTTATTTAAGTAATCTCAGACCTCTTACAGAATTGAGCCCCTGTTGTGTTCTTTCTAGCATCTTTTCTGTAAAGCTACAGAAATTCTCCTAATCTTAGCCTAGTTGCCAAGTTCCTGCCTTTAATGGACACACTATCTAGAAAAAGAACTTCAAATTGCATGCATTGATAATAGCATAGTGGACGTGTGTGTGTGTGTGTGTGTGTTTTCTGCCCAGCATCCCTTTCTTGTAGTTTTGGTAAAAATACATTCATTTTAACATAAAAAATAATCCCCTCACCCTCTTCCATTGCGTGTGGTCTTAGAGGGGATGTCAGTGAAAGAGACCTACCCAAGGCGTGGGTGGACACTTGGCCTAAGCAAGAACAATCCGTTACTTCTCTGGAAACCAAATCTGGAATGGTCTTAAACAGTTAAGATGTTAGTGATGGTTAACCATCTTTAGAGAGCTGCCGTCACACTAACCGTCACTAACCATCTTAACTGTTTGAGAATTGCAACACCTAAATTTCTTAAATATAGAACTTAGCCCAGAACATGGTAATTAACTGTTTAAGATGGTTAGTGATGGTTAGTGTGTGCTGGCAGCTCTCTAAAGAGACTATTCATTAATCCTGAATACCAGATTATCGTGGTCGTCCTGTTTCCTGTAGTATTCTGCTTAATGTTTGATTGTTTAGCTTTTTATTTAGTTCTGTGAAAGACCCCATACTTTTCCAATAAATTATTTTTTGCGCCCTTAAATTAGACAGGGTTGGTTTACATTTTAAAACCCCAACTGACAAAGGTAAATTCCTTGTTGCAGTGCTCTCTCAGCAGTTGGGACCTGGTCTTGGAATCTCAGTGTCAATTATGATGAATCACCACCACTAACAAAAACATTATCTTTTATTGGGTTGTTAAATTGTTTCTACTCTTCCCAAGACTGGGAACTGATGTAACAGGCTTCGTGCTTTCTTCCAACAAATTGAATTTCTGTGTGGTCAGCTCCTGTCATGATGATAGAACCCTCTGTATTGATTTATACTTAGGATGGGTTCAATGTCAGTCGAAACTTGTCCTACCTACTTCTACTCCCTGATGAATCTTTTTATTTTAATCTTTACTAAGGTAAAATTTACATATTACAAGATTCACCAATTCTAAGTGTATAGTTCAGTGATTTTTAGTATGTTTATACATTATATAACCATCACCACAATCCAGTCTTAGAACGCATGCCCAATCTTGGTGTGTATATTTTCCCACATCCACTGATGGATCCTAGTATCATGTACTGCACGGGCTATACCAATATCAGGCCCGAGAAGTGTAGCAGTCAATCCTGGAGGTCTCGTGGTGCCCTTAAATGTAATGTAAGGGGAGAGTGGCAGTGTGGTAGATTCAGAGGCAATTACTATGCTATTGAAGAAGCACTGCCAAGAGTCAAATAGAAAAGATATTGGGATCAAATAATAGAAATCAGCAAGGCAGACAAGGCCACAGGAGACAGGGCACTTGGAAGAAATGTCATAGGTTCCAGTCAGCTGCTGCTGGTCAGATCTGATCACTTTTCACAGATGTAGCACACATTTGCTTGATGACACCACCTGATGCCTTCTATGCCAGATGTTTCAACTTCATCTAATGCAAATTTTTAACAAATTACAATTAACATTTTAAAGAAAAAGGGTTGGAAAATATTAACAGATATAAGATTTGCCTTGGACTAGGACTGAATTTTTTTCTTCCTCCTTTCACCGTTCATTTTAGTGTGAATCCATCTGTGAGAAAAGTGGATAATTTATGTGAATAATGCAATGATTGTATTCTCCTAGATCGTATTATACTGTTATTGAAATTATCTCCTGCCCCCATTCCAAACTTACTGATGCATGGCACTGTATAGGAGTATCAAAGAAACCCCTAAATTTGCAGATTCCTGAGACTGACTATAAAGGGCTGATGTTAATCATAAGATCTCATATTGAAACAGAACAACTGCAGTAAACTTGGAAGACAATAAAGCTTTTTTTTTTTTTTTTTTTTTTTTTTTTTTTTTTTTGAAACAGAGTTCTGCTCTGTCGCCCAGTCTGCGGAGTGTTACTGGCCACAATCTCGGCTAACTGCCACCTCTGCTCCTGGGTTCAAGCGTTTTCTCCTGCCCTCAGCCTCCTGAGTAGCTGAGATTACAGGTGCACACCACCACGCCTGGCTAATGTTTGTATATTTAATAGAGATGAGGTTTCACCATGTTGGTCAGGCTGGTCTCGAACCCCTGACCTCGTGATCCACCTGCTTCAGGCTCCCAATTTATCACTTCTTTGGAAGCCAATAAAGTGCTAAGATTACAGGCATGAGCCACTGCGCTTGGCCGAGAATAAAGCTTTTAATTTTTCCCCTCCTCTGTTCTCTTTGCTTTCTGAAATAATCTCCTCACAAGGAGGTGAAACATTGAGTGGCCAGCCTGGCCTTGCTGTTGCTTCTGTATATCCCAGCCTGTTACTCTTAGGAGCACCGTGAAGATCTATAAGTATGTCTACTTTGGTCCAGCTACACCTTCCCTTGAAGAATATAGATTGGAAAATGTACAGAATATGTTTCCTCATTGGTAATGTTAACTTTTTATTTCTTCTGAATAATTTAAAATTTGGTATGAAAGACTATTTTTTGAAGTATCACATAATGAAACAACAGCCCTGAACAATACAGACATCAGAAACATTTTTTTCTTTTACCTTACTACATGGGTTACCAAGAAAATAGAATAGAAGAAATTGGAAAACTGAAAGAAAATCAAAAGAGATGTAGCAATATTGGGGATTATAATAACTTTGTGAAAAATTTCCTTGCAGAGATAAGTTCAATTAAAGCAACTAAAAGCATCTTGACATCTGACAACTCACATGGACGGCATAGTGGATGCAAAATGTCCAATGAAATTCCCAAGATTTTTAAAAGCAAATGGTGTCTGTTTCTCACCGAGGATGCAAATCTAAACTGTTATCCAAGTCTTGTTCATAGTTCTTTCTAAATATCTCCAGAATGCATTGATCTTTATTATTTATTGGTCTCTGTTGCTCTTTCTCAAGCCTTCACAACAGTGTATGTCTTCCCTGGATTACTGTGATGATCTCCTACTAGACTCCCTGCCCTCAATCATGCCTCTGTAATCTATAGTGTGCATGGTTGTCAGCAACTCTAATCATGGCCACCATACTTAAATTTTTAAACTTCTCATATATTTCAGAATAAGGAACCCTTTAACTTGACATATTAGGAAGATGCTTCGTGACCTAATTCCTATGTAATCTTTCCAACATCATCTCTCACAGCTGTCCTGCCTTTTACTAGATGTGTCAAATGACGCAACTACTTCATTTGTTCATTGATCTACTTAGCAAATATTGACTAAGCATTCAGCATTGTCAGGCACAGTTTTAGGTGTTGCAATATAATGGTAATACTTTCAGTTTCTAGAATAAGTCCTGGGCCTTATCTTATCTCTTATCTCTGGGCCTATGCATATGTTTTTCTCTCTCCCGGGAACTCTCCTCTTCCTTGAAAGCATACATTCTGCTAAGTGCGCTACTGATTTTCTTCTGGTAAACCTTCTCTATTACCTAGGCTGAGTTAGGTGACATGCTAGGTCCTCTCGTAATACCCTTCTCTCTCACGCATTTATCACACTACACCTTTCACTTCTCTGTCTGCTCCACTAGAGTGTAAACTTCTTAAAGCAATATGCCTTTTTCATTTTTGTATTCCCAAGACTGTGCCTTGCATATTATAGAAGTTATTTATGGGATATCCTCTGAAAAATCTCCAAGTGGGTCCTGAGATCCTAGACATGGCCTAGTAATAATTTTTCCTTTGTGTGGTAGCAGATGGATCTAATCTATTTTTTATTGTTTTAAAGTGAGTTATGCAAAGGTGGCTGTGCCTTTTTATAAAAGATTAGCACAAAGGGAGAATAATAACGTTTGCAAATTATTTGCTGTAAGCTTTTATTTAGAAATCTGTTGCATGTCCTTTTTTGATATACATATATATCTGTAGCTAGATTAGGAAGAAATTTGGGCCTAAATTTGAACTTTTATACACCAATTAAAGCAAGTAGAATTTGTAATATATTTCACCACAGGCCACAATTTCTTTCTGCCCTGGAGAAGGGGTCAGATTGTGGTCTCCATCTAGGGGAGCAGTTACCTGATAGTCACATAAACTGCAGGTCAGTCCCCTCTGTGGTCTGCTCCTGTTCAGGTTGGATTTCCAAGAAAACAGACTATAAGGAGAAGGTTTGAATATGGTCGTTTATTTATGAAGGCTCTTGGGATCCATCCTTGGGGTGGGAGTGAACAGATGGGGATAAAGGGGAGTAAAAAAATACAGAATTGGGTAGAGGGAGAGAATGAATAACAGCACTGCCATAATAAACACCTCAACTAATCCTGTGGGGAAGACTGGGGTTGGGATGACCCCAGCATTAAGAGGCAAAGGGAGCTGTGTCTTCATGCTCCTGCACAGACCAGTCTCCCAACCCCACCCAGCTGCAACCTGATGAATGAGGGCCCTTTCTTCAACTGTGGTCAGTTCCCAAGAAGTGAATCAGATGAGTGCTGGGGGAGCTCTCTGTTTTGAATGTATGTGTCCCTCCAAAATTCATATGTTGAAACCTAATCACCAAGGTGATGGTATTAGGAGGTGGGGACTCTGGGAGGTGATTAGGTCATGGGAGCTCCGGATTTGTGAATGGAATTAATGCCCTTACACAAGAGACTTCAGAGATCTGCCACCCCTTTCATCTCCTTCATCCCTTCCATCCCTTCCACCATATGGGGAAACAGAGTTCGTCCAGTTCTCCATGTGAGGATGCAGCAACCAGGTATGATCTTGGAAGCAGAGACTGGACCCTCACCAGACACAGTCTCCTGAGACCTTGATCTTGGACCTTCCAGCCTCTAAAACTGCAAGCAATAATTTTCTGTTATTTATAAATTACCCAGTGTAAAGTATTTTGTTATCGTAGCAGGAATGGCCTAAGACAGGTAGTGAGTGTTTCAGTTCTGAAACTGCAAGTAGAGATCCTGGCTGTGGACTCTAAGATCCTAAACCTCCTCATCACTTAGTGGGAAAAGTCAGTTTTGAGGCTCAGGACCATTAGGAAAATTCAAGATTCCTGCCTCATGGAAATGGTGGGCTAAAAGCAGAATAGGAATAGCAAGAAGGTATTTGCTTTCAAGCCCATTTCCCTCTTCTTTCAAGCTGTTAAAACATGTTCAGTTGTTCACCTGCTAGTGGCCATTGGCTCAGGAAAAGTGAATCAGATCCCTTGTTCAAGGGGATAAATTTAGTTACTTTTAGCCAATCATGGTGATTCTATTCTGCTTTTCAGAGACTGGTTTAACAAGAGTCATGTGATCCTTCTGGTCAATGAAAGATAAGCGGAAGCCAGCTTGGAGTTGCTTCAGAAAGGCTGCTCTTAAACAGAAGCATATTTAAAGAAACAGTAACTTTATTCTGACTATGTGTATGGCCGACGAAGTGATGCCTAGAGCTACTACAGCTACTTAGGCAATGAGGAGAACCAGTATAAGCCAGCAAGCCAAGATGTTAAAGACAGCAGAATAAGAAAATGGCAAGAATCTTGCCCTTGATGTTGTTGAGCTACTAAATTAACCAGGGCTGCAACTCCCTGTGTTAGTAAGGGTTCTCCAGAGAAAACAGAACCAATAGAATGTATATATAAGTATATAATAAGGAATTAGCTCATGCAATTACAGAGGCTGACAAATTCCAATATCTGCAGTTGGCAAGCTGGAGACTCAGGAGAACTGACGGTATAGTTCCAGTCTAAAGGCTAGCAGGCCCAAGAACCAGGAAAAGCTGATTAAAGTTCAAAGGCCGGAAAAAAACCCCAATGTCCCAACTTGAAGGCATTTAGGCAGGAAGAATTCCTTCTTATTCATGAGACAGTCAGCCTTTTTTTTCTATTTAGGCCATCAGTTGTTTGGATGAGGCCCACCACATTAGAAAGGGCAATGAGCTTTGCTTAGTCCATCAATTTCGAAGTTAAACTCATCCAGTATAATGTTTGACCAAATATCTGCGTATGCCATGGCTCAGTCAACTTGACACATAAAGTTAGCCAACTGTCAAAAATCCCCTACTTTTGGTTTCTTGATAAATAAAGTAATATTTCTCTTCTGTTTTAGTGGAATAAATGTATGGAAAACCCTTTGATCAGTTTCTGTCTTTTGTTGATCTGGAATTGCACTTGTGATTAAAGAAACTGAAATACAGTGTAATTAGAAAGGGAATTCACATCCAAATTTTGCACACCCTTTGGTAATGTTTAGAATATATTTGATTAATTCATTTTTAATTCAATGAATTCCTGTTAAATACTAACTATATGCCAGCTAAGCACATGTTATACATCAATGAAAAAAAAAAGACAAAAATTCCCCTTGTGGGGCTGAAATTCTAGTATATAAACAAACGGTCAATTTTAACATAGTTTTGGGTTTATTTAAGTTTATTACAGAATAAAAAACTAGTGCCCCAAACTGACCGCTCTTGCTTAGCCATGCCCAGCAGCCAATACTACATCATGTCAACCTACAACACAGCACCATCAAGTTGTTACTCAAATGAGACCCAGGCTTGACGGGATGTTAGGAGGTCCATTCCTATCAATAAACAGAGTCTGGAGTTCATCCATCACCCTAAGCCTGCTATTGAGGGAGTCCTATGTAAACATTTATGTTGCCACCAATAAATAGTAAGCCCCTCAATCCCAACCCTAACCTCACTGTGTTTCTAGATTCTTGCCTCTGTCTTTGTTTGCACTTTATTCTTTGCTGGTAACGGATTCTAGCTCTGAACTCCAGCCAAATTGTCTGGGCCTACGAACTGACTAGTCTTGCCAACCTCTTCTCTCTGGGGGATCTGGATCCTATCCCAATTTTCTCCCCTCTGCAGCCCACTGGCTAAGGCCCTATTACAACCCAGACAGTGTCTCCCATTCTGAACATAAAACTGTCATCTGTTGGATAATAACATTTCCCACATAACCAGTTTCGGGTGCCATGCTCCCACCTGGCTTGAGATGGCGACTGTCACCATTAATCTGGTTTGGATTCAGGTTTGGTGTGTCCTGTTAGATGCTGAGAATGGGGGGAGCTTATAGTCATATCCATCAGACCTCCGCTATCCCCACGAATCTTGGCTTGCTTCTCTCTTTCCTACAGATCTCCAGCTGGGATTCTCTTCTGGCTCTCCTGCCAAGGCCAATCAGATTGCATACAAAAAGTAACACTTTTCAGCATTCTGTAGAGTCTGATTTTCTAAACAGTTCTCTAGATTTTAATGCATCTCAATAATAGTTATAAGTAACATTTTATTTTCTCTGTAGCAGATTAGGCTTCCTGCAAAATAGTCATTTTCAAAAATTGTCTAAGATTCAGATGCCACACCCAATGTTTATGCTTTTTACAGCAATATGGTCTTAATTCAACATCGTGCAGTGTGCAAATCAGTGTTTCTTCTAACTTCAACAGTGATAAATATTTATTAAGCCTCCACTATGTTCGTGGAACTATACCAGGTGCTGCTATAACTATTTTCCTTTCCAGGAAAATAAATTCAAATGTGGAATAAAAAGCCCAAACTCCTGAAACTGGACTGACTTTGCTTCTTAAAAATTCAACATGCTGCAGCTGTGTGCTTAAACCTGGTTCAAACAGGATGATGAAATAAAGCATTATTATTGTTGGGAATATAATACTGTCTGAATAAATAGCCAAAGTGAAAACTGTCTCTAAAGCCCATAGTATCTGTATGTGCAGACTGTAATTAAGTTATACAATTCCTCCACTATTCTGTAACACGGCCAATTCAGAATCTTACCATTAATCTTGAAGACATTTAAAGACATTCACTTTTCTAACTCTTCCCTTTAAAAATGTATTTGAACCTGATTTGCAATAAAAATCTGATAATATTTTATTACTTTTTGATGTACCATTTCTGTTAAATGATGCCTGGAATAAATCAGCTTTGACTTTTCAGATTACATGTGTTGTTCCAGAGTTTTAGTAGTTACAACATACGTTGACATTTTCTAATGTCCTCACTAGAATGAGGATAAACACAGGAATAATTTTTCTCATGTCGTGTGTACATAGGATAAGATCACCAGGCCAATAGTGTCACTATCAGATTTCTTTCAGAAAGCGTCTAATGTTGGATTTTAATCACATGCTTGAACAACTAGGACTTTCAGGGTTTTATGTTTCAAATATGTATTAGTAAGAAAACAGATTGAAATGTGGAATGTACCAGATAAATCTCTTTGGTGATTTTGCATGTCTGTATGATCATGTTTGACTTAGAAATACCAATCTTTTGATCTTACACTTCAAATGTTCCATCTGTGAACATAAAAACCTATATGGCTATAACTTTCTAGGAAGAAATCTTGCTCAAGTAACTAATAAATGATCCAAGTTTTAGATAATTCTGACACAATTCCACATATTTCCTACAGTATTTTGCTTTACAAGGCTTTCTGACCCAGATATTTATGGCTAAAGTCCATATTTTATAGATCAAATGATAATTACCTTGTAGAGGAAAGCATTGGTTTTTGAATAGTGCCAGGAGCAAGTAAGTGTAACTAATATTACACGATAGATATTTCTGCAGATAAGTGAGCTTAAGTCTCCTGGTTAAAACTTATGGTTAAATTTCCATAGATCAGTAAATGTTCTCAGTTTTATTAACAATTCTCCATTTTCAATAAAAACCCTACTTTCCTGATAGTTAGGCTGATGAGAAGTTAGTTCAGAAAGCTGCTCATTTCCATATTCATAACTTTTTATTCAATAAAGTTATTTTATGAATAATAGTTTTCTTATTTGTTGAGGCATATATCATGAAGTTTAGATGTACATTACTATTTGTCCAATACAACTGATTAGTTAAATAGGAATGAGTTGTAATGATCAGAGGTAATCCCAGAAAAATCTTTTTCAAGCTTACAAAGTTATAACTTTATAACTTTACAAGTTATAAAGAGAACTTCATTACAGTTAATTAAATCAAAAAATCCTTCGGTCAGACTGTAAGCACTGACAGTTGGCATTCCGCGAATCCTTGCTGTATGTTTGGTATTTTGCTAAGAACTTCATTTTTTAAAAATGTCATTTAGTTTTCACATGAACCCTATGAAGTATGTATCATTATTAGTCTTATGTTGCCGAAGCTGATGCTTCGAGGAAAAATAGCATGCTTAAGGACAAACAGCTACCAGGTGGGGACTTGGGGACCTGAGCTTAACTTAATCTAACTTAATTTCTGCTTCAGTATCATTTTGGTTATATCTTTCTTGTACAAGTATGTCTCATCTTCCCTGTTAATTCTTCATTGATAGGAAAGACCATCTTTTTTTAATCTTTATGTTCCATTACTTGCCTTGGGTACAGTGGGGACCTATAAATGGTGCTCACATTTAATAAAATATTAGTTATAATAGCACTATGATATATAGCAATGGTTTTTTTTTTTTTTTTTTTTTTTTTTTTTTTTTTTTTTTTTTATTTACTTTTTAAGGGTTAAATAGGGTCAACATGTCATTGATTCACTTGCTTTTTGCTTATTGTACTTAAATGTCTAATATGTTAGATTAACTCTATTATTAATGATTTGGCCCCATAAAGTCAACTGCTATTCTGCAATAAACAAAATGGTCCATAAATCCCTTGGTATATTTTTGCTGCCAAAGAGTACAAACATTCATTCAATAAATATTTATTGAGTAGAATGAAGTGAAATCCAAGTGCAAGAAAACAGCAAAGAAGTAACAGAGGTGATTGAGAAAATAGAAAACAGTAGTGAGATTCGGAATGACAACAGTGGTTTCCCCTTTAGTGTAGGTAGCTGAAAAAAGCCCTACCACAAAGTTAAATTTCAGCTGATACTAGACGGGTGAGAAGGACATGAACTTGGCCAGTTTGAAAGTAAAGATGGATGATGTGGCTGGAGTATAGGGAAATTTAATTTCTACCAATCTAAAACCCAAGACAAGCTTTGCCTGAGCCATTCCAGACTTCCCTGATGGATATGAATTAGATCATTCCGAGTCAAATGTTCATGTGTTGAAATCTAATACTAAAGTTCCCCTAAAAAAATTTTCAACTAATTTCAATGACCTTCCATTCTGGTCACTTAGGATAATGGGCTAAAATAGAAATCCCTCTGCAACCTATGTATTCTCTCTCACTCTTATGGTTTTCTGTCTTCTCTGGATCAACACAAATGGTACTCCCTCTGCTGCCCCATATATTTCAGCCGCACCTTGGAAGCCCATGCCACAGCCTCTGTGTATTAAAAGAGGTCTCCATTGACTACCTGGTAATGACCGATGCTTGGTTCTCCTAGGAAGGCAACTCTTCTGGGTCACTCACTTTCTCCATTGAAGACTCTGACACCTGGGTCACAATTTCATCCTCTGCTAAATCCTGTTATTATCTTCCCTGACTTCAAGGTTCTTCTGCTTCTCCAACTCCAGTGACTTTCACATGCCCTTGCCACCCCACAAAATCTTGGCAACTATGAATGTACGCTGAACTTTGTTATTCCCTACAACTCTCCTGCCCTCTTACTTCCAGCTCTCTCCTCAGACCTCACTCTCCACAGACGTCTCTCTGACTCCACAGACATCTCTTATCTCATGGCTCTGTTACCCCAGTTTATCTGCCACATTGTTCTTGTTTATATCCCTCCCCAGCTAGACCCCTGTAACTGATTGCTGGAACCACTTTTTTGTACCAACACCCCCAAATATCTGAAACCCTGGACTTTCCTATGCATATACCTTGGCTGTTGAGCAGTCTCAGGAAAAGATCACCTGGTATTTGCTAGGGGCCAATATCATATTCACCTTTGCTGGAGTCTAATCAATGCTTGACTGTCCTATGCTTTGTTCTTGGTTAGTGACTCTTGCCACCCTTCCCAAGAACTTCTTCAAATTCCTGCCATTCCCCCTTAAGATCCTTTTTAACTTTTTCTTGGTGCCTTGGCCTTTTATTCTACTGACAATATTGATATGTTGAAGAATGAATACTTTCAAACACCCATACCTTCCCTCAAATTTTGAACCGGAATCATCTTTGACTCTCTCCCACCAATCTCGGTGAATGAGGTCTCTTGCCTTCTTCCCAAGGCCAGGCCTTCCACTTAGCATCTTGACTAGGATACTATTCTGTCTGTTCTCCAATTTTCTCAAATGCGTTCAACTTTTCTGCTTCTCTTCATCTGTCTTTTCTTCAGGCTTATGGATCTCCCATTTAAAAAATCTTTGAATTTGTGTGCCCCTTTAATGTTAGCCACGTTTCTATCAGCTAACCCTTATCAGCTGCTTTCAGAAAGAATAGTCTGCACTTGACCACCACCACTTCTTTACTTCTCCATTCATTCACCTATTAAAATTGGGCTTCCTTCTCTATCCTCTGCCCTGACAATATCTGGCTAACTATAATTGATCTTCCTATTTTTAAATCCATTTATTTTATTTATTTAACATACTAACCCCGTTCTTGAAACCACCTCTTTATTTCATTAATGCCCTCTTCTGTCATTGAAACTCTGCCTATTGCTTTCTCGTCCCCTTTTTCTATCTTTTTTCTTTGCATAATTCAAAATGTTGGTACTCTTGAAGGTCTGTTTTCTGTCCATTGCTCTTATTACTCTGCATATGCTTCTTCAGATGGGGGCAGACAGGATGTGGCTCTCATTTAATTTCACAGTATGTATTATCACCTATAAGTTGATGCCTCAGATCAGCTCAACAACTTAGGCTTCCACTTGGAAGGACCATAAATTAGTGAAATAAATGTACCCCAATTACTGAAAATCTTCTCCACCAGGTTCCCCTGCCACTACACATACTTCCTCACATGATCGTGCCAGCACGCATTAGAAACCAAAGCCAGACTGCTCGGAGTCACTTGAAATACCTTCCCTCATGCTCACCTCATTTAGTCACTACATCTTGCTGATTTCCCTTTTAAATATTGCTCCTCTGCTTTTCCTCCTACTTTTTAGCCTTGCTATAACTCCTCTAGTTCAGGCATTCATCTTCACTCATGTTGATTATTGTTCTGGCCTCCTTTGTCTGCCTCATCGTTTCTGGCTTTGCACTCGCAGTCCATCCTCCTTTCTTCCATCATGGCTATCCATTTAAAGGGTACATCCTCCCGTAGCAGAAGGATAACAAAAAAGAAGAAGAAGAAGAAGAAGAAGAAGAAGAAGAAGAAGAAGAAGAAGAAGAAGAAGAAGAAGAAGGAGGATAAGAAGCAGAAGGATAAGAAGCAGAAGAAGCAGAAGGAAGAAGAAGCAGAAGCAGAAGCAGCAGAAGAAGCAGAAGCAGAAGGAGAAGAAGAAGCAGAAGCAGCGGAAGAAGCAGAAGCAGAAGAAGCAGAAGCAGAAGCAGAAGAAGAAGGAGAAGAAGGAGAAAAAAGGCAAATCCCACAACATCACTCTCCTGATTGAATCCTTAATGGGTATACTCTCACCTGCCCACTGCTAGGTGCTGCCCATTGCCAGATGCCCCATGCTTCTCTTCACAACACTTTCCACATTGATTGCAGTCCTATTGTCCAGATGTAGCCAGAAGCACCTCAATGGCCAACACCTTGCCTCGCTCATTCTACAGCCTTGGTACCTGGGATGCTGCCTAGCACACCATAGGCATTCAACAAATGTTAAATTAAACAGAATAGAGTTAAATGGAATATATAACCAAAGTTAATTTCATATTGGAAAAAAACAAACATCATGACAAGTAATTATTTGGGGAACACCTAATGTATACTAGCACTGCATTGGAACTTCACACATTTTATGTTGATTTACTAGACATCTGTGTCACACAGCAGTGTGGAATGGTATAAGGAGCATGAGTTTTAAAAGAGAAAGATCTTAGGTTACATCCTGGCTGTACCACTTCATAGCTGTGACCTCGAGAGAACTACTTAACATTTAATTTTTCATATCCCACTATTCAAGGGATAGCGATGCATTTCTCACAGGATAGTTTTACAGACTAAAAGAGATTAAAAAGACATAGAAAATGTGTGGAGGTTAAACACGAATGCCAGTGGGACTCGAACCTTTCTCATAATTTGACAACTGCTGAGAAGGGCAGGACTTTTTGGCATGTTAAGGTCTCTGAGTTCAGGAGTGAAGGGGCCCCCATGAGTCCTAAGTGAGACTTGCTCTGAGGCCCAGCGATTTTGTGTGAAACAGGATTTAAGAGTTTTTACTTTCCAGAAACCAAGGGTAACAGAAGTCTCTGTATTGTAATAGGAGGTCATACATGCTTAAAGACATAGATAGTAATTTAGTATTTGCTAGTGTAAATAGTACAGTACTACTGGGGATACATTAGAAACCTTAGGTACATTTATTAAATGAAATCATAATAAACAAAATCCTTCGGAGTATGCCATCTCTTTTTTGCTGTGACCCTGACAGCTCTTACACTATTTCAAAGAGATTTGGAACAAATTATTGGTAACAATAAACCCCTGTAAAACTTTTATATGGAGATGTTTGTTGTAGCATTATATTCAATAGCAAATACTTACAAATAACTTATGTGATCATAAAGTAAATGATTAGCAAGTGATGTTATACCAATATGATAAATAAAATATTATTTATCTCTACAGTAAGACTTATGAAGACTGTAGAAAATAGAAATAAAGTGCCCAATGTGGCATGCATCTAATTCTATAATTACAGCTAAGAAAATGTAAGACTATCTTTGCATAAGGGCTAACCAAAAAAGTAATAGGTATAAGGTGGTATGCAAATATGAATATAATTAGGTTTGGACAGTAAAATCTACTGATTATGTTTTAATTTTGGAAGTTTACATAATTAAAAATTTAAAATTAATTAAATGCTTTATGAGCATCAGTATCCGAATATTAAAAATATATAAACCAAAATAAATGCTCCAAGCAAGAGAAAAGCAATTACTAACTTCCCAAATTATTCTTCTGACAGCTTAATTATAAAACCTAGCCATAATTTATTACCAGACCCCAGCTTCCCATTCTTATAACGCAGAAAATATTATTTTATGACTTGTAATCAAGGCACAATCTCTTAAATAAACAATCTACTGTAGAATCAACTATAACCAAAAGAAAATTTATCTACAGAGCTATATTATTAGATAACCTGGTTTGAAGCCTTGCAATGTGTATTCAATAGCCTTTATGTCTATTTGCCTATCTCCTAAAACACTCAAATTTCAGATTTTAACCTGATATACTCACAATCATGAGACTGATTACATACCTGGATTTCAAGGAGAAAAAATAACAAAGAGGAATGAATTAATTTTCTGAACTTTAGTTATATATTAGATTTTCTTAGCAAGAATTACAGACAAATTTGTTTATTAAGAAAACACTGTTGAGAGGAACATGTCTTTGGAATTACGAAAATGATCTTCCAGAGTACATGGAAAGTAAAAACATTCTGATGAAATGTCCATGATAAATATCCAAGTGACTATGCTTAAACCACTATAAGCATAGATCTGGTTGCTTGATGCTATAATTCAGTTATCTTCTGACTACTTTACCTCTCATCTGAGAGTGAAAAGCAGCCTTATTTTTTTCTCCAGTATGTATTCAACTATTTTTCCAAGTATGACACAGTGACTTTATCTCCTCAGTCAGTTGTCATTCTTGAGGTATGTAGACTCATCAACCAGTAAACCACTGTGGCGAGGACCCTGGTCCATTTGGCCAAAAATTCTGTCCTTGTTCTCCTTGTTCTTTGTCCTATTAACTGTAAATATATTAGGAATCTAGCTAGAGGATGTCCCAATTTATTTTATTACTCATTATAGCTCTAACAATATTAATGTTAACTATTAAGTATGAAGGTGATTCTTTTTCTTTATTTTCCATTAAGTCATTTATTGAGTCACTTACATTACGCCTATAGTTTAGGTATGATTAATCCATAATTTCTTCCCAAATTCCCCTGTGATTGGATTCCTTGCAGAGGACCATTAAATATATGATGAGTGGTTGGAAGGTTCCTTCTTATCCTATGGATAAAAGGCTCTAAATGGCTTAATATATGTAATTCTTCATTTAAATCACTCCTGATGTGTGTTTATTATGTAGGTAGGCTCTTTTGAACACACAGTCCAGTGCAACTATTAATGTTTTATTTATTATTTATTTATTTATTTTTCGAGACCAGGTCTCACTGTCGCCAAGGCTTGCGTGCAATGGCAGGATCACAGCTCACAGTAGCCTCCATCCCCAGGATGAAGTGATCCTCCTTCTTCAGCCTCTCAAGTAGCTGTGACTACAGGTGTGTGTCACCACACCCTGCTAATTTTTGTATTTTAGTAGAGACAGTGTTTCACCTTGCCCAGGCTGATCTTGAACTTCTGAGCTCAAGCCATTTGTCTGTCTCTGCCTCCCAAAGTGCGCAATTACAGGCATGAGCCACCACATCTGGCCAACACTTTATTGATAACTGTATGTACGTATAACCATTTCTAGGTTGTAACAATCCATTGGCTCTCAGTAGGTCCACCAGTATACTCCTGCACCTGCAATGAAAACCGGTTTCAGATTTCAATCTGCAAGTGTTTTATTATGGACTGCTAGTACATTATCCCACAAGAGGTCACTAAAGCTCCAGTTTTTTTGGTGTGTGATTTTTCTGACTTTTTCTCCTTCCTGCAAAGGAATTGCAAAAGATTTTCTCTTTCCCGGTTTTCTATTTCCCAGTCTCTTCCAACTTGACATGAAGGTAATTGAGAATTAGGGCTTAGTCACGGGGCAAGGCAGCTTACTTATGGAAGTTTGTAGCCATCTAGGGTTGCTCAAATCCATCACGTGAACTTCAGAGCATTTCTTACCACAATTTATATGTGAAAAGAAAAGGAAATACAACCAGGCACCTTCTGACCTCAGTAACTAAACTCTTTCAGCCATAATTTAGAACCCTTTAAAGGCAAATTGCCACTTTTCAGGCCCTGGGTTGACATTCCAGTTTCCTGCACATACCAGAATGATAGACTAGACATCTAAAAGAGGCCTGCACTCAATAAATATCTCCTTAGAGAAGATCTAATAAATAAATACTAGAGGTACTCTCAGTAATGGAAAATTGCTGCTACATCTATTTCTTTGGAGGATTTTTAGACTCAAGCAGGCAGATTCCTATAA
>NW_016806325.1:1696225-1709585 GCF_001698545.2 Rhinopithecus bieti
TTTTTTTTGAGACAGAGTCTCGCGCTGTCGCCCAGGCTGGAGTGCAGTGTCCAGATCTCAGCTCACTGCAAGCTCCGCCTCCCGGGTTTATGCCATTCTCCTGCCTCAGCATCCCGAGTAGCTGGGACTACAGGCACCCGCCACCTCGCCCGGCTAGTTTTTTGTATTTTAGTAGAGACGGGGTTTCACCATGTTAGCCGGGATGGTCTCGATCTCCTGACCTCGTGATCCGCCCGTCTCGGCCTCCCAAAGTGCTGGGATTACAGGCTTGAGCCACCGCACCCGGCCGTCATGTTATATTTGTAATAGGTTCTATTACATAGGGCAGAGGTTACAGGCAGAGACTTCTCTAATGGTATTTTCACTTCCCTTCTCTAAATGGAGAATATTTAACTTAAAATATTGTGATTTAATCATATATAAAAAGAGAAGTGTTATTGTAAATCAAGCATTTGAACAATTTTATGTTTTCATATAAATAGTGTTAAAATTAAAAATGACATTTGAATTCTAAGGACGGAAAAACCTGGAAAGATCCCAACCCTATGAACATGAAGGATTTATACAAGATGATTTCGAAATCATCCCTTCTAGTCCTAAAATGTAATGACTTTACGTAAATTCTTATGCTTTTGGACTATAAAAGCCCATTTCTATTTTAATGAGATAACTTTAAGTGGAGTGCTTTTCTTATTTGAATAGCTGTCTTGTTATGATTTGGGAGTTAAACATCAGATAATTAAAATTTAGTTGTTTACAGTTACTGAGATTTTTACATTATTTCCTCAGCAATAATTTTTTATATTTACAACTTCTATGTTAATGAACACACTATTTCATGAAGTGCTTTTGTAAAATGCTAACATAATTCTTTACTCATGTCTTTTTGGAGGTAGGAGACTCATATACTTTTTATCAGAGACGTTCATGCGCTTAAAGGCCCAAGTGAATAATAATATATGGATAATGAATTTCTACTTGACTTGAGCCATCACACAGTAAAGAAGGAAACATGAAACAGGCTAGCCAGGAGAGTAGGAATAGATCAGTCACAATGCATCAAAAGGCAAATCATAGTAACCAGAATCTCAAAGAATCATACAATGAGTCTTTCTAAAATAGCACCACCATCTACTCCACTACTTAGGGCTCGTGCTAGCTGACAGGGCACATTGGTTTTCCTGCTTACTCACATTAAGCCCTGGGTAGGCACAGCCAGAGAACCCATACATATGGGTTATGAATAAGTATGAGTCGCCGACTTTTAGTCTAGCTGAAACTACATTGTCAGAAGAGTATTAAGCTGTAATTTGCAACGCACATGCTTACCTTGTGCTTGACACTGTGTTCTGTATTTAGGACAAAGGCTTTTCTAGTCCATGCACTCAGGTAACTCACAATACAGTTGAAGAAAAGAGATAAGAACACAGACGACTACAGTATTGCATCAGTACTAAGGCTTGCATAGCACTCCCACTCCCCCCCACCCCCCACCCCCAGCTGTCTTACCTCTTGGAAATCAGGTTGCATCTTACAATTGATGGATATCTTGCAAAAGCCACGTTTAGGCTGCTGTCATAAGCAGTCTTGGTTTGTGTGGGTGCAAACTTGGTCATAGCTGTTGATCTTGTCTTCCCTGCATTGAGGTATGTGCATTGTTGATACTGCATGAGTTGAGTGAACTGCCATTGAAAATGGCTTTAAATATTACATTATAATTCAACATTAGAAAAAAATTGCTGTACATGCAAGAAGGGCTAGAAACAGCGCAGTGGGATGTATATTTAATGTCAGTGAGGTAAATATTTACCGTTGGAAGGATGATTCTCATTTCTTATTTTCTTGCAAATTAATAAATGCTTTACGGGTCCTAAGAAAGGGAAATGCATGTTGAATAAGTTGTATAAAATGTGGTGACTGTGCTATGTGTCAAAAGATTGTCTATCACCTTGCTACATCAAGTGTGGTCTCTGGATCAGCTACAATCTCTGCATCAGCATTACCTGAGAAGTTGTTAGATTTGGAGCATCTCAGGCCCCACGCCAGACTTACAAAATCAGAATCTGTATTTTAAGGTCTTTAAATGGTTCATATGATGTAAAAAATCTGAGAAATAATGATGTCACATGCCAAGCAATTCAACGAAAGTCAGGAGAAATTGCCTTTGAAAAGATGAAAGAAGTTTCAAAACAACAAGGAGTTGATGTGACCAATCCACTCATGCAGGACTATCATTAAGGTGTCAAACTTCAATATCAGAAACTTCCTGCTGAGTTTGAACAGCAGCTGCCTAACTTCTTGTGACATGTATTTTGATTGAAGAAAAATGGAAACTATCAGTTGATTGAATGAAAAATGCTAACAAATCATGGGCTCTTTAATAGGTCTCAGAATCTCACTGAAAGAACCCTTTCAATACGTATAAAATAAAAATTCTAAGTGGTAAGCCTTTGTAATAATTTTACTGGCAGCTTTTTTTGTTCCTTGATGTTACATAAACTAATAGTGTGTTTTATAATTGATGGTGGCATAGACTTGATGAAAAGCAGCATAATACAGTGTGATAGGTGCTATAATAGAAAGAAGCAGGGGATGCTATGGAGTAAATAGGTTGTGGTCATATCTCATAATCAGGGAGTTTTGTTACCTTGAGCAAAAGTTAGTCAGATGGAGATGGGAATTAATTGAGGTGGGGTAATGCAGGGAAGGTATTATTCCAAGAAGAGGGAATTACACATGCAAAGGTATCAAGGCTATTTGTCAAGAAGCAGATGGGGGGATTGAATCAATTTTTAGGGGATGGGGGAGTTGGGATGCTGGATTGTGTTTTGCCTTAGCTGTAGTGTTACAGAGCAAAAGCAAATGGAAGTAGTACCTCCATATGTCAAAGGATAATTTTGTGTCTGAAAGCTTCAATTCCCACTGGGAGAACTGACCTTGTGGATTAGTCAGGGTTCTCTAGAGGGACAGAACTAATAGGATACATGTAAATATATAGGGGAGTTTATTAAGAAGTTTTAACTCACATGATCACAAGGTGAGGTCCCACAATAGGCTGTCTGAAAGCTAGGGGGCAAGAAAGCCAGTCCGAATCCCAAAGCTGAAGAAATTGGAGTCTGATGTTTGAGGGCAGGAAGCATCCAGCATGGGATGGAGGCTGGGAGGCTAGGCCAGTCTAGTCTCTTCACGCTCTTCTGTCTGCTCTTATTCTGGCCCCAATGCCAGCTGATTAGATTGCATCCCCCAGATTGAGGGTGTGTCTGCCTTTCCCAGTCCACCAACTTAAATGTTAATCTCCTTTGGCAACACCCTCACAGACACACCCAGGAACAATACTTCAAATCCCTCAATCCAATCAGGTTCACACTCAATATTAACCACCACACCTTGTCTGGGACCAGTTTTGTGTAGAATTAGGTTCAGGGATAGAGTTAGCTCTCTTCTCTTCCAGGATTTTCTTGAATGAGGATGGTTTCCACTTAAGGAATAAAGACATTAGTTTTGATGGCTAAGAGTGAAGTTTTCACTCAACCCTGTCTGCACATTGCTGTCACCCCAAGTAATGCCTCAGCCCCATTCACAGAAATTTTTCATTAACTTGCTATGGAGAAGCATGAGCACTGGTAATTTTTATCCATTGTCTCCATGATACTACTGTGCAGTTTATTTAAAAAACATGGGCTTATGGTCAGGGAGTGTTAGGGTAGGTGAACAACTGGTCAGCAGAAAACAGGGACTGCAGCACCTATAAGGCTACAAATGAAGCAAAGCATCAGTCAAACACTTGGCCTCTTAGGGGAAACCAGTTATTTGGGCAGACATGGTAAGGAAATGTGGGATAAATTTCTGCCATCATATGGTAAGCCCTAGGATTTACCAAACACCTTGGATCATCTTGGAATCCTCTCATTCTAAGATAACAGATCTCTCTTCTGGCCTCCTACGGGTGTTTGGATATAAGAGACAGAGACACAACTTTCACATCCAGGCCCTCAGATACACATTTCCCAGGGCAGCCCTGAGGTGGTGCTGCTGTACTTGTGGTCACATCTCGGCTTGAAAACGCTGGTAGAGAGAGTGGAACTTTCCCCTTCTTTTCACAAAGAGTATGGGGCTTTCGGCAAGGCAAAAAAAAAAAAAAAAAAAAGCCTAAAGTTGTTGCCTACATATTTGTGTGGAGCATTTAAGCTCAAACAGGCAATATAATGACAGCATACTGGTGATATCTCTGCTACATCTTGACATAAATAGGATTCTTTTAGTTTTACCTTGCTCAGTTGCAGGAGTGGGAAAGGTGGCTGAGTGGGGAAACTGAGTCAATGTATACAATGTTAACAGTAGACTTTTGAGCCAAAGTGTGGGGTGGACATATTCAAGAACGAAAGGAGTAGTGGGTTTGCAACCTCAGAGGCTGAGAGCAACATTAAGTAACAGGTCATAGACAACACTGTTCTCTCAACCCCCTCTGTGCAGTGCTAGTGTATACCAGTGGGGGTCCACTGATAATGTCTACTCACACAGGAGCCAGCTTGAGTCAGTGGACAGCTGGGCTGACCCTACCTGCATGTGTACTTCAAAGCTATGTGATGCTTTAGTGTATTATAGGCTGCACTTGGAGGCGTATTGTTTTGAAGATAGATTTGTGGCTCAATCAGTGGAATATTCTCTGCTCAAGAGTGGCGGCTGAGGCATCTAGCTTGTTAAAAAAGCCTCCAAACTGGTCTCCCTGCCTCCACCCTTGCCCCTCAAAACTCTACTCTCAACAAAACAATAGAAATGATCACTTGAGAATCAAATTCTGTCTTCTCTAATCAAAAACCCTTCTGTGGCTCCTTTACTCACACTGAAAGTCAAAGTCAGTACCATGGCCTCTAAGGCCCTTTGTGATTTGTGTCCCCTCCCCTACTCTTTGACCTCATCTCCTCTTACTGGCCCCCTCACTTAGCCTGTTCCCGCCATGCTTGCCTCCTTAAGTTCCAGCCACACTTCTGCCCCAGGGCCTTTGCATTTGCTTGTCTTTCTGCTTAAAATACTCTTCCCTAGACATTCCGGGGAGCTCATTCTTCTCCTTTAAATCTTTGTTTGAGTGTCATCTTGCAGAAAGGCTTTCCTTGACCACCGATTTCGATTTAAAGTGACATCTGACTGAGCCAGAAAGAAACTGATTCCCTGAATAGATCAATAATGAGCTCTGAAATTGAATCAGTAATAAATACCTACCAACTAAAAAAGGCCCAGGACCTCATGGCCTCATAGTTGAATTCTACCAAATACATAAAAAAGAGCTGGTATTATTCTTACAGAAACTATTCCAAAAAATTGAGGAGGAGGGACTTCTTCTTAACTTATTCTATGAGGCCAGCATCATCTTGATACCAAAATTTGGCAGAGACACAACAAGAAAGAAAACTTCAAGCCAATATCCTTGATGAACATTGATGGAAAAATTCTCAACAAAATACTTGCAAACCGAATCCAGCAGCATATGAAAAAGTTAATCCACCATGATCACGTAGGCTTCATCTCTGGGAGACAATGTTGATTAATGAATAAACGTAATTCATCACATAAACAGAACTAAAGACAAAAACCACATGATTATCTCAATAGATGCGGAAAGACTTTTGATATAATTCAACATCCTTTCAAGTTAATAAGTCTCAAAAACTAGGTATTGAAGGAACATACTTCAAAATAATAAGCGCCATCTATGACAGACCCACAACAAACATCATAGTGAATGGGCAAAAGCTAGAAGCATTCCTCTTGAAAACTGACACAAGACAAGGATGCCTTTTCTCACCACTACTATTCAACATAGTATTGGAAGTCCTAGCTGGAGCATTCAGGCAAGCGAAAGAAATAAAGGGCATTCAAATAGAAAGAAAAGTCAAACTATCTCTGTTTGCAGAAGATACGATTCTATATCTAGAAAATTCCACAGTCTCAGCCCAAAAGTTCCTTCAGCTGATAAACAACTTCAACAAAGTTGCAGGATACAAAATCAATGTACAAGAATCACTAGCATTCCTTTACACCAACATCAGTCAAACTGAGAGTCAAATCAGAAAGGCAATCCCATTCACAATTGCCACACACACAAAATAAAATACCTAGGAATACAGTTAAGCAGGGAAGTGAAAGATCTCTACAATGAGAATTACAAAACACTGCTCAAAGAAATCGGAGAAGACACAAACAAATGTAAAAACATCCCATACTCATGGATAGGAAGAAGGAATATCTCTAAAATGGCTATACTGCCCAAAGCAATTTACAAATTCAATGTTATTCCTATCAAACAACCAATGTCATTCTTCACAGAACTAAACAAAATTATTTAAAAATTTACATGGAACCAAAAAAAGAGCCCAAATAGCCAAGCCAATCCTAGGTAAAAAGAGCAAAGCAAGAGGCATCATGTTACCTGACTTCAAACTATTCTACAGGGCTATGGTGACCAAAACAGCACGGTACTGGTACAAAAGCAGGCAAATAGACCAATGGAACAGAATAGAGAGCCCAGAAATAAGGCTGCATATCTACGACAAACTGATCTACAACAAAACTGACAAAAATAAGCAATGGAGAAAAGACTCCCTTTTCAATAAATGGTGGTGGGATAATTGGCTAGCCATATGCAGAAGATTGAAGCTGGACCCCTTCCTTATGCCTCAAAATCAATTCAAAACGGATTAAACACTTAAATGTAAAACCCCAAACTATAAAAACCCTGGAAGACAACCTAAGCAATACCATCCTGGACCTAGGAATGGGCAAAGATTTCACAACAAAGACGCCAAGAGCAGTTGTAACAAAAGCAAAAATTGACAAGTGGGATCTACTTAGGCTAAAGAGCTTCTGCACAGCAAAAGAAACTTTCAACAGAGTAAACAGACAACCTACAGAGTGGGAAAAAATATTTGCAAACTATGCATCTGACAAAGGTCTAATATCCAGCATTTATAAGGAACTTAAACACATTTACAAGAGAAAATCCCATTAAAAGTGGGCAAAGAACGTGACCACTTTTAAAAAGAAGACATACATGTGGGCAAGACGCATATGGAAAAAAAGCTCAATATCACTGATTACTAGAGAAACGCAAAAGAAAACCACAATAAGATACCATCTCACACCAGTCAGAATGGCTATTATAAAAAGTCGGTCGGGCGCGGTGGCTCAAGCCTGTAATCCCAGCACTTTGTTTGGGGATGGCGAGACGCGGCGGAATCACGAGGTCAGAGTTCGAGACCATCCCCTGGCTAAAATGGTGAAACCCCGTCCTCTACTAAAAAATACAAAATCTAGCCCGGGCGAGGTGGCGGCGCCTGTAGTCCCAGCTACCTGGAGGCTGGAGGCAGGAGAATGGCGTAAACCCCGGGAGGCGGAGCTTGCCAGTGAGCCGAGATTGCGGCCACTGCACTCCCAGCCCGGGGCGACAAGACCGCGAGAAGCTCTGTCTCAAAAAAAAAAAAAAAAAAAGTCCCAAAATAACAGATGCTGGGGAGGTTGTGGAGAAAAGGGAACACTTTATTTCACTGTCAGTGGGAGTGTAAATTAGTTCAACCATTGTGGACAGCAGTATGGCGTTTCCTCAAAGAGTTAAAAGCAGAATTACCATTTGACCCAGTAATCCCATTACTGGGTATATACCCATAGGAATATAAATCATTCTACCATAAGGACACATGCACCCAAATGTTTATTGTCTCACTGTTCACAATAGCAAAGACATAGAATAAACCTAAGTGCCCATCAATGACAGACTGGATAAAGAAAATGTGGCACATATGCACCATGGAATATTATGCAGTCATAAAAAAGATTGAGATCATGCCTTTTGTGGGAACATGGGTGGAGCTGGAGACTGTCATCCTTAGCAAACTAACACAGGAACAGGAAACCAAATACTGCATGTTCTCACTTATAACTGGGAGCTAAGTTATAAGAACTTATGAACACATAGAAGGAAACAACAGACACTGGGGTCTACTTGAAGGGGGAGGGTAGGAGGAGGAAGAGAAGAAGAAAAGATAACTGTTGGGTACTCAGTTTAATACCTGGGTGATGTAATAATATGTACAACAAACTCCTATGACATATGTTTATCTATGTAACAAACCTTCATATGTACCCCAAACCTAAAATAAAAATTAAAAAACATTTTAAAAATTAAAATTCATGAGAAAATAAAGGAACATCCAACACTTCCTAACCCATGTCACTGCTTTATTTTTCTATTTTCTTCATTCATTCATTCACAAGTTCCTTGAGAGTAGGGCTTTTTCTCTTTTGTTTTCTGCTGCGGGGATAGAAAGTGCCTAGAAAAAGTGGTGATTAAGAACTAGCTCCTTGCTGAATAAATGAAAGTACATGTGTATTATCGCAAACCATAATGTTTCTTGGTGTCAGTAACACTGGGAGTGGGCACTGGCCAAGTGGTCCACATGCAGAATGTGCAGAGCTATCCTCGCTGGTGACCTTGCTTTGTGGATGCCAAAGAAAGTAGACAGCTATATGGACTCTGCCACCTGGACAACTCTAGATGTGGGTGGTAGGGGGTTATGAACAGCAATGAGGAGCTGGGAGTGGCTGTTTGTTGGATTTCTAGCTTCAGGACAAGTTCTATGAGTTTCCTGAGCCCTCATGATCTAAAACTGTGGAGCATGATGGTGCTGGGGTGAACACGCATTGTGTTGCTTGCTGAGTACTCACTAACCTAACTTTGTTCTGAAAGACCCATCTCTCCCTTACTCTATGTGTTTCAAGTAAAATGTGTACTGAAGAAAATGACACCTATTTTTATAAATACTGTGAACTAAGAATGATTTTATATTTTAAGTGGCTTCAACAAAATCAAAATAATGATATCTAAATTTCAGTGCCCATAAATAAAGTTTTATTGTAACTTAGCCATGCTAATCCATTTCTGCATGGCTGCTTTTGCTCTACAGTGGTGGAGGTGAGTAGTTGTGACAGAGACCACGTGGCCTGCAAAGCTATAAATATTTACTATATGGCCTCTATGGCAAAAGTTTGCCAGCCTCCACCTCAGACTATCACTGTAATTAGAGTCCTATGATCACAGTGAGTGGTTCAGCACAAGACCCAGGTTTAAATGTCTAGTCTTTTCTTTGAACTAGTCGGGAAGCTAGCTCTTCTGCTGCCTCAGGTGAAAAACTGAGGATGTCAGGAAGCATCAGGCAGCACCTAAGGATGAAGTCGTAATCAATCTTGTTTGAAACCATTCCAACTCTGGAATTTTCAACTATGCCAATCGATACATTCTCTTTAATCTTAAATTAGCTAGCGTTTTAAGATCTTTGTAGCTTACAGCCAAAGAAACTTAACTGATAAAATCATTTGGAAGAAATCCTACTCCAGGTATACAGGGAACAGAATTAATGAGTTCCCAAGATCATTGCCTTATGGTGGCAACAGCAGTTGCCTGGTGGAAGATAGGAAATCTGTCTTAATAGTGCCATCTGGGACCCAAATTTGTCCTGCTCTGGTAGAAATCCTAGAAGATCAGGAATACAGGGATGAAATTAATGTTTAGGACCTTCACTTAACAGCACACGTCTGTGTCTTCCCTAGGCATAAATACTGGGAGAATTCAGAACTCAGGATTTTTATATCCTCTTATTGGAATTACCCGTATAATACATGATTTATTGCCTATAGACTTCTTAATTTCTATGTACACAATAGCAGCACTACTGTATTTTTTAATTCAAATGAAATGCATGAAGGTGTTCGGGGAGAAGTGATAGAAAAGTTTAGTAATGAATAATGTTTCATTATTCTGTCTGAATTGTATTTTCGGAACATCAGTCATTATCAAATATAGACTCATAATCAAATAATAATACATATTCATATAATATTTTGATTATGATGTTTTTAGAAACATACATCTCTTTTCCCTCCTACTGACTCATCTCACTCCCTACCATTTAATCAGCAAAGCTGCTTTCCACTCGGTATCTCAGGGAAAGGATATGACATGGTAGACAACAGAAAAAAAATGAAACAACACCCCCCAAATTCAGGAAACTTCCTGGCAAAAAGTTCACACCTTTAGGATAATAAAGAGTCTCTGCGTAGAATCAAATTATTTAAGAGAAACATCAAGGGTGACTGTTGCTTTCGCCATCTGGAGAGGAAAAGATTCCCTGCGGTTTATACAGAAAAGGAAGGGGAAAAGAGGGAACAGGAAGGATGTGATGGCAGTGCGTTTGGATGGGTTTCAGAGAGGAGGCCCCAGTTTCCATCAAGGACCTCAGAGTCCCTGGAGGCTCCTCCCTCGGGTTCTGTGGGGCCAAGGAGAGACGTCCCCTCAATCCCACCCGGATTCCCTGCTGGATCAGCCTTAGAAGGAAGCTTCCTGGGGCTGCTCCCACTTCTGCTTAAGTGTGGCTACACCATGGAGGGTGGGTCCTGAGGAATGTGGCAAGGGCAGCAAGAATGAAGGGGCCACAGTGGTGCAGGCATGCAGAGGGGGCACAGGCTTTGGCCCGTGGGCCTCTGTTCCTATCCCTCCTTCTGTCGTTCCCTGTGACCAACGGGCGGAGGGCCCATTCTTGGCAGAAACCCAGGGAAGTGGCAAAATTCCCAGACAGTGTTGTGAGAGCAGTAGAATGTTCACAACCTCCTACCCTTGCCCTAGCATCAGGGTTTGACAGAAAAATTAGATTGAGTCAAATAAAAATATTTCTCACCCACTTGCGTTCATGGATGGAGACTGATGACCTTCTCGGTCAGACACATTTGTTTCCATTAGTGTGGAAAATCAAGAGTTGACTTACTCCTCAGTTCTTCCAAGTGTGACAGTTAAATTTTGGCTGCACACCAGCAGCCAATGGCACGCAAGTGTTAGAGCAGGTTATCTGCATTTCATGTGCTGGATTTTCTTCACTGCAATGTGCTATCGTTCATTTTGAAGAACTGCTTTTTCTTCATTTGATTATGAAGTCCATTCTTCACTGAGAGGGGTGAATAACTGAGTTTCATTAGGGAGCCCTTGAAGCTCAGCCAGAGCGATTTTCATACTAAGTTCATTTTCTTTAACATATAACCGATGAAATAATATAACAAAAATACATTTATCTTTTATAATTGCTTCCCTCCTCTAATACATAACAGATTTTATGGAAATATTAACATAACAGCTATGCTGCATAATTCTCCCTCAACCAAAGAACAAGACGATTAATCTATTCTATTTATTTATAAAATCTTCTTGATATTTCTGATACTGCTTTTTTCCCATCGTTCACCTGGTGGAAAAAGCAAGGTGGAGAAATAGAGTAAACTATGGTGGCAGCTTTTTGTTGGCAATGCAGAATGAGGCCCTTGATGTCATTATGGCCCAAGGGAAAGTGTGAGTACTACATTCATCAGCAGTTCTCAATCAGGGGCTGTTTTGCACATTAGGGGATATTTGGCAATTTTGGGAGATATTTTCGACTGTCAAAACTAGTGAGGTGGGTAAGGTGGAAGGCATGCTACTAGCATCTAGTGAGAAGCGGGATGATGCTAGACATCCTACAGTGCAGAAGATCGCCCCAGCCCCTGGCAAATAGCTATCTGGCCCAAAATGTCAATAATAAATTCCAAGGTTGAGGGACTTTGATATAAAGTAATCAGGAAAGGAGGAAATATCTGACTATGTTAGGATGATTGGCAGGGTTTTTGCAGAATGAGAGGAGCCATATGGACATTTGTTGAAAAAGGGGGAAAGAAGGAGATACCTGAAGAGTTGGATAATTCTTTCATACTATGTAAGGCATATTTTAAAAGGCCATGGTTTTTAGAGGATACGTTCTTACCAACTTTTTAAGGAGAGGATAAAATTCTGTGAAATCAATATTACGGTTATTAAAAGCACA
This sequence comes from Rhinopithecus bieti, assembly GCF_001698545.2. NCBI lineage: Eukaryota > Metazoa > Chordata > Mammalia > Primates > Cercopithecidae > Rhinopithecus > Rhinopithecus bieti. The sequence continues at coordinate 1,708,120 of NW_016806325.1, forward strand.
AAAGGACCATGATTGTTTCACGATTTGTCTTGCTAATTTCACATACTATGATGTTTTATGTGCTGAGTGGTGATAAATGTGTAAACGAAAATATGAAGGTGAGAAAGCATGGTATATTTCTACCTGGCTAGATTGTATAGGCCAGTGAATGTCTAGGGAAAGGGTGGTCCTGGAGCCAGGTGAGAGAGATCTTGAATGGAAAGTTACAAAGTTTGAATGCATTCATTAGAAATGGATGCAGATGTATTATAGGGTTCTCCAGATAAATAGAATCAATAGGGTGGGGAAGGAGGAAGAGAGAGAGAGATTGAGAGAGAGAGAGAGAGAGAGAGAGAGAGAGAGAGAGAGGAGAAAGAGATGAGAGAGATTTAGTTTTCAATTGAGGGAGCTGCCAAGTCCTAGTTTTGTATGATGGGCAAGCTGGAGATTCAGGTAAGAGTTAATGTTGCAATCTTGAGTCTGAAGTCTGGAAACTCAGGCAGAAATTCTGCATCTGGAGGCAGAACTCTTTCTCAGGGCAGTGAGAGGCAATCTACTCCATACCTCTCACCTAGCTTCTGGTTGTTTACTGATCATTTTTGGCATTCCTTGTAGAAACATCACTCTTATCTCTGCCTTCATGTTATGTGATGTTTTCCCTCTGTGGTTGTCTGTGTATAAATTTCCCCATTTTTTTTTCTATAGACACCAGTCATGTTGGATTAGGGCTCACCCCAATGATCTCATGTTAACTAATTACAGCTCCCACAGCCCTATTTCCAATTAAGGTCACATTCTGAAATACTGAGGGTAAGGACTTCAACATATGAATATGTTGGAGGCACACAATTTCACCTGTAACAGGGGGTTTGCATAGAGCAGTGACATTTTCTGAATTGTTCTATATTGGCAACATTGCACAAATTTTCTTCCTTCTCAGGAACATCAGTTATAAGAAAATGCTATAGTGAAGGCAAATGGGACAGAATCTTTTTTTTTAAATTAATTAATTTATTTTTTTATTATACTTTAACTTCTAGGGTACATGTGCATAACGTGCGGGTTTGTTACATATGTATACATGTGCCATGTTGGTGTGCGGCACCCATCAACTCGTCAGCACCCATCAATTCATCATTTATATCAGGTATAACTCCCAATGCAATCCCTCCCCTCTCGCCCCTCCCCATGATAGGCCCCGGTGTGTGATGTTCCCCTTCCCGAGTCCAAGTGATGTCGTTGTTCAGTTCCCACCTATGAGTGAGAACATGCGGTGTTTGGTTTTCTGTTCTTGTGATAGTTTGCTAAGAATGATGGTTTCCAGCTGCATCCATGTCCCTACAAAGGACGCAAACTCATCCTTTTTTATGGCTGCATAGTATTCCATGGTGTATATGTGCCACATTTTCTTAATCCAGTCTGTCACAGATGGACATTTGGGTTGATTCCAAGTCTTTGCTATTGTGAATAGTGCCGCAATAAACATA
>NW_016806325.1:1711622-1733102 GCF_001698545.2 Rhinopithecus bieti
GGCGTGGGACCCTCCCGGCCAGGTGTGGGATATATTCTCCTGGTGTGCCCGTTTGCTTAAAGCGCAGTATTGGGGTGGGAGTTACCCGATTTTCCAGGTGTTGTGTGTCTCAGTTCCCCTGGCTAGGAAAAGGGATTCCCTTCCTCCTTGCGCTTCCCAGGTGAGGTGATGCCTCGCCCTGCTTCAGCTCTCACTGGTCGGGCTGCAGCAACTGACCAGCACCGAGTGTCTGGCACTCCCTAGTGAGATGACCCCAGTACCTCAGTTGAAAATGCAGAAATCATCTGTCTTCTGTGTCACTCGCGCTGGGAGTTGGAGACTGGAGCTGTTCCTATTTGGCCATCTTCCTCTGCCCCAGGACAGAATCTTAAAACACTTGTGAATTTTTATTTTTTCTTGTTCTAATGATAATACAAATGTCAAAAACACTAACACATTGTAAAACACAGAAAGCAAAATAGTTATTATACTGCTCACAGAAATAACCCATTTTATTAGTAATAGGTATGTCTGTATTTAAACATCTAAAAGGACGATTTTTAAAAAAAATATGGATCTCGCTATGTTGTCCAGGCTAGAATGCAGTGGCTATTCACAGGTGCAATCATAGTTCACTGCAGCTTTGAACTCCTGGCCTCAAACAATCCTCCCATCTCAGCCTCTTAGCCTCACAAGTAGCTGGGACTACATGTATGTTCCACTGAGCCCAGCTATGGAATATCTATTTTTAATAAAAATGTGAATCATACCATACATACTGTTCTGCGATTATCCCTTCTTTTCTTTTATTTTTTACCTCAAAGTACATTTTGCACACCTTTTCATGTCAGAACATAAAGATCTACTAATTCTTTTTTATTTACTGCCTAGTATTTCATTGAATGAATGTGCTATATCTGTTTAACCAATCCCTTAGTGCCATTTGGGTTATTTCTAAATTTTTACTTTTACAAGAAATACTACAGTGAATGTCATTGAACATACATCTTTGTACACTTGAGTAAGGATTTTTTTTGTTGGGTATATTTTTAGGGATAGAATTGTTGAGCCAAAGGTATGATCATTTTAAACTATAATAGACATTTCAAAATGCAAAAATGCTGCATCAAATTTTTTTCCCTCCCACTAAAAATATATGAATTAGATTAGTAATCCCTACATAGAAAGAAGTAAATAGACTACACTGATAGTGTATTTAATGACACTATGCCAGCACAATAATTCCTAAAATAATCAAAGAATAGTTACCATTGATTTATTAATATACACTTATTTGTCCTCCATAGAGCTCTTGTCAATAAATCTTAGCTTATTGCTAAGATTTGGGATTTCTTCCAGATGGAGTTTATGATTAAATGCTGATCACATTGTTACCAAAGTGTTCAGCTTTATTCATTATTTGTTTGATGTTTGCCATAAAAATTACAGCCTTTATAGCCCATTATTTTAGTTTCAACTTCCCAAAATGAGTAGAAATATATGTTAAAAACTTAATATTTGATTACTGTTTAAAATGCTAAAAAATATGATGCAAATTATCAGTGCTTAGAACTAGAAAACCCAAATAGCTTTAATCCTTTTGAGGGGCTTTCTTTTTACCCCTATGATGTGTGGGTGTGTCAAATGTGGACTCCTTCCTGTTTTTCTGTTTGCTGGAACCAAGAAACATGTCTTGCTAAATTCACAAGACTAGTGAATTTCATCTAGTGTAGTATTGAGGAGTCCTGATCATGGAGAACGTATGGCTAGGACTGGTACCCCCCAAATACTGTCATCTCTGATCACAATTCTGGAAAACAGCTTGACATAAGAACATCAATGAAGTGATAATTGATTACACCAGTAGAGTGGAGCTCAGCCATAGAGACACAAAACCCGCTGAGACTTGGAAATCCTAGGCTTAGGCCGTCAGTTTCTGGAGTCTGTTAAGAGGATGCAGAGTGGCAGCCACAGGGCTGAGTCTCAGAGAAGGGTTGTAGAATAGGGGAGGAGGAATGGAAGAGCCACTTGGTGTTCTTGTTGTAGGAGGCACATTAACACATCAGAAACGTTTCAACAGAGACCAAGCTAACAAACTGGAGACCATGGAATGCAGGTAGTCTCTGGAGACTTCACATCCAATGTCTGACTTTTCTAATTTACTTTTCAAGACAAAGTCATTGATATCATGTTTTCCCCCACAATATTCTTTTCTGTACCAACCAAGAGATAATATACAACACTTCCTAAAACAATACTATTGCCTTCTGGATTTTCTTCCAAATTGTTGATACCCATTCTCCAAGTTTTGATGATAACACTGTCTTTAGCTTATCAGAAGGTGGCAGTGGAAGATGCTCAATGAGCAGGATTCGTATTTCTTCCTGAAATGGTTTTGAAATGGTTGTTGAGGGAAATGTGAAGGGATTGTGGTCATGCAGTCATGTCACCAGAAATAACAACCAAATTTATCCGCAGCTATTGTCAGATACAATCAATAGCAAGATAAGCCTCAATTTCAAAGATATTAAAATGTGAATCTTATAATCGAATGAATTATTAAAATGTGAATCTTAGAACTGAATGAAATATAATAATGTGAAAAAATTAAAATCAAATAGAACTATTTTTCAAAAAATACGGATCTTGCTGTGTTGCCCAGGCTAGAGTGCAGTGGCTATTCACAGGTGCAATAGTTCACTGCAATAGCTCACTGCAGCCTTGAGGTGGCTTCATTAATTATTTCCTTTAATCATTCAGCAAATATTCACTGAACATCTTTATGTACAAGACTTGTGGTAAAACTTGCCACCCATTTTTATTTGTTGTTTATGTCTTCTTCTAGGTTTCTTAATTAGCTTAGCTAATAGTTTAAGAAATGCATTTTTTATTCCAAAGACTGAACTCTTCTATTTCTCTATTAGTTCTGCTATTTTCTATTTCATTATTTTTTAATTCTTGTTTCCTTTCATTAGTGTTTTTTTTTTACAACTTTTTAATTGAAATGTCTTATAAACTTATTTGTAATCTTAATTATTTAGGTATATAAGTATTTAAATACATACATTTCTCTCTGCTCTAGCCATATCTTATTATTTCTATTATGTGGTATTTGAACTATTGGTATTTCCTAGATGCCTAACTATTTTGATTTAGAGCTTTTCCTTTGATGCAAAAGTTGTGTTAGAGAGAAACTGAAACTTACATGTAGCGGTGTATTTTGTTTTTCTAATTTTGTGATTAATTTCTATATTTATTGTAGTAGAGGATGTTATCTACATTATTTTTACTTTCAGGAATTTATTAGTTTTTTGTGGTTTGATATATGGTCAATTTTGAATACATTTAATGTGTACTTGAAAAGTTCATTGAGTTTGATTTAATGTGTCTATCTTATTGATTAGGTCATTTGGCTCATTATTTTTTCCTCTACTTAATCTGTATCATGAAGAGATGACTTCATCTCCCATATATACTTGTGTTTCTGTGTTTCTTTTTGTATTTCTTGTTTCTATGAATTTTTTTATTATTTGTGCACAAATACTCGTAACTGTTAGATTTTTATTGTGGGTTGTAGGCATTGTTCCAAAATGCCTCTCTTTGCCATATTTTGCACTTTTTGAGTTGAATTCCATGTTGTCTGATATCACTATCTTGTCCCTGCTTCATTTTGTGTTTGCCAGGTAGGTCTTTGTTGATTCTTTCAACTTTCCCATGCCACTTTGTTTCAGACTTAGCTTTTCAGTACACCATGTTTTACTCTGCAATCTCTTTTTCTTTTATTACCTTTCTATTCATTTTCTCTAAAAGATATACAGTCTTTGGTTTCTAATAGGTATTTTAATAGCATAACATAGCTACACAGAGCATTATTTAGACTGTACGTGAGTACTTGCTTTAAACAACAATGATCCATTCTTCCCCTGACCCCTCACCCTCCTTCACAACCACCTTCCTATTTGGATGAGTCCTCTGTACATGGCATGGCCGATGGAGTCCACAGACTGACCTGTCACTGCCATGGCCACAGCAGTTCTACATTCAAATGGATTCATGTTCACTGCCTCCACTTTTGCCATAGCTGCTTCTTCCTTTCATTGAACGGTTGAAGTTTGTTTCTTTAAGAAGTCTTCATGGGACCATAGTTCCTAAATTCATCCATGTTTGAAAATGTCTACTGTTTGTCTCTTTATGCCTGGAGAACACTTCAACTATAAAAATCTCTGAAGTGCATAATCATTTCCCTGGGGACTGGACAGAGAGTTGAAATTTATCTGATTTTTTTCCCTCATAGATGACTATTCTTCCTTTATCTTTGAAATTTTATATATTTACCAGAAAAGATACATTACCAGTTTGATCGTTTCATGCATTTTTGCTGAAACATCATGTGACATTTGAATTTGTAGTTTCAAATATGTATTTCAAAATGATTTTAAGTTATATTTTGAGTACCTTTCTAGGTCTTACTGTTTTATGTTTTATGGACCCTAGGTAAGTGTATACTTCATTTCCTTTGTCTGTCTTCCATAGCTTTACTTTCCTCTCTAGTCCTTTTAAAGTCTTTTGGTTTTGCACAGTGTTCTCAAGCTTGTTCTTCAGGTCCTTGAATTTGTTCTCTCCGTCCTCCTTTCTGTGGTATCTAAATTTGACATTCACTGTTGTGATGGTCTTATTTTCCCTTCCAATTTCCCCTAAGTTCTTCTAGCATTTACAGAAGTTCTTTAATTCAGTTCTCCACTCATTCATACAGTGGTTCTTTCATTCATTTCTCCGATTCAGGAGGACAGTTTAAAGTTTTCATCAACTTCATGACAATACATTTGAGGTATGTGTTGTGGGTTTGTATCTATTTTTGGAAGACGTTGTATTTATTTTCTTTTTTAAAGAGTGTTTTTACTTTGATCTCATGCTTAAAAAAATATGCCTGATCTTTGAATGAGAGAAAACCTTTTCCTCAGCTCTTAGTTGAACTATAGAATAGTGCTACTTTTACCCCATCTGTTTCTAATATGATTATTTACAATGGTTCAAATGCATTTTCAGAAGAAAAATTGTTTTTTGAATAAGTTCCAAACTTGCTTTCCTTATTAAAAGAAGCTAGTTGGAACTTGGGTCTGTGTGTTTAATTTTTAGCTTAATTTCTTTTGCTCAAAATGGAGCTTTACTGCTTTCATTGGTTATAAAATTGAATCTCATGGGAAGTGTAAACATAAAAAGCAGGAAGAAGAAAGTAAGAATCACCCATAATTTTTACCACTTAGAGATAATCGCCATCATTTTGATGTATATAAGACTGTAATTTTTAAAGTATTTAAATTTATGTGATATATGCTTGTATATATAGTGTGTATACACACATACACAGATAAAACAGCAGATATTTGCATGTGTGTGTATACACACACACATTCATACATATATGTGTACTTAGTATATATACACATACAGGAAAAATGTGCTCATACTATACATACATAATAAAGTGATCTAACTTTGCTTTTTCCCTAAAGGTCAGACCTGATGTTCTCAAACCTTACACAGAGGTTAGCCCTAGAGCACTAGAGCAAACGCATAGGGTGGGTGCCGTGGGAATTGAAAACAATTTTTTCTTTATTTTCTCTAATTCGGACCCTGACCCTGACCCCAAACCCTAACCTTAACCCTTACCCCTGGAATTTTAAAATTATTGAGAAAAATACAGTGACATTGATATCTTTTAGATACTTTTTGAGTTACTAAATGGAAACAGTTCATTTTATAGCTCTGTCTTTAGATTGAGCTATGTTGCTTTCAATGATGTCTTTGCAAATCTGAGTTGATACAATTAAAATCAAGTAAATACCCTGTGAAAATTATCTAGGAACAGGAAATGAGGGAGGCAGTATTCACTCTAAGTCCAAGGTTTGAGAAGTTGTGCAGTGCCTAACATTAAACAGATCCCATTAATAAGTAATTTGGTTAAGAATGACAAAAAATAATATTTCAATTTATGTGTATTATTTCTTTCAAGCATGGAAATCTGTGCACAAGCAAAACCATCAATCAAATGTATGTCATAAAAAAGATATTTTTAGACCCCTAAGATCTTAAAACAGTTACCTTTCTCCTAATTGCTCTAAAAACTTTCTCAGGAACCTGTTGGAGAATGTACTCCTTGGAAATAAGGAATAAAGAGGATCCAGGGAACAGGAGGTTCACCACAGAGGAGCAGGAAAGGGAATTCCCAGTATGATGGCAAGTTGCTAAATTAAATGTTTTGCCCATTATTTTTTACTGGGCTGTGGGTCTTTTTCTTATCGACTTAAAGTGCTCTTCATTATAGGAGATAAACCTTTGTTGTGTTGCAAATCATTTCTTGAAATGTTTTTGCCTTTTGATTTTGTCTTTGAGTTTCTTTTTTCTTTGCTATACAGAAACTTAAAATATGTATTTGATAAAATTGATTAATGTAAGGATAATTTTAACTCTCAGATCTTGTGACCCTATTAAGTTAGATATTATAAGCTACAGAAACTAAGCCAGCTGTCTGACTTCTCTGGACTTTAGATTTGTTATCTGAAACATGATGCGTCTTCTGCTAGCTATTTGTGAAGTCCCTTCCAACTGTGAGTGTTGATCAGTATTGACTTCACGTGACGGGAAGTTTTTGACAACAAATTTAAATTAGCTCCTGGAAAAATTCTAGGAACAGTCAATGACAGGATTTTAGATAAAATTATGACATTAAACATCACAAAACCATAAAATATACAGATTGAAGTGACAGAAAAATTCAGTGACTACTGCTGAGACGACATGGAGAGAGAACACTTCCTCATTTTGTCTGAAGCCTGGTGATCCAACGACTGTGTGAATGGAAGGCAGGGCATCAGCAGGCCTGGAAATGTCAATATCAAGCTTCTCTAGCAAAAAGGAAAGAGACGGGAACTTGTTGAAACTCCCCCTGCAACGTGCTTTGGACACAAACATTTCTTATTGTTTTTTTGTTCTGTGAGTGACAACTCATTCACAAAAGAGAAAGGTGACCAGAGAGCTTTGAAACTCACCCACAGTCTATAGGGAACTTTCCTCACTCTCTGAGCTCCTCCTTAGCTCAGGCAGAAAGGAGATGGGGAAGGAGTAGGTGATAAAAGAAAGTTCATATGGCCATGCTTTTGCAACTCGTTCCCCTTCTCCCTAAATTGCTACCCCACTTTGGTTCATCTGCAGTCCTTATGTAACGCTCTGATCCAGATGCAGCTTTCATTAGCAATATCCGCAAACAGGAATGAGACATTGCATGCATTTGTTCTGAAATGATACTAATTTTTAAAATTATCTGCAAATAAATACAAATGCTTCTCAACCGACGTACATCTTTCACATTTCTTTGTCCAGAACATAATCAGTGAAACTACATCTCTAGTCTCTGCACTAGCCTGCTTTTAAATTTTTCATATTTTCCATTGCTGATTTGTATTTGTTCTCACGTGTATATAGAAATAAAAGCATCACAGCTATACAACATGTGAAGATTTCATTTGGCCCTGTTGAAAATTACACAGTCAGAACCATTTCATTAGTATTAAGCCTCTGTCAAGATGTATAGTTAGGAATCGAGTAAGCTTGAAAATCCATTGTATTTGCACACATTTGAGACATCTATTTAGACACCAGACTATGAAAGAGCTGGCTTAGCAGACTAAATGGAGTATATGCATTAGGTTTTTAGAGAGTTTAGAATAATATTAGATGAGTTCCAAATAAGAAAATTAATGTATATGCATTTAAAGCAAACTAAAGCATATTAGAGAAACTCTATGTGTTAGAGCAAATATTTTGATAGTCATTGTAAAGCTGTTTTAATAATGATTTTATATGACCACATGATGCCAATTACTTAAACATGTTAGATATTAGATATCTTTCATTGTAAAAATAATGTAACAATATTACAACTACTCAAATATAAGGAGGAACACAGTGTGACTACCTTAACATACCATTGTGTACATTTTTCTGCCCATCCTTACAGGTATTTGCCTTGTGCAGATTTTTTACATAGTTGTAGTTGTATAATTCAAGTACATTTTTGCAGTGGCAACATTTTTACAACTTTATTTATAAAGGCAGAAATAGCAACAGTCTATACATATTTGTACTGTAGCTTGCTTAAACATTACTCACATGTTGGATATTCTTTTATTTTCCTATTAAAATATCACTACTCTAAATATGTATTCATATATACATATAAATAATTTTTTACTCAATTTAGATTATATTAATAGGAAGCATGATTATGAAGTTAAAGTATGAAATATTTTTTATGGTTCTTGCTACATACAGCTGAATTGCTTTTGGAAATGATTGTACATATTTAGAATGCAATTAGCAATGTATAAAACTGCCAGTTTCACTGCACCACCATCAAAACACAATTTCTTCAATAAACTATTTAATAGATTTAATACTTAATAATACCTTCCCGGGTTTTTTTTTTGTTTTCTTTTGTTTTAAATTAATGCCTTGGCAGAATAGGGCCAATGCTGCTGTGGAAACAGCCATGGAGCAAGAAATTCAAGACTCTTTTTTTTGATGTAGTTTAGCAGGAAAGGTGCAGACAGTATGAGAAAGAAGCCATTTCATCTGGGTGTGGGGTGAATCCTATTTTTGGATTCTGGTTTTAAAATTTGGCCTATTCTCCTATTTCCTTATGACTGCATAAAGAAAAATCCCCACCACCTGCCACTTTAATAAGAAATGTGTTATTTTGTTCCAAAGTGCACTCATTTTGTATGTGTCAGCTGAAGACAGAGACACATGTGAAGCTTAATCTGGATGGACCTGTGTCAAACCCCCATCACAGCTCTAGAGCCGTGGAAAGTCCAACAACTAATTTCTGGGCACAGTGTAGTGAGGAGGAAACTTTCGATTCTATAATCTGTCTTTGGGGACTCCAGTAGATTTTTTTGAAGTATGTTTAATAATGTCTGGTACGTGGAAGTCCTGAGACTTCAAACAGCCTCAGATCATTTGGCTCTTGGTCAGTTAGAGCAGGTGATTCAACTGCTTCTGCAATAGGCAGCAGGCAGGACACAAAGGGAGCTGGCCAAGGACTTATTGCAGTTGAGATAGGGAGAAGAGACTGCGACAGCCTGCTACCACGAAAGGTGTATGTCTGTGTGTGTGTCTGCATGAGAGCTCATTGGCCAGGGTAGTAGTAATGGCGTTTAGGACTACATTTGTTATCTAGATAATGTAGAGGCAAGGCAAATGAGATAGCCTTGTTTTTGTTTTCAGGTTTTCCTTCAAGGCCTATTTTTCTCTCCGGGTTGAGAACCAGGACCATTTTCCTGGTTACTGTTTCTACTACTTAGGGAAGCGTAGGGAGAACACACCTTCCTGTGTGTGAATTAGAGCAAATGCCAAGTCTCTATGTGTGCATGTGCCTGCACATGACAGTGTTCTGCAGTTGAAATAGGTCTGGTGGGCCATTACAAGGGACACAGGCTTGAGCGTTTTTGGTTTTAAAGGTAGGGGTGACTTAAGCAGTTATAGCCTTTGGAGAAAGAGTCTATAGAGCAAGACACATCGAAGGTCTAGGAGAAGAAAGAATGGCTTCTCCTGGAAGAGCAACATTCCTGGGAGATAGTTTACCTACTAAGGAAGATATGGCTGATCAGGCAATAAGAATTGAAGGAGACAACCCTTGATGGTGAAATTGGAAACCACAAGGAAGAGAATGGTGTACTTGTCACAGAAAAGCATGTTGAAGATGGGAAGAAACAGAAACAAACTTAGATGTGGAGACCTGAATGGAAGGAGCAAGTAGAGCAAAAACTCACAAATGTAAGGTCAGTTTTACATTTGCCACTTTAGAAAATCAGAATTAAATTCATGTTTTAGGAATTTTAGGATAAAACAAACAGGCATTCTTCTATCTTCTTAAGAGTATTGTGAGCATTACAGTAATTCAGTTTCTAGGTATATACACTAAAGAATTGAAAGCAGGGATTTGAACAGATATTTGTGCACCCATGTTCATAGCAGCATTATTCACAACAGCCAAAAGGTGAAAGCAACCCAAGTGTCCGTTGATAGATGATTGGATAAATAAAGTGTGGTACATACATGCAGTGGAATATAACCCAGTCTTAAACGGGAGGAAACGCTGATACATGCTAAAACATGGATGAACCCTGAGGACATATGCTGAGTAAAATAAGCCAGTCACAAAATGATAAATACTGTATGATTCCATGTAATCATAATTATATTCCATGTAATAAATACTGTATAATTCCATGTACTCAAGGTAATCAAAATTCGTAGAGATAGAAAATACAGTGGTGGTTGCCAAGGTCCAGGGAAAGGGGGAATGGGAAGGTAGCAGTGTTTAGTAGATACGGAGTCTCAGTTTGGGAAGATTAAAAACTTCTAGAGATGGATGATGGTGATGGCTGCACAGTAATATGAATGTACTTAATGCCACTAAACTGTATACTTAAAAATAGTTAAGATGGCAAATTTTGTGTTAGGTATATTTTACCATAATGAAAACAAGTGAAGGGATCAAAAAATATATACATTTCATAAAATTACGGTAATCTCCTGACAACCACAGTTTTTGGACCACTAGAGTTCATTAACAGTGATTTAAATTTTTACAACAATTTAAAAAATCTGAGATGTTTCACAAATACAACACTTAGTTTAGTCCCTTATAGTTATTCCTAAAGTTGCCTATTAAAATTACTTATTAAACTCCATAAACATACAAAATACAGATGTCCGGGCCCTGCCCCAGACCTATTGAATCATACTCTCCGGGGATGGATGCCAAACATTCACATCTTAACAGGTGCTTAAGTGCCTCCCACACCCAAATTACTCTTCCCTCTTTAGATCTGGGATTAGGCCTCTTGGGGATCATGCAGAGAGAAAAGATCTTTTAAATTGTATCCTTTCAACAAATGTATGGGAGACTAGTCTGGGGAAATACTACTTCTTAATCATCTTGATAATTTATAAAAATACATAAGCATTTTATAAAAGGGAATAAGGGAGCACCAGTAATAAAAGATGTAATTATTGCCCTCTTTGGTGAGTGGAAGTTTAGTGTCACGTATTTGATTTAGAAAAATAAAGAAATGTGACAGTCCTACCACGTCAAGTGTTGTAGAGGTATATATACGTCTGTGTGTGTGTGAAATGTATATTATATATATTACTATTTCTTTTTTCAATTGCCTTTCATTTAAAAAATTTTTATTTTACTTTAAGTTCTGGGATACATGTGCAGAATGCGCAGGTTTATTGCATAGGTAAATGTGTGCCATGGTGGTTTGCTGCACATATCAACCTGTCATCTAGGTTTTAAGCCTCACATGCATTAGGTATTTGTCCTGATGCTCTCCCTCTTCACCCCTCCCATGACAGGCCCCAGTGTGTGTTGCTCCCCTCCCTGTGTCCATGTGTTCTCACTGTTCAACTCCCACTTATGAGTGAGAATATGTGGTGTTTGGGTTTCTGTTCCTCTGTTAGCTTGCTGAGGATGATGGCTTCCAGCTTTACCCATGACCCTGCAAAGGACATGATCTCATTCCTTTTTATGACTGGTGGGCCATTACAAGGGACACAGTGTATATGTGCCACATTTTCTTTATCCAGTCTATCACTGATGGGCATTTGGGTTGGTTCCATGTCTTTGCTATTGTAAATAGTGCTGCAATAAACATACATGTGAAAGTATCTTTATAGTAGAATGATTTGTATTCCTTTGAGTATATACCCAGTAATGCAGATTTGCTGGGTCAATGTATTTCTGATTCTAGTCCTTGAGCGAATCACAACACTGTCTTCCACCAGCTGGTTGAACTAATTCACATTCCCACCAAACAGTGCTAAAAGTGTATCCTATTTTTTTTTTTTTTTCCACAGCCTCACCAACATCTGGTTCGCTTCTTGACATTTTTTTTAATATCGCCATCTGACTAGATATGAGTAGGTATCCTCATGTGTTATTGATTTGCCATTTCTCTAACCATCAGCTGATGGTTGACTATGTTTGCTGGCTGCATAAATATCTTCTTTTGAGAAGTGTCTGCTCATATCCTTTGCCCACTTTTTGATGGGATTTTTTTTTCTTGTAAATTTGTTTAAGTTCCTTGTAGATTCAGGATATTAGACCTTTGTCAGATGGGTAGATTGCAAATATTTTCTCCCATTCTGTAGGTTGCCTGCTTACTCTGATGATAGTTTCTTTTGCTGTACAGGAGCTCTTTAGTTTAATTCGATCTCATTTGTCAATTTTAGCTTTCGTTGGAATTGCTTTTGGCTTTTTTGTGATGAAATCTTTACCCATGTCTATGTCCTGGATAGTATTGCATAGGTTTTCATCTAAGGATTTTATGGTTTTGGATTTTACATTTAAGTCTTCAATCCATCTTGAGTTAATTTTTGCATAATGTGTGAGGAAGGAGAGTCCAGTTTCAGTTTTCTGCATATGGCTAGCCAGTTTTCCCAGCACCATTTATGAAATAGGGAATCCTTTCCCCATTGCTTGTTTACATCAGATGGCTGTAGATGTGTAGTGTTATTTCTGAGGTCTCTGTTCTGTTCCACTGGTTTATATGTTTGTTTTGGTACTAGTACCATGCTGTTTTGGTTACTGTAGTCTTATAGTATAGTTTGAAGTCAGGTAGCATGATGCCTCCAGTTTTTTTCTTTCTGCTTAGGATTGTCTTGACTATATGGGCTCTGTTTTGGTTCTATATGAAATTTAAAGTAGTTTTTTCTAATTCTCTGAAGAAGGTCAATGGTAGTTTAATAAGAATAGCATTGAATCTATAAATTACTTTGGGCAGTATGGCCATTTTCATGATATTGATTCTTCCTATCCATGAAGGTGGATTTTTTTTTCCATTTGTTTGTGTCCTCTCTTATTTCCTTGAGCAGTGGTTTGTAGTTCTACTTGAAGAGGTCCTTCACTTCCCTTATTAGGTGTATTCCCAGGAATTTTACTCATTTTGTAGCAATTGTGAACAGGAGTTCATTCATGATTTGGCTCTGTCGTTGTCTATTGTTGGTGTATAGAAATGCTTGTGATTTTTGCACATTGATTTTGTATCCTGAGACTTTGCTGAAGTTACTCATCAGCTTAACGAGTTTTGGGGTTGAGATGATGGGGTTTTCTGAATATAGAATCATGTCATCTGCAAACAGAGACAATTTGACTTCTTCTCTTCCTATCTGAATATGCTTTATTTCTTTCTCTTGCCTGATTGCCCTGGCCAGAACTTCCAATACTATGTTGAATAGGAGGGTGAGAGAGGGTGTCCTTGTCTTGTGCTGGTTTTCAAAGGGAATGGTTCCAGCTTTGGCCTATTTGGTATGATATTGGCTGTGGTTTGTCATAAATAGCTCTTATTATTTTGAGATATATTCCATCAATACCTAGTATATTGAGAGTTTTTAACATGAAGCAATGTTGAATTTTATTGAAGGCCATTTCTGCATCTGTTGAGATAATCATGTAGTTTTTGTCACTGGTTCTGTTTATGTGATGGATTACGTTTATTGATTTGTATATTTGAGCCAACCTTGCATCCCAGGGATGAAGCTGACTGAATCGTGGTGGATAAGCTTCTTGATGTGCTGCTGGATTAAGTTTTTCATTATTTTATTGAGGATTTTTTGCATTGATGTTCATCAGGGATATTGGCCTGAAGTTTCTTTTTTTGTTGGGTCTCTGCCAGGTTTTGGTAACAGGATGATGCCGGCCTCATAAAATGAGTTACAGATGAGTCCCTCCTTTTCAATTGTTAATAGTTTCGGTAGAAATGGTACCAGCTCCTCTTTTTACCTTTGGTAGAATTCAGCTGTGAATCGGTCTGCTCCTAGGCTGTTTTTGTTTGGCAGGCTATTAATTACTGCCTCAATTTCAGAACTTGTTATTGGCCTATTCAGGGATTCAGCTTCTTCCTAGTTCAGTCATGGGAGGGTTTATGTGTCCAGGAATTTATCCATTTCTTCTAGATTTCCTAGTTTATTTGTGTAGAGGTGTTTATAGTATTCTCTGATGGTAATTTGTATTTATGTGGGGTCAGTGGTGATACCCCTTTATGATTTTTTATTGTGTCTATTTGATTCTTCTCTTTCTTCTTCTTTGTTAGTCTAGCTAGTGGTCTATCTATTTTGCTAATTTTTTCAAAAAGCCTCTCCTGGATTCATTGGTTTTTTGAAGGTTTTTTTTTGTGTTTTCTCTCCTTCAGTTCTGCTCTGATCTTAGTTATTTCTTGTCTTCTGCCAGCTTTTGGATTTGTTTGCTCTTGCTTCTCTAGTTCTTTCAACTGTGATGTTAGGATGTCAGTTTTAGATCTTTCTAGCTTTCTGATGTGGGCATGTATTGCTATAAATTTCTCTCTTAACACTGCTTTAGCTGTGTCCCAGAGATTCTGGCATGTTGTCTCTTTATTCTCATTGGTTTCAAAGAACTTCCTGATTTCTGCCTTAATTTCATTATTTACCCACGAGTCATTCAGGAGCAGGTTGTTCAATTTCCATGTAGTTGTGTGGTTTTGAGTGAGGTTCTTAACAGGTCTGTTTGAGTGAGGTCCTCTCACTGTTTTGATTTCAGTATTTTCGCATTTGCTGAGGAGTGTTTTCCTTCCAATTATGTGGTCGATTTTAGACTAAGTGCCATATGGTACTGAGAAGAATGTATATTCTGTTGATTTGGGGTGGAGAGTTCCGTAGCTATCTCTCAGGTCCACTTGATCCAGAGTTGAGATCGAGGCCTGAATATCCCTGTTAGTTTTCTGTCTCATTGATATGTCTAACATTGGTGGTGGGGTGTTAAAGTCTCCCACTGTTATTGTGTGGGAGTCTAAGTCTCTTTGTAGGTCTCTGAGAACTTATTTTATGAAGCTGGGTGTTCCTCTATTGGGTGCATATATATTTAGGATAGTTAGCTCTTCCTGTTGCAGTGATCCCTTTACCATTACGTAATGCCCTTCTTCGTCTTTTTTGATCTTTGTTGGTTTAAAGTCTGTTTTATCAGAGACTAGGATTGCAAACCCTGCTTTTTTTTTTTTTTTTTTTTTTTTTTTTTTTTTTTTTTTTTTTTTTTTTTTTTTTTTTTTTTTTTTTTTTTCTTTTCTTTTCATTTACTTGGTAAATTTTCCTTCATCTCTTTATTTTGAGCCTATGTATGTCTTTGTATGTGAGATGGGTTTCTTGAATACAGCACACCAATGGGTCTTCATTCTTTATCCAATTTACCAGTCTGTGTCTTTTAATTGGGCCAGTTAGCCGTTTATGTTAAGGTTAATATTGTCCTGTCCTCATGATGCTAGCTGGTTATTTCGCACACTAGTTGCTGTGGTTTCTTCATGGTGTCATTGGGATTTATATGTTAGCATGTTTTTGCAATGGCTAGTACAAGTTTTTCCTTTCTGTGTTTAGTGCTTCCTTCAGGAGCTCTTACAAGGCAGGCCTGGTGGTGACAAAATTGCTCAGCATTTGCTTGTCTGAAAATAATTTTATTTCTCCTTTGCTTGTGAAGCTTGGTTTGGCTGGATAGGAAATTCTGGGTTGAAAATTCTTTTATTTAAGAATGTTGAATATTGGCCCTCAATCTATTCTGGCATCTAGGGTTTCTGCTGAGAGATCTGTGTTAGTGTTATGGGCTTCCCTTTGTAGGTGACCTGGCCTTTCTCTCTAGCTTCCCTTAACATATTTTCTTTCATTTTGACTTTGGAGAATCTGATGACTATGTGTCTCGGGGTTGATCTTCTCATGGAGTATCTTAGCGGTATTCTCTGTTTTTCCTGAAATTGAATGTTGGCCTGTCTTGCTAGGGTGCAGAAGTTCTCCTGGATAATATTCTGAAGTGTGTTTTCCAACTTGGTTCCATTCTCTCCATCTCTTTCAGGTACTCCAATCAATCATAGGTTCAGTCTTTTTACATAGTACCATATTTCTTAGAGATTTTGTTCATTCCTTTTCATTCTTTTGTCTCTAATCTTGTCTGCCTGTCTTATTTCAGCAAATTGTCTTCAATCTCTGATATTCTTTCTTCCACATGATTGATTTGGCTATTGATACTGGTGTATGTTTCATAAAGTTCTCATGCTGTTTTTTCAGCTCCATCAGGTCATTTATGTTCCTCTCTAAACTGATTATTCTAGTTAGCAGCTCCTGTAACCTTTTATCAGGTTCTTAGCTTCTTTCTTTGGCTTAAAGCATGTTCCTTTACCTCAGTGAAGTTTGTTATTAGTCACCTTCTGAAGTCTACTTCTGTTAATGCACCCATCTCATCCTCTATGCAGGTCTGTACTCTTGCTGGATAGGTATTGTGATCATTTAAAGGAGAAGAGGCACTCTGGCCTTTAGGGTTTTCAGTGTTTTTTTCATTGATTTTTTTTTTTTTTTTTTTTTGACAGACTCTCTCGCTCTGTTGCCCAGGCTGGAGTACAGTGGCATGATCTTGGTTCACTGCAACCTCCACCTTCCAGGTTCAAGTGATTCTCCTGCCTCAGCCTCCTGAGTAGCTGGGATTACAGGCATGCACCACCATGCCTGACTAATTGTTTTGTATTTTTAGTAGAGATAGGGTTTCGCCATATTGGCCAGGCTGGTCTTGGACTCCTGACCTCAAGTGATCCACCCACGTCGGCCTTCCAAAGTGCTGAGATTATAGGTGTGAGCCACCATGCCTGGCCTCGTTGATTCTTTCTCATTTCATGAGTTTGTCTAGTTTCAATCTTTGAGGCTGCTGACCCTTGGATGAGGTTTTTGTGGGAACTTTTTTTTGTTGATGCTGTTGTTTTGCTTTCTGTTTGTTTGCTTTTCTTCCAATAGTCAGGTCCCTCTTCTGTAGGGCTGCCGTGGTTTGCTGAGGGTTCATTTCAGGCCCTATTCGTCTGGTTCACTTCTGTGCCTGGAGATGTCACTTGAGGAGGCTGGAGAACAGCAAAGGTGGGTACCTATTCCTTCCTCTGGGATCTCTGACCTCAAGGGGCACTGACCTGATTCCAGTAGGAAAGTAGGAATGCTCCTATACAGGGTGTCTGACAACCCTTGTGGGAGGGTATCACTCAGTTGGGTGGCATGGAATGCAGAACCCAAATAATGAAGCACTTTGGCTGTCCCTTGGTGGAGGGGGTGTGCTGCCCTGTGGGGGAAACCCACTCATTTGGGCTTCCTGTATTCCTCAGAACTAGCAAGAGGAAACACTAAGTCTGCTGGTCTGCGGAAACTATGGCCACCCCTCCTGCTAGGGGCTTAGGCCCAGGGAGATCAGGGTTCTGTCCGTGAGCCCCTGGCTGGAGTTGTTGGAGTTCCTGCAATGAGGCCCCACCCAGTGAGGAGGGATGGGTCAGGGTCAGGATGAAGAGGCACTCTAGCTGCAGTCTGCCACAGCCTGTGTGATGGATTGTGGGGGATACTTCTTGGGACCAAGCCGTCCAGCCTCCCTGGCTCCAGCAGGGGAAAAGCATGACCTGGAGCTATGGAGATGGCTGCTGCCCTTCCCTTGCCCTGGGAGCTTAGTGTGTTAGGCAGCTAGGAGTCCCATTGTTGGCTGCCGCCCCTCCCCCAAGGAGCTCAAATGGCTTAGACAGCAGGCAGCCACAGCTGTGGTGCTGGCCGCCCCTTCCCCAATAACTCTGCAGGCTTAGGCAGATTCTAGCTGAGTGGCTGTTGAGAATCTGTGTGGCTTCCTGGTTGGGACCCTAGGCCTGGGTGGTGTGGGCTCATGAGTGGGATCTTCCGTTGCAGAGTTCCATGGGGAAAAGCATGGTTTCCCAGGCTAAGTAGCATGCTCACTCACTGCCTTCTTGGCTGGTGGGTGGGGGCTCCCCTGACCCTTGTGGGTTTCAAGTAGGCCACAGAACCACACTGCTCTTCCTTCCTCTTGGTAGATCATGCCAGCTGCCTAGTCAGTGCTGATGACAGAACCTGGATACCTCAGTTGCCAACGCAGGATTCTCAGGCCGTTTTGTTTCTTTTTGATGGGAGCCTCCGATGGTGGCTGCTTCTAGTCGGCCATCTTGGGCCTGCCCCCCAATTGCCTTTCCAGACCTGTGTAGGGCAGAGCCTTTGGGTTTATATGTAGAAAGCATGCAAATGGAAAACATTAAATTTCAAGCCAGTACATAATGGTTCTCAATCCTTTTAACTGGATGCCCCAACAGATCACAGAACAGAAACAGGGGTTCTACAACAAATGTGAAAGGTGCTCTGGTAGAGGACTTCCTGCCAGAACAAGTTTTAAATGACAAATATGACCTGTTTTGGACAAGATGCCTTCTAGGCTTGTATTTACTCTGCTTGTAAGTATTATATACATTTAACCCTTAATTTTTTGTTCCTGTCAAACCTTTTATTTTCCACGAAAAAGTATTGTCAACCAACCATTCTGCCAGCCCCAGAACTTTCACATGCAACCTTTTCTCCCTCTGCTTGACAAGGAATCACTGTAGTTATTTCAGGCATGAAAATAAGCATTTGTACAGTTACTTTTCATTACCTTAGGAAAAACTGAACAAGTAACTGGAAGCATTTTAATAAGTGTGGCAGGGCAAGGTTTTAATAATTTACAGGAGTAAGTTCCCTGTACACAATCCCTTCCTCGCCCCATTGGAGTAGTCTTATTAGAAAAAAGAAAAAATAATAAGAGCTGATTATCCCCATGGAAGATTGTCCTGAGGGCATTTGTAAAGGGAAAACTTTGAAGCTGCAGTCTTGGCACCTGTAGTTAAGAAGATGTCCCACCGAAGGGACCCGGGATAGACCCATCTCTGATTCTCTATGGGCTGCTGTGTTACCAGTTCTCAAAATGGGGCAAGAGAATTGTGCTCAGGCCGAATGCTGCACTCAAATGAGGAAAGGTAAGATGGCAACCACAATGGAATAAGAACCTGCCCTCCCCCACCCTTTTTCTCTGGACCTTGTCAGCCCTAAGATCCTTGTAAAGTCCCTCCCTTGAAGGGAGTGGGAGTAAGTATGTACCAATGACAGATATTGATCAGTTGCTTTCCTACCTAAGTGAGCAAGGGCTCAGATTCCAGAGTAATTTGATACTGAAAACTAAATTGAACAATTCTAGCACCTTGTGTTATGCAGCAATTTATTCATGTTACATATGATGGATATTACTTACCATTTTTTAATAACATTGATTTTCACAAGGCCTGTTTTTTGGGGGGGTTTTGTAGGGGGGCTTGATTTTTCCTACAGGGAGATGAGTTTTTCCCTGGATCAAGTGTGGGAGAAAGAGGGGAAGACTGTGGAACTGGTTCTGAGCAAAAGTGTAAGTTACACTATTATGGAAAAGATCTATGCACATTTTGGAACTCCAGGGTTTTCCAGAATTATTGAGTTTATACAAACTCTGTTTTTAAGGCTGAATTAGCAGCTATCAGAATCCGTTACACTTTTTTTGTTTTCTTTTCTTTTCTTTTTTTTCTATAATGGGATAGGCTTGCTGGTGAGGGAATGTGTGAAAATACCAGTGGGGAGCAGATTTTCTAACTGATTAGAATGTGTGGAGCTGCTGCAATGATTTCCTCTGTGTTTCCTTTGGCTACAGATAATACCACAAAGCTAACTCAGTGACGCACATGCCCAGCTGATAACAGCTGACACATGTGAATTGTAAGCCAAGTGTGTATTATCAGAATGTGAGTTAAAAACCCATAAAACTCCCCGCTGTCTGACTTGAAAACATTCCTCTTGAAATTTTAATGACATGGTAGGTAATATTTTTAATTTTGCATGCTAAAACACTTCCAGTGAAATCTGAGAGTAAAAGCATGTCCCTTTAATCAATATGAGCTAGATATACAACCTAAGTATTAATATATTCCTGCAATAGCAGGATTCCCGAGAATTGCATAACATTGGTATCATTCATTAGGATGTACAACTAAATATTAGACAATCTTGATTTGCCTTTTAAAATTTAATTTTAATATTTTAATCAAACATTGACAAAGTTAAAAAAACTCTAACCATACCATAGCTTTAAAAAGAAAACCAGCAGTCCTCTGCTAAAACCCTTCCCATCACAGATTCCTGTTCCCTGGAGATACTTTCAATTATTGTAGTTGTTATGTTTATTTTTTACTGTAATATTTTAAAATAATCTTATACTATTATTTCTTCAATTTTAATTAGTAAAAATTATCTAATGACTTCATATTATGGAAGGTATGAATTTTGGTCTCTTCTACTGCCCACTTCTCTGTTCACACTTTCCTTTTCCTATCCTTCCAATGTGGCTTTTGATGAAATCAGTTTGGTACATTTTTCTCGGTTAAATTCCCTGCTTATTATGATTATTCAAACATAATTCACCACTCAGCCATAGAGAATTATGATCCTATTTCTTTCTTGTACAGCTTTTTATTTTTCATACTAATTGCTGTTTGTGAAGTTTAGTCTTTTATGCAGCCATCATTAATTTATTCCCAGACTTCCCACAGGACTTCAGATCTTCTGTCATCTCTCAATATGTTAAAATACACCTAAAAGTTAAATAAAAAAATACCTATTAGGCACTAGGCTCAATACCTGTGTGACAAAATAATCTGCACATCAAACCCCTATGACACAAGTTTAGCTACATAACAAACCTGCACATGTACCCCTGAACTTAAAGGTTAACGAAAAAAAAAAAAAAGAAAAAAATCCACCAAATGTGGGCCATGAAGATGCACAGCCCAGATCTCCTTAGATAGTCTGTTCCAGGACACATGAAAATTGCCTTCAGTTCCTGCTCCTACAAATGCTTAGAACATGCTTCCCCTAGGTTGTTCTCAGCCAATGACTGAGCATGGCTGGGGTATTAGGGTTTAGTCCTGTCCTAGTACCAATGAACAACCTTTGTGTGGGACTCCCCTCTCCACCGGCCTGGCTGCAACTTTCTTAGAACTGTGCTGTGGTCTGGGGCTTTTCTACCCAATCCTCCCTTCCCTCTCCTTTCGAAAGGTCATATCTGCAAACAGTTATCCCTGCCTAATCCTGGTCTGGCCCCCTTTATCCTTCACAGGCATTCCTCGCAGTAAATTTCTTGTACATCCAATCTCATCTTGGCACCTGCTTCTCAAAAAGGGGCACTGAGAGGGGTCTGAGAAAGCAGGCACTAAGATGGGCATGTGGATTGGCTTGCTCTTTGCCCAGATGGTGCTAAGGAGGAGTCTATCCTGAGAGTAATATGGGGTCAATGGAACCTGGTACACAGTTGGAGGCTCAATTACTTAATATTTCACTTGTGGTGATTTGGGAAAACAGACAGCCAGAGGACTGAGGATTGCTAAGTTATATTGATAATGAAAAACTGAGAGAGGTTAGGGACATGGATGCAGCTGGAAACCATCATTCTTAGCAAACTATCACAAGAACAGAAAACCAAACACCGCATGTTCTCACTCATAGGTGGGAACTGAACAATGAGATCACTTGGACTCGGGAAGGGGAACATCACACACCGGGGCCTATCATGGGGAGGGG
>NW_016806325.1:1733504-1744079 GCF_001698545.2 Rhinopithecus bieti
TTTTTTTTTGAGACAGAGTCTCGCTCTGCAGCCCAGGCTGGAGTGCAGTGGTGTGATCTCGGCTCACTGCAAGCTCCGCCTCCTGGGTTCACACCCTTCTCCTGCCTCAGTCTCCCGAGTAGCTCGAGTAGCTGGGACTACAGGTGCCCGCCACTACGCCTGGCTAATTTTTTGTATTTTTAGTAGAGACGGGGTTTCACCTTGTTAACCAGGATGGTCTCGATCTCCTGACCTCGTGATCAGCCCTCCTTGGCCTCCCAAAATGCTGGGATTACAGGCGTAAGCCACCGCGCCCGGCCAAGGTTTATGACACTACAGACCCCCTGAACTCTCAGAGCTTACGGAGACATCTCCTTTTCCATAGCAAGGACTAGTGCTTCCTCTTACTGGAAGATGTGGGAAAGGCCTCCTCCCAATCAGGCAAGTACCGCCTCAGGAATGCCTCCATTCCTGAGGGTCAAATCCCAGTGCAGCTTCATGGGGAATGTGCTGGGCCTGGTAAGAAAAGAAAGAAACCATGTACTAAAGGAACAGCAGGAACTAGTTAGCATGAACTAGCAGAAGTCAGGGCAGTATATTAGTGATTGGATTTTGAGGAGGTGATATGGTTTGGCTCTGCGTCCCTGCCAAAATCTCATCTTGTAGCTCCCATAATTTCCACATGTTATGGGAGGGATCCAGTGGGAGACTACTGAATCATGGGGATGGGTCTTTCCCCTGCTGTTTTCATGATACTGAATGGGTCTCACAAGATCTGATGGTTTGAAAACAGGAGTTTCTCTGCATAAGCTCTCTTTGCCTGCCACCATCCATGTAAGATGTGACTTGCTTCTTCTTGCCTTCCACCCTGATTGTGAGGCCTTTCCAGCCACATGGAACTGTGAGTTCAATTAAACCTCTTTCTTTTGTAAATTGCCCAGTCTCAGGTATGTCTATATCAGTAGCATGCAAACGAACTAATACAAAAGGCTTGATCAAGGGGACCGAGAAATGAGATTGTGTAAGCAAAATTTATTGACTTGGGTGTACTTTCTTGGGACAATAGGGTCCTGGCAAGGACCCCAAGTGATGGAACAAACTTATTGCCAGCATGGACCTTTGAAACCTGGAAAAGCAATGGTCTGAATGAAGTGGAAATGCCAGACATCAGAAGAATTACAAAGGCTAATGGAATCTGGCAAGGAGTGAAGACTTTAAGTCAGATGCTAATGCCTACTAGAAAGCATACACCATGGAAGAGGCACTGAACAACTAAACTGACAAAATAACTTGGTCATTTGGCATTATCCAGTCTACATGATTGGTCACTCTGGTACTAATGGGAAAGGAATAATAACATAGGGGTCATCATGGTAACAGAGATGAAAGATACACATGGGCCCAACAGTGGGGACTTTTCCACTTACCAAGGTCAATCTGCCTGCTGCTGCCTCTGAACATCCAGTTTGTCAGTAATCAAGATCAACACTGAGCCCTGATATGGCATTATTACTCTCGGAGAGCTAACAACCACTTGGTGACAAGCCAGCCAAATCAGGTCTCTTATCTGGTAGATGGACCAGCAGTTTGTCCATTCTGGGATAGATACCTATTCTGGGTATGACTTCCTGTCCACTGAGATTCAGCTAACACCATTTTCTGGGAGCTTAAAGATACTTGACTCACAGGCATGGAATCCTGCCCAGCATAGCATCGGCCAGGGGACTCACTTCACAGTGATGTAGGTGTGGGAGTAGGGCTGTGACATGGGATTCACTGGTCATATCACCTACTGCATCATTTAGAAGCAGTTGCTCCACAGAGGGTTGGGGTGACTTTCTAAAGGCACAGTGAGAGTCCTAGTCAGGAGGCAATACTCTGTGAAGATGGGGTATCATTATTCAGGATGTAGTATATACCTTAGATTGGAGAACTTCATATTGTATTGTGACTCCAGTAGGATGAATACATGGATCTGGGTACCAAGGAGGTGGAACCAGAAATAGCCCCATCCCAGTGATCCACTGGGGTCCTTTGTACTTTCCATCCTGCAACTTTGGGCTCTGCATGATTGAAAGTCTGTACTAGTTTGGGTTCTCTAGAGAAACAGAACCAATAGGATACACACACACACACACCCTTCATTCCTGAGGGCCAAATCCCAGTACAGCTTCATGGGGAATGTGCTGGGCCTGGTAAGATATATGTGTGTGTGTGTGTGTGTGTGTGTATATATTTATATATAATATATATGTCCTATATATTTAGAAGTGTGTATATATACTTCTATACTTACATATACTACTTATATACTTATATATTATATATGTCTATTTAGAAGTATGTATATGTCCTATATATTTAGAAGTAGATATTTTATATATTATATATGTTCTATATATTTANTCAGCCCTCCTTGGCCTCCCAAAATGCTGGGATTACAGGCGTAAGCCACCGCGCCCGGCCAAGGTTTATGACACTACAGACCCCCTGAACTCTCAGAGCTTACGGAGACATCTCCTTTTTCCATAGCAAGGACTAGTGCTTCCTCTTACTGGAAGATGTGGGAAAGGCCTCCTCCCAATCAGGCAAGTACCGCCTCAGGAATGCCTCCATTCCTGAGGGTCAAATCCCAGTGCAGCTTCATGGGGAATGTGCTGGGCCTGGTAAGAAAAGAAAGAAACCATGTACTAAAGGAACAGCAGGAACTAGTTAGCATGAACTAGCAGAAGTCAGGGCAGTATATTAGTGATTGGATTTTGAGGAGGTGATATGGTTTGGCTCTGCGTCCCTGCCAAAATCTCATCTTGTAGCTCCCATAATTTCCACATGTTATGGGAGGGATCCAGTGGGAGACTACTGAATCATGGGGATGGGTCTTTCCCCTGCTGTTTTCATGATACTGAATGGGTCTCACAAGATCTGATGGTTTGAAAAACAGGAGTTTCTCTGCATAAGCTCTCTTTGCCTGCCACCATCCATGTAAGATGTGACTTGCTTCTTCTTGCCTTCCACCCTGATTGTGAGGCCTTTCCAGCCACATGGAACTGTGAGTTCAATTAAACCTCTTTCTTTTGTAAATTGCCCAGTCTCAGGTATGTCTATATCAGTAGCATGCAAACGAACTAATACAAAAGGCTTGATCAAGGGGACCGAGAAATGAGATTGTGTAAGCAAAATTTATTGACTTGGGTGTACTTTCTTGGGACAATAGGGTCCTGGCAAGGACCCCAAGTGATGGAACAAACTTATTGCCAGCATGGACCTTTGAAACCTGGAAAAAGCAATGGTCTGAATGAAGTGGAAATGCCAGACATCAGAAGAATTACAAAGGCTAATGGAATCTGGCAAGGAGTGAAGACTTTAAGTCAGATGCTAATGCCTACTAGAAAGCATACACCATGGAAGAGGCACTGAACAACTAAACTGACAAAATAACTTGGTCATTTGGCATTATCCAGTCTACATGATTGGTCACTCTGGTACTAATGGGAAAGGAATAATAACATAGGGGTCATCATGGTAACAGAGATGAAAGATACACATGGGCCCAACAGTGGGGACTTTTCCACTTACCAAGGTCAATCTGCCTGCTGCTGCCTCTGAACATCCAGTTTGTCAGTAATCAAGATCAACACTGAGCCCTGATATGGCATTATTACTCTCGGAGAGCTAACAACCACTTGGTGACAAGCCAGCCAAATCAGGTCTCTTATCTGGTAGATGGACCAGCAGTTTGTCCATTCTGGGATAGATACCTATTCTGGGTATGACTTCCTGTCCACTGAGATTCAGCTAACACCATTTTCTGGGAGCTTAAAGATACTTGACTCACAGGCATGGAATCCTGCCCAGCATAGCATCGGCCAGGGGACTCACTTCACAGTGATGTAGGTGTGGGAGTAGGGCTGTGACATGGGATTCACTGGTCATATCACCTACTGCATCATTTAGAAGCAGTTGCTCCACAGAGGGTTGGGGTGACTTTCTAAAGGCACAGTGAGAGTCCTAGTCAGGAGGCAATACTCTGTGAAGATGGGGTATCATTATTCAGGATGTAGTATATACCTTAGATTGGAGAACTTCATATTGTATTGTGACTCCAGTAGGATGAATACATGGATCTGGGTACCAAGGAGGTGGAACCAGAAATAGCCCCATCCCAGTGATCCACTGGGGTCCTTTGTACTTTCCATCCTGCAACTTTGGGCTCTGCATGATTGAAAGTCTGTACTAGTTTGGGTTCTCTAGAGAAACAGAACCAATAGGATACACACACACACACACCCTTCATTCCTGAGGGCCAAATCCCAGTACAGCTTCATGGGGAATGTGCTGGGCCTGGTAAGATATATGTGTGTGTGTGTGTGTGTGTGTGTATATATTTATATATAATATATATGTCCTATATATTTAGAAGTGTGTATATATACTTCTATACTTACATATACTACTTATATACTTATATATTATATATGTCTATTTAGAAGTATGTATATGTCCTATATATTTAGAAGTAGATATTTTTATATATAATATATATGTTCTATATATTTAGAAGTAGATATTTTTATATATTATATATGTCCTATATATTTATACTTTATATATACACATTATATTAAATAAATATAAAGTATATCATATACTTTATATTGAATACATATATAAAGTATATGATATAAAGTATATGATATACTTCTTAATATATAGGACATATATTAAGAATATATATTTTATATCTCTATATATTTATATGTAGAGACATATCCTATATATATTCTTAATATATATGTATTGTATAGATTAAGGATATACACAAATATATATGTTTTAGTAAGTTTTTTTTTGGTTTAACTTTTAGGTGTATTTTAACATACTGAGGGATGAGAGAAGATCTGAAGTCCTATGGGAAGTTTGGGAATAAATTAGTGATGGCTGCATAGAAGAATAAACTTGACAAACAACAATTAGTATGAAAAATGAAAATATATAAATATATATGTAGTTAATCTATATAGGACAGATGTCCTTAATCTATATAGGACAGATGTCCTTAATCTATATAGGACACATGTCCTTAATCTATATAGGACATATATATTAAGAGTATATCTCTATATATCTCTTACCTATCTGTCTATATCTATCTATCTATCTAGGGATTGATTTATTATAAGAAATTGGCTTACAAAATTATGGAAGCTGAGAAGTCTCATGACCTGTAGTCAGTAAGCTGAAGACCCAGGAGATCCGGTGTTAATAGTATAGTTTCAGTCCAAGTCTGAAGGCCTGAGAACCAGGAGAGCTAGAGGTACAAGTTCCAGTCTGAATGCCAGTGAATACTGACACTGCAGTCTAAAAACAAGCAGAGGGAGCAAATTCTCCCTTACACTGCCTTTTATTCTACTTAGGCCACAAACAGATTGGGTGAGGCCCACCCACACTAGGGAGGGCAATCTGCTTTACTCAGTCTTTCAGTTCAAATGTTAATCTCATCCAGAAAGACACTCGCAGACACACCCAGAATAATGTTTAACCATATATCTGGGCACCTTGTGGACCAGTCAGGCTGATACATAAAATTAACCATCACAAAGTCTATGTCCCCAAAGGGAGTCATTCTTGCAAAGAGACACAGTAAAGGTCTCCCTGAATTATAAGCTACAGCTACTGCCAGACCACTTTGAATTTCCTGTGTCCAAGGACCGGAAAGTGGGCATAGGAGGCACCATCTTGGCAGGGGCAGTTGGCAGGAGAAGGCAAGACTGCTTTTCCACAATAGGAGCAGGAAGGAATTCATGTGGAACCAGGTGGTCCTCTGGGTACCGCGCTGCCCAATGTAACTGTGAGTGGGCAAATGTAGCAACTCCAGCATGAAAAGGCTCTGATTAGTAAGAGATCAGCCTCCTCAAGAGCAAAGCTTTGGGTGAAACCACCAGCTCAGCCTGAAGACTTTCTGAGGTGACAGCTGAAGTTAAATGGAATTCTGAGTAGCTAATGATGAAAGGAGAGGACGAGTGCCCATGGCATCCCTGAGACCACCTGCAGTGACAGGAACCACCGTGCATCCTACCAGCTTTCCTCTTCTCAGATTCCTTTCAAGAAGAGAGGCCCATGACACTTTGGAAGAACTGCTCCTCAAACGTGCCTGGAGAAGTTAATCTTTTTTTTTCCTTCAGCCTCCCAAGTAGCTAGGATTACAGGTGTCCACCACCATGCCTGGCTAATTGTTGTATTTTTAGTAGAGACGGGGTTTCACCATGTTGGCCAGGCTGGTCTCGAGCTCCTGACCTCAGGTGATCCGCCGGCCTCAGCCTCCCAAAGTGCTGGGATTACAGACGTGAACCACCGAGTGCAGCCGAGAAGCGAATCTTTCAAGAAGTGTGGCTATAATGACAACAAGAGCGATGGGAGTAACCATGTCAATAAGCAGTTTATTTAATATTAGGGAGTGTATTTTAAATAACACAGAGTGGGAGTGACATATTGAAGATGTAAGAGAGAGGGAAGAAATAAGTGATTGACAATAATTTGTCTCTGAGAAGGTAGGAAGAAATGGAACCTTGGCAGAGGAGTGGTCAGGAGAAAAGAGAAAGATGCTTCTATTGTGATCAGAGTAAAGAGTCAAAGGAGAGGTATGAGCCTACATTGATAGTTTTGGATGCAGATGGTGAGGGCATTCCTAACTGATGAGTTCTTTTTCTATTTGAAGTTTGAGGAAACTTTGCTTAGACTGAATGGCACTTGGTAGCATGAGAGTGGTGTGAAAAGAGAGGTGAGGTGATTGTGGGATTATAGTAGGTGCAACTGAGATATTTGTTCAAAAACAAGTGGATCTTCAAAATCAATTTTTTGAGCACTAACAATGTCAGGCACACTACTGAGCTCTTTTCAGCATTATTTCTAATATTTAAACCTATCATACTTACTCTGAGAATTAACAAATATTGCCTTTATTTTATTGGAAAAGAATGGTTTCTTACTTGTCCAATTCATTCCTTTACTTGTTTAACATGTATTTACTGAGCTTTAATTATATGCCAAGCACTGTTGTCAGCATAGTAAGTAAATGTATCAGTAATGCAAACCAGGGGCTGATTGATTTCAAAATCCAGTCTCTTTGTAGTATGTCAGTAAAAATGATCCAACAATACAAAATATTGACTCTGTGAGCCCTCTACTGGGTTCACCTATTCTAATGAAACAGGGAACTACTACTTTATACAGCAAAGACAAATTGAGTATTTATAGTTGTTTAAATTATTTCAAGTATATTTTCAATGATATCTGGAAGTTGAATTCCAATATAATTTCTTTATTGTAATTCAGAAGATGAATTAGTATTTTTTTAAAATGTGTTTTCCGTACATATTCAAAAGCAGTATCTTGAAGATTTGAAAACTCTTATGGTAAAATTATGACTAATTCATGATTTAGTGTATCACATTTCAGCTGAAATTTGCATTGGCATTTACTTTGAAGAAATAATTTGATAACCAATGTAATAATTTGCACATTTAAAAAAGGTTTGTGAGTTTGAGGAGTGGTTGTGGTTGCATTTAACTCATCCTTTAAAACCAGCTTTTTTATTGATCAGCATATTTCTTTGTTAATAACTCCAGTCATTTATTGAAGCACACTCAAATGATATTTACTTGTACTAACTAACATATTGGGGTTATAATATACCTTTTCTGTTTTATATTTCTATTTATTGCAATTGTAGACAGATAAACATTATTGGCCCCCTGTGCACATGGGGCTTTTGTGGGAAAAGTGAAACGCTGTAATATATTAAAAGCCATAATAAAAAGCAGTGATGAAGGCATGAGGGTAAGTGCCATCCCATGGTGTTATTGCTATAGCATCAGCTGTAGCACTATTTTTGTGAACAGACTTACAGAGTTGAGTACCTCTCAAAGCAATTTTTATGTTTGAACAAATACAGTGATGGATCAGCAGAGTGAGTTACTCATCAAGAGCTTGGCAAGAAGGATGAGTTATGCTGAACAAAAATGCCGGTGAGTTTAATGACTCTTTGGGAACATGTAGGCACTTCAGTCTCTGGGATCTAAATCTGGTTAATTCACAAGTGTGAAATTGTCAGCCTACTTAAAAGAGGCAGAAATTATGCAATGCTTTTAGAAAGCAATTTTAATGTAGGAGGAGCACTGGAAGCCAAACAGGGCATAGTAGTATTATATTAATGACTTTTGTTTTGTCATGGTGGAACAGTTAATTGATTCCATGAGGAAGATGGAACAAAAGAGACTTTCTAGAAATCCCCATTCTCCTTCTAGGAGAGAAGAGATAATCAGGGAAGGATTTCTCATTTTAAATATCTTTGAATTAGTTCTTATTCCTGATTCAGGGAAGGTTTTCTCTAATAAGTATGCTCTCAGAGTTTGAAGAAAATTGTGATGTGACTAAAGAGACAAAACAATAATATGAAATATCTTTATTACCTTAAATAAGTAAAATTAGATTCAACATACCCATTTGTTAGATACTGGGATTTTTGAAG
The DNA here is from genome assembly GCF_001698545.2 of Rhinopithecus bieti. Taxonomy (NCBI): domain Eukaryota; kingdom Metazoa; phylum Chordata; class Mammalia; order Primates; family Cercopithecidae; genus Rhinopithecus; species Rhinopithecus bieti. The sequence continues at coordinate 1,742,011 of NW_016806325.1, forward strand.
GGATGATTTACCATGTATAACATGTTCTCATTTCTCAATGTATTTCACTTCCTTGGCCTTCAAATATTGTACTTGTTACTATTCTTACACTTTACCACTGAAATTAAATCAAGGCAAATAAGAGTTTTAAGACATATTTTAAAACTTTTAGAGATAAATGTGTTCCTTCCACTCCCATCGAAAATGGAGTAACAGGGACTTTCTACCTGAAGCAACTAGAAAACCAAAATATATACATTTGGTTTCTAGACCTTGAGCCTAAGACATCATAGGATTGTGATTGCTTCAAGAAAAAAAAAGAAAGTGAGCTCTAAAATTGCATATATATATATATACACACACACACACACATATATATACTTTTTTTTTTTTTTTGTTGCATAGCAGGTAGTACAGGGAGGATGCATTCAGAGACCAGAGATTCTGCTAAATGGAAGAAAAAGAGGAACTAACCCACCAAGGCCAAATTTGCTACAATTTGCAAGCAGTCTACCAGTGGGGAAGGAACAGCACAAAGACAGAGCTCTAGAAATCTGCAAAGAGGTTCCCACAAGTCTTTGGATGAATACTGATCTCTATAATGCAGAGAGGAAACTATCTGAGATTAGAGTGGGTGGAACACCACAAATAGAGTGAGGAGAACAGTTTCAGAGCTCAAACTGGCTAGAAATGGTTCACGTTTTCACCATTCAAGTGGAAATAATTTGTCATACAAAGACTATTGGGTAGAATGCTCAGAAAACTTTCACCTTTGTTGTGGGGATAAATTGGCTCTATGCTAAAGGCTGCTCTCAACACACACAAATAAAGTTTAAGAATAAGCATCAGAATGATTTAACTGGTTCCAAGTAACTTAACTGCATGCCAGAGCAAAGTCTAATGCTATTTAAAGGAATACAACAAAACCCAGTAAAGAACAATGTAAAAATCACAATGAGTGGCATCCAACAGAAAACTACCAGGCATAAAAAAAAAAAAAAAAGAGAGAGAGAGAGAATATGATTCTAGTAAGATAAAAAATAGAAGCAAAATCTACAAAATAGACCCAGAAATGAAAAAAAAAATAATAAAACCAGCAGATAAGGATGTTAAAATAGTGATTATAAATATGCTCGATATGTTCAATAAGGTAGGTAACAAGGAGCTAAATAAACTAAATGGAATTTCTAAAGCTGAAAAACACAAAATCTGAAAGGGAAAATGCAATTGAATGGGGCCAGCAGCTGATTAAACAATGTAGCAGAAAAGATCAGTGAACTTTAGGATGTAGAAACTGTCCAAAATGAAGCCTAAAGAAAAAAAAATGGTTAAGACAAACGAATCTGACATCAGTGACCTGGGACAATATCAAGCAGTCTAACAAGCAGTCTAATTGGAGATAAACGGGTGGCAGACAGAAAAATATTCAACAAAAAATGGCCAGATATGATTCCAATTTGATTATAAACAGAAATTTTGAGAAGAAGCCAGAGGGGGGAAAAAAACTTATTGTATACAGAAGAACAAGAGAATTATCACAGATTTCTTGTCAGGAACTGTGCAAACTAAAAGACAAATTTAAAGTTCTGAAAGAAAAAAACTTGAATTTTGTATTATTGAAAATAGGTTTCAAAACAAATGCAAAAGGAAGACCTTTTTACACATACACACACAAACACACACACACAAATGCACACATGCAGACTCTCAAGACAATTTGTCACAAGTACACCTGTACAAGAAATGTTAAAGAGAGGGGCGGAGCAAGATGGCCGAATAGGAACAGCTCCAGTCTCCAACTCCCAGCGCGAGCGACACAGAAGACCTGTGATTTCTGCATTTTCAACTGAGGTACTGGGGTCATCTCACTAGGGAGTGCCGGACAATCGGTGCTGGTCAGCTGCTGCAGCCTGACCAGCGAGAGCTGAAGCAGGGCGAGGCATCGCCTCACCTGGAAGCGCAAGGGGGAAGGGGATCCGTTTTCCTAGCCAGGGGAACTGAGACACACAACACCTGGAAAATCGGGTAACTCCCACCCCAATACTGCGCTGTAAGCATACAGGCACACCAGGAGAATATATCCCAGTACC
>NW_016806325.1:1746805-1822403 GCF_001698545.2 Rhinopithecus bieti
TCATTATACTCCTTTATAAATATTGACATTTTCTTTATTATAATGTATTTTACCTTGAAATTTATTTTACCTGAAATCAACATTGCTATTTTATTTATTTTACCTTATTTTGTCTTAATTAGCTACTGTTTTTTCTTCATTTGTAATATTTCTAATATATTTATTTAACATACCTTTTCCAAGGAGGAATAGTTTGAATGCTACTTTGTGAATTATTCTGTATGTTTGTCGCTTTTTGAATTGAATTTTAGTAACTTGAATTTAGTTATAACAAATATATTTAGTCTGTCTCCTGTCATTTTGTTTTATACTGTCTAAGGCTTCATTTTCTATGCCAATACTTTCGTATTCTAAATTTTAGGGACTATTAGTTTATGTATGTGTATGTGTGTTGCTGTTGCTAAATGGAGCATATTTTGTTTGCTTTTATAAATTGCCTACTGCATTAGAAGGCATCTGTATGGCTTAGGTCCAATTCTATTGTGATCACTTTCACATTCAAAACTATGCTTGAATCTTTTTTGAAGTTTCCCTATTTCTGAATTTCAAGAATGAAAAAGAATTGCTACCTCTAATATTACATGAGTAATTTGATATATTTCACCATTCTTCTAGAAAATATACTCATTTTTGCTATTTCATTATGTTATTAACTTTTTAGGAGACTATCAAATTGTTTGCAGGTGATGATGTCATTTTACAGTCCCACCAACTATATAGGAAAGGTGTACTTGCTCTTGTAGCCTTAAAAATGTTTAGCCTTCAGAAGTTTTATAGTTTTAATATTTATATTACTGTCTGTATGTAATCCATCGTTTTGAGTTAATTTTTTAAAAGGTGCAAGGTAAAGATTAAACTTCATTTTTACCATATGGATATCCGGTTGATGTAGTTCACTTGTTGAAAAGACTATTTTTAACCCTGCTGAATTATCTTGACACTTTGATTATCTTGAAAATCAATTGACTATATATGTGTGAGTCTATTCTGAATTCTCAGTTTGGTTCCATGGATCTGTGTATGTATTCTTATGTTGATACCATATTCTCCTGATTACTGTATCTTTATAGTAAGTCTTGAGATTAACAAGTATAAATCTTCCACTTCTCTCCATGGCTATGCTGAATCTTTTGCATTTCTACATAAGTATTAGAATCAGCTTGAAAATTTATGTCAAAAAAAGCCTGTTAGAATATTGATTAGGATTGCATTGAATCTACAGACCAATTTGGATGTAATTGACCTTTTGACATGTATGCCTTATCTATTTGTGTATATCATTTAATTTTTCTCAAGGATATTTGTATAGGTGTTGCACAAAATTTGTTAAATTTCTTCCCTGTCTCAAAGTAGAAAGTAGAAAACAATCACAGAGATGCCATTATAAAATATACAGGTATAGCAATCCTCTAAAATTCCCATTTAATTCTGTAGTTTGACCAGAGTGAAAGATGGCTATCTTGGAGAATGATGGTAGATTAATCAAGTAGTCACGCTAATAATAGCAACTGTTCCAATTACGATCTCCATACTGAAATCCTGCAAATGTTTCCTTTTTTTAAAAAAATTTTGAAACGGAAGACACCAGCAGCATGTCTTTCACTAACTGATTCATTTAGCTCCTGGGGTGATCATCTCCCCATTTTATAGGACATCATACTCATCCATTACATTGAAGATATCATGTAGATTCTTGGATAGAATAAGAAAGAGAGTGCTAGGTGCCTTAGAGTACATGTTCTGCTGAAAATACAGGAGCCTGGCACTTAACTAAATTTTTTGGAATTTAGGAGCCTTGGTCAAGAAGATAGATATCTTTATTAAAGTAACTAATTTTTTTTTTTAAAGAGATGACGTCTTACTTTGTCACCAAGGCTGAAGTGTGGTGGGCACAGTCATAGCTCACTGCAGCCTAGAACTCCTGGGCTCAAGTGATTCTCCCACCTCAGCCTCCTGAGTAGCTCGGACTACAGACACATGCCACCATGCTCAGCTAATTAAAATTTTTTATTTTTTATTTTTTATTAGAGATTGGATTTCAACTATGTTGCTTAGGCTGGTCTCAAACTTCTGGCCCCAATAGATCCTCCCACTTAGGCCTCCCAAAGTGTTGGGATTACAGGTGTGAGCTACCGTGCTCTGAAACAATGATTTGCTAAACCTTGTCCATCCTTCAATGTTTAGGGGATCTTCTAGATTTCATAGGCAACTTATCCCATGTATAGGTGTGTGCTGCCTAATTTATTAACTGAATGACCTGAAAAGCTTCCCCGTTAAGGCCCAGAACAAGGGAGGGCTCTCCCGATGATGCAGGCTGCAGTGTAAACAGCTAAACCATTTGGCTCCCGTGTTGCTTAAAGTGTCTATGGAAGATCCAAATGCTGTAGCAAGTCCTGTAAGAGGATTGCAAAAGAGACTGGTACCTTTGGTTTGAGATGCAGCTGGGATGGAAATTCGTCTCACTTCACTTTCTGCCTCATGTCTCCTCCATCACCAAGGAAGCTGGTAGTAACTTGGTTGGTCCGAATTCATGCACAGCTCAGAAGTGTGGGTGAGTTAATATCCCCAAGTGAAACTTTTGACTAATTAGGGGAAGAAAGCAGATAGATAAATGCTTCTTCTGTTTCGTTCCTTCTGATAGAAAATTCGGGAGGTATCTGGAAACTTCTCAGGAGCCCTCAACAGAACTGTGTGTTAATGTACTACAGCCGAATACCACTAAGAACACATCGGTGGCTGAACAAGCTCAGTTCAAGGTTCATTGCAATAAGGGAGAACTCCCCTCATGGCGATCTTTAGGACATTTCTGTAAGATGATGTTAAAAGGACGTATAGGATTTTTAACTATGCCAGATATTTTGAGGAGAGTTCAAGAATGCAGGTCTTTGCTGTGGATTAGATGCTGTCAGGAAGCGAGGATAATTCTGACTGGGTGTCTTAAATCTTTCCTAGGTGAGAAGACTAAAGTGAAGGTAAATCTAATTGATAAAGAATCACATTAGCAAGGTTAGGGAGACACTTGGTCTTTTGTGTGGTTTGGATAATGTTGCTTTTAATTTGTTTTCAGATGTGATTACAAAGTGGTATTTTTGCTCTAATTCATTACAGTTATGGTGTGGCCTTGTCGATGTTGATGTTCTAGGAAGATTGTTCATATCCAAGAGGAGAATGCTGAGACCTACCTGTGAATGCCAGGCCAGCTCTTTGCAAAACCAAAGTCTAGCTGGTAGTTCCAGGCTATTCTTACCAGTTAAGAGCTATTTTTCTCTCTCTCAAGAACCACTGCTTTTCTGGAAGGAACAGCCTCAAGAATACCCTCTTATAATGGCTTTTCATTCTTCCTGTTGCATTCTTTCTGGCCTCTCACTCTGTCTCAGTCTATGCCTTCGGCCTTCTGTAGGCATGGTAACTCAAGTTGAGATACTCTTTCAGGAACACAAACAATACTCTAAATAATATTCTCCTTTTGAAAAACAGCTGCCCATCATGAACTGTGCTATAAGATCCATCTGGCCATAAAGTCAGGGACGTGCTAACCACACTCCTTTATTAAGTGGACGTAGATATTCTCAATAGGGCTCAATGGTTCCTGAAGGCAAAAGTACCTTTCCTGAATAGGGCATTCACATGTCCAGTGTGCCTTCACTTTATTACCCTTCAGTTCGTTCCTGTGGCATGTAGACATTCCCAGTGACTAGTTGGCTGAGGAGGTATGACTATGAGTCTGCTTTACAGATAGCGCTGCATCATATGGCATCATGTGCTATAACTGGCCAAAAGAATTATGAAGACGTTCAGTTCCATTCAGGGTTAGTTTAGAAAGGACATTCCTCAGTAAGCAGAATTTGAAACAGCAAAACTCATTTTCCTAATTGTATCTTAAGCTAAGAATATAAGGATGGGGCAAGGATGGGGAAAAGTTCAGAGCTACTTCCTTGGCAGCAGTTTTCTGTGGCATCCATGTCAGGGGACGGTATGATGTTGACACGAGCAGTGGCATTGATCAGTCTCATCCTGGGGTATGGTGTTGGAGGACTGGACACCTACATGCTCCACATCTTTCTCAATGCCTTGGACTTACATAAACCTCCGGGATGAAACTAAAATCCTGGAAAAAAAGAAGGTATGTAGGAAAACCCTGATTTCACTGAAGAAAAAATTAGAATAAACCACATTCGCCATATATTGACTAATATTATGTTTTTACCACCAGAGAGGCTTGAGACAAAAAATAAGTTCAGTGATCAAGAAAACAAAGAAAATATCCACTCTCAAATTTGTAGCCTGATAATTCAGGCCTGTAGTTAGATGTATTGACACTGGCTCTCTAGATAGAGACACTAAGAGAGAGACTAGGAAACTTAGGTTACTTCAGTTTTCTTATTTGTACTGTTTTTCATACATATAACAAAATTTTTTACAACAAATATGTATTACCTCTATAATCAGAAAACTATAAGCATTGCTTTAGAGGAATATCATCAAGGCAAAAACACTACTGAAAGTCAATGATGAGTATCTTTGACTAGTATTACTATGGTTATTATTATTAAATTTAACCTAATAGAAATGGTACTATACATTTAGTATTATAAACTTTATCCTAATAGAATAGTTGATTAAAACACTTAAATTTATCTTGTTGATATTTTCTTAGCTAATAATATTATACTATAAAATTAATGCTTCTCAGTCTTTTCACAAACTCTTAAAATATGAAAGACAAAATTCTTACCTCTTGGTCATGTGAGTCATCAGTGACTGTAGAAGCTACTCATGAGCTCATGCTTATTTATAATATGGAATATGTGCTCACACAGATTATATAACATTAAGCAAGAAGTAATTCACTGGCAATGCCTAATATTGGGGCAGATAGATATTTAAATTGGTTACATAGAAAATATTATGACTCACTTTTGTGGGCAGTGGAGGCAGGGAGGATTCGTTTTCAGCTCTAACTTCTGTCAGGAAATGTCTCTACTGTTACAAGAAAAGCTCTAGACTTACTAAAGTTAACAGCATTTATCTGAGCAAAGATTGATTCATGAATTGGTCAGCACTCAGAACCAGAAGACGTTCAGAGAGCTCTGCTCTGCAATGTGGGCAGTGAGTATTTATAGACAGAAGACCATGGAAGCACAGAAATAACTTGATTGGTTACAGCTAGGCTTTTGCCTTATTTGGACATGGTATGAACAACTGGCTGCCTGTGATTTGCTGAAGCTCTGCTGCTTGTGATTGGGTGAGATCTGGCTATTTCAACTCCTAAGTTAGATTGCCGTACAGGTTGCAGTTCTTTAGGTAGGAACTCCAAGTATAGAGACAGCCTGAGGCTAATGGCCTTCTGTGTATTTAATTTAGCAGTGCCAAAAGAAGTTTCATTCTACCATATCCCCTTTCCATTACTACAGTGTATGGAAATCCACATTTATCCCACAGAGAGAATAGGACTGGAGCAGAGGGGTCTGACCACAGTGAGAGGGCAGATCACAGAGACTGAGTAAGAGTACGGAGCTGAGTGTGTAGATGGGATTCAGAAACTTCCACAGCAGTCAGCTGATACAGACTCACCACCTAATGATTCAGAAAATGAGGGATCAAAGACTAGAATGGAGGGAGAAAAAATGAAGTGTGGCAAGAACAACAAGGGGTAGTGGGGTGCACAGAAAGGATCCAAAGGACATCAGCACTAATCTCTCAGTTGACACTAATGGCTATCTAGAAGTCACCTACCCCTGAGAAATTGTGAAGTACATGTATAGATCTCATGACACAAAAGAATATTTTTAGTATGTTGCTGCTATAATCAATAAAATTAACAGATTAACTACAAATTGGGAGCTTATTGGTCACAAAACAGCTGACATTTCTTTCTGGATATGTACCAGGTAATGCTGAGTGGTTTATATGCCTTGGGTACATTTTATTCTTCCAACCACACTATGAGGTAGGTACTATTTTCCTCATTGGGAAAACTGATGTGCAGAATGACCAAATGGCTTGCTTAAGGTTCACAGCAAATGGTTGGCAGGGCCAGATTCAGGCTGAGATATCTGACTTCAGAGTCTGAGATGTTAATTACTGCATAGACTTCCTTTCCAAACTGACTGAAGTTATCATCAAATCTCTGTGAGGAGTAACTGTTAATTTATTAAAACCTACTGTAGGTTGGGCACGGTGGCTCACGCCTGTAATCCCAACACTTAGGGAGGTCAAGGTGGGCGGATGATGAGGTCAGGAGTTTGAGACCAGCTTGACCAACATGGCGAAACCCTATCTCTACTAAAACTACAAAAAATTAGCTGGGTGTGGTGGTGGGCACCTGTAATCCCAGCTACTTGGGAGGCTGAGGCAGGAGAATAGTTTGAACCTGGGGGGTGGAGTTTGCAGTGAGCTGAGATCACACCACTGTACTCCAGCCTGGGTGACAGAGCGTGACACTGATGAAAAAAAAAAAAAAAAAAGAAAAAAAGAAAACCCAAAAAAACCACCTACTGTACATTCCTTAGAGTTTAGATAGTTTGAGTGGAGAAAATTTTAAGAGTGTGGATTCAGCATCTTCAACAGAATTTTTGGTTTTGTTTTCTTAAGTTATCCTATAGAATACTTTCAGGTATTGATATTTGTGGATACTTAGACCAAATGGATCATATCAAATATTGTGCTAGAGATTCTGATCCCTGAACTAAGTAGAATAGGCACTTGATTTATAATTGTGTCTTAACAACATCGTTTGTCTCTTATCTTGTGTTGCTCTTTGTCATTTATTCCTCACAGGAAGAAAGAAGTACCTAAGGCCCCACCATTAGAACCTGACTCTATGTTTCTTATGCTTCAGGCTAAGGAGGAAAACACTGTATTTAAAATGCTTGCAGTATTTCTATTCTTGCAAAATACTTACTGCTCCAAGCAAGTGGGTTTTCAAATAAAATAAGAAAAGCATTCTCCTATTTTTGGTGTTTACCTTACCGCTCTATAACCCTCTACAAGGGTATCTATTTCCAAATCGTTTCTCTCTGGGGAGGCTACATTTCACACTTCTACAACATAAAATACTACCACAGAGATTCTTAACAGTTGACATTTGTAGACCTCCTTGATTGAAAGGTTGTGCAGTGAATACATTTGTTTTGGAATCAAATAAGTATTATTTAAATTTGGAAATAGATACACTTGTGGAGGGTTCTAGAGCAATAAGGTAAGCACCAAAAATACGAGAATGCCTTTCTTATTCTATTTGAAAACTCACTTGTTTGGAACAATTAAGTATTTTGCAAGAAAAAAAGTACTGCAAGCATTTTAAATACAGTGTTTTCCTCCTTGGCCTGAAGCATAAGAACCATAGAGTCAGGTTCTAATGGTGGGGCCTTAGGTACTTCTTTTTTACTGTGAGGAATAAATGACAAGGAACAACACAAGATAAATAAACCTGTTCTAATCTAGATCTAATATGAGATAATTTATAAATGCTCTGGTTTTAATTTTAAACAAATTATTCTGCCTGACCCCATGTTTTTCATTGCACACTAATATTGATATTTGACACATCAGATTATTCGATATTTGTAACAGTTGATTCCTTTGGCTATCGTGGATCATTCTTTTATTCAATAAATACTTATTGAAAGCCTTCAATGAGCCAAACTCTATTCTGGTTCTGGGAATGTAGTTGGTAACAAGATAGAAAAGATCATTGTTCTTGTGGAGTGAATATTCTCATGAAGAAAGACAGTATTCAAAATGTAAGAAGAATATGTTAGATAGTGATGAGTGCTCTGACGACAATAAGGCAGAGTCTGACGATAGGGAGGGACTTGGGGGCTCCTTTGGAGTGAGTAATCCAAGAAGACTGGAATGGCATGCAGGGACCACTGCTGTAAAATCAGTGAAAGAGCATTCCAGATACAGGGAACTGACAGAGCTGCGGTCAACAACCTAGAACCAGGCTGTTTAAGGCAGAGAATGCATGAATCACAGATTGCTTTATCTAGACAAAATAATCAAAAGATATCCTAGCATTCCCCCTTCTGTTGGTGAGGCTCCAAGACCAACCTCACAAGACAAATGGGTTAACTATATACAGTTTGGTAAGACTGGTTTTATTAACTAGTCATAAAGATGGCAGAAGCAACAGAATTGGCTTTCTTGCATAGTAAACAGGAGACTAGTCTGTGAGTGACCTGGAGAAGCTTAGTACAGCTGTGGCCACTTTGATAGTTAATAGGTTAATTCTGATAATTATCAGCTGAGTTGATAGTTAATCCTGTGTTGAAACCCTGGAGGAGAAAGAATGCAAAAGAGATGACATGGAAACCAGCTTCTTGTTAGCACTTGTTGCTGAGAAAACACACTGCATAACACACAGGTTAAAGCTGTTTGCTGTTCATGGGGCTTTAATTGGAGGGCCGCTCTTCTGGATGTTTATGTCACAAGTGCATTCCAGTGGCACTGGCCCAAGCTGTTATTTCCACCTTGTAGCTCATGTGGTTTTGCTATGGTGCTGATGTGCGTAAATGTGGTTGTTTCTGTGGTTTTCTTACAGGTCCTGGAGAATTACAGATCATGCAAAAGGTTATAGGTCAGCTTATCTTTCCAGATATAGAACTAGGTAAAACTCCCCTAAAATACCGGTGCTTAGCAAAGTAACCTTGTAAGTTTACTTTGCCCTTCAATGATCAATAACAAAAACCAACCAACTAAACAAACAAAAATCAGAAATCATTAGCTTAATGATCAATCAATCATTGATTACTACTCTTGAGCTTATGGAGAAGATAACCAATATATAAAATATTCTTCAACTGTACCTGCTGCTCTTATTTCTTTTGAAAGTATTTTTTAAGCTGTTCTTTTCCTAAAGCCTGAGAATATTTGGTGTTATTTTTGATGCCAGAAAGGATAATATAATACACTATATGTCTTTAATTCATTGTAACTGGTGGAAAAAGAGAAAGAGAATTGAAACCTTGTAACAGCAGAGATAAGTGATCTAAGTTGTAAATCTGTTAGTAATTTGATAACATTTAGAAATATCTCCTGACAAGGTTAATTGAAGGAATATTCTCATGAATGCAGTAAATTAGTTGTTCCTAATCTCAAAATCTTTTAATATTCTGAAAGAAATTAAGATTTTAGTGAGAGATGTTCCCCTTTATGGGACTATTTCTTTCTCTCTTTATCTCTTTATGGCAAATTCTATCGTAAGGAGCAAGGTGAATCTTTCTTGTTCTCTTTTACAGCAAAATATTTGTTTTTAAATCAAAACAAACTTACATAGAATTAATAATTTCTGTTATTAAATTATAGAATAGGAAGATGTATGGCTTATTGTGATGACCCTCAACCCTGGCTGCACATTAGAATCTCCTGGAATGGAGCTTCCACACCTTAAGTGTGCTTGTGAATCATCTAGGGAGTTTATTAAAATGCAGATTTTGATTGAGGACTTCTGGGGTAGGGCCTGAGAGTCTGAGTTTATAACAAACTCACAAGTGATGTTGATGCTTGATTAGCCTATTCTTTCATTGCTATAAAGAAATACCGGAGACAGGGTAATTTATGAAGAAAAGAGTTTTAATTGGCTCCCAGTTATACAGGCTTTACAGGAAGTGTGATGATGACATTTGCTCCACTTCTAGGGAGGCCTCAGGAAGCTTCCAATCATGGCAGAAGGTGAAGGGGGAGCAGGCACATCACATGGCAAAAGCAGGATCAAGTGAGAGAGAGTGAGCCAGGGGAGGTGCCACACACTTTAAAATAACCAGATCCCGTGAAAACTCACTGTTACAAAGACAGCACCGAACCATGAGGGATCTGCCCCCATGATCCAAACAGGCCTCAGATTCCAGGCCTCACCTCCAGCAGTGGGGATTACAATTTAACATGAAATTTTGTTGGGGACAAATACCTAAACTATATCCTCCCCTGCCCCTTCCAAATCTCATGTGATTCTTACATAGCAAAATACAATTATGCCTTCCCAACAGTCCCCTAAAGTCTTAACTCATTCCAACATTAACTCAAAGTCCAAAGTCTCATCTGAAACAAGGCAAATCCCTTCCACCTAGGAGCTTGTAAAATAAAAAATAAGTTAGTTACTTCCAAGATACAATGGGAGTATAGGCATTGGGCAAGTACTCCCATTCCAGAAGGGAGAAATTGGCCAAAAGAAAGGGGCTATAGGTCCCATGAAAGTTTGAAATGCAGAGGGGCAGTTGTTACATCTTAAAGCTCTAAAATAATCTCCTTTGACTTAATTTTCCACATCCAGAGCACACTGGTGCAAGTGGAGGGCTCCCAAAGCCTTGGGCAGCTCCAACCCCATGGCTTTGCAGGTTTCAGCTCCCGGGGTTGTTCTCACAGGTTGTTGAATACTTGCAGCTTTTCTAGACAGATGGTGCAAGCTGCTAGTAGAGCTACAATTCTTGGGTCTGGATGGGGGTGGCCTCCTTCTCACAGATCCACTAGGCAGTGCCCTAGTGGGGACTTTGTATGAAGGGTCCAGCCCACATTTTCCCCTTGGCACTGCCCCAGTAGAGGTTTTCTCTGAGCAAGCTTCTGCCTGGAAGCTTTCTCAGATATCCCCTGAAATCCAGACAGAGGCTCCCAAGCGTTCATCACACTCTCGCATTCTGTATATCTACAGGCTTAACACCACACGGAAGCCACCCCAAGGCTTATATACTCCAAAGTGGCAACTGGAGCTATACCTGGGCCCCTTTGAGCCATAGCCAGAGCTGGAGCTGGAGCAGTCTGGATATAGGGAGCAGTGTCCTGAGGGTGTGCAGGGCAGCAGGTCCCCGGGCCTGGCCCACATAACTGTTCTTCCCTTCTAGGCCTCTGGGCCTGTGATGAGAGGGGTTGCTGTGAAGGTCTCTGAAATGCCTTTGAGGCTTTTTTCTTTTTGTATTGGCTATCAGCACCTGGCTCCCTTTTAATTATGCAATTTTTAAATTTTGCATAAAATTAAACCAGCAAGTAGTTGTTCCATAGCCTGCTTGAATTCTCCCCCAAAAGCTTTTTCTTTCTCTGCCACATGGCCAGGTTGTAAATTTTTCAAACTTTCACGCTCTGATTTCCTTTTAAATATTAGGTTGATGTCAAACAATCACAGTTTGCAAACACAATTACTTTTAATTGCAAAAACTGCAATTGCTTTTGCACCAACCTAATATAAATTCCAACTTTAGGTCATTTTTTTGCACCCACATCTGAATGTAGGCTGTTAGAAGCAGCCAGGCCACAGCTTGAACACTTTACTGCTTAGAAATTTTCTCTTCCAGATACCTTAAATCATCCCTTTTTAGTTCAAACTTCCACAGATCCCTAGAGTGTAAATGGAATGCAGCCAAGCTGTTTGCTAGGGCATAACGTGCATGACTTTTGCTACAGTTTCCAATAAGTTCCTCTTTTCCATCTGAGACCTTGACAGCCTGGCCTTCACTGTCCATATCTCTGTAAGCATTTTGGTCATGACCATTTAACCAATCTCTCAGAAATTCCAAACTTCCCCTTATCTTCCTGTCTTCTTCTGAGCCCTCCAGACACTTCCGACCTCTGCCTTGTTACTCAGTTCCAAAGTTCCTTCCACATTTTCAGGTATCTTTATAGTAATACTCCTCTCCTGGTACCAATTTTCTTTATTAGGCCATTCTTGCCCTGCTATAAAGAAATACCTGAAACTGGGTAATATATTTATTTATTTTTTTAAAAAGAGGTTTAATTAGCTCATAGTTCTGCAGGTTTTAGAGGAAACATGGCACTGGCATCTGCTTAGCTTCTAGGGAGGCCTCAGGAAGCTCGCAGTCATGGTGGAAGGTGAAATGGGAGCAAGCGGCTCACATGGTGAAAGCAAGGGCAAGTGAGAAAGAGAATAGGTAGGAAGGTGCCACACACTTTGAAATGACCAGATCTCACAAGAACTCACATGACTATTGTGAAGAGATCACCTAGCCATAAAGGATCCACCCTCATGATTCAAACATCTCCCACCAGGTTCCATCTCCAGCACTGTAGATTATAATTCAACGTGAGATTTGGGTGGGGACAAATATTCGAACTATATCATGTAGGCTTTACAGGAAGCATGGTGCTGGCATCTGCTTTCTAAGGAGGTCTTGGGAGCTTTCAATCATAGCAGAAGGTGAAAGAGGGAGCAGACGCATCATGTGGCAAAATCGGGAGCAAGCATTAGAGAATGGTGGCCGTGGGGGGCACACAGTTTTAAAGGACCAGATCTTGTGAGAAAGCACTGTCATAAAGACAGCACCACGCAATGAGGGATCTGCCCCCATGATCCAAACTCCTCCCACCAGACTCTACCTCCAACATAGGGGATTACAATTTAACATGAGATTTGAGCAGGGACAAATATCCAGACTCTATCAATGCTGTTGGTCTGTGGACCATAATTTGAATAGCGAGGAGAGAGCTTTTAGAAATTTCCAATACAATGGCCAAGACACCCATATATTTGGATTCATTATATCTAACATGGGGTCCAGAAATCTGCATGTTAACAGAAACAACATGTGATTCTAATGCATATAATCCACAGATGGAAGTTTGGTCTAGTTAGAAGGCAGTATCAGCCCTGATTGTGTTCAGGATTAGAATTCCATGTAAATCATTAAGGCTGTAATTCCTGTGCCTCTATAGTCTTAACATTTTTATAGCAGCTGCTGCTGTAAAAAAAAACCACTATTCTGGGCATTTAGGAAAGAACACTATCATTGTATGAACTTAGTGAAATGATGTGGGAATTTTGAGTGTATGCACAATCATAAGGTTGTGGTTCATAGCTATTAATTGAATCTTTCTTAAAATTTTTTTATTTGTATAAATTTATGGCATACAAGTGTAATTTTGTTACATGGATAGATTGTATACCGGTGATGTCAGGGTTTTTAGGATATCCATCACCTGAATAACGTACATTGCATCCACTGAGTAATCTCCCATCATCCACCCACCCTTCCATCTCCCCACCCTTTATGTCTCCATTGTCTATCATTCCACACTCTATGTCCATGTGTACACATTGTTTAGCTCCTACTTATAAGTGAGAACATGCTGTCTTGCCACCAATTAAATTTTTCTGTAAGAATTTTCCGTTTTTACTTTAGATACATGTGCAGGTTTATTATACAGGAATATTGCATGAGGCTAAGGTTTGGAGTATGGATCCTGTGACTCCGGTAGTGAGTATTTTACCCAGTGGGTAGTTTTTCAACCCCCATTCCTTCTCCTCCCTTCCCACCTCTAGTAGTCTACACTTTCTGTTGTTTCCAAATTTATGTCTATGTGTGCTCAATGTTTAATGCCCACTTATAAGCAAGAATACGTGGTGTTTGGTTTTCTGTTTCTGTATTTGTTTGCTTAGGATTATGACCTCCAGCTGCATTCAAGTTGCAGCAAAGGACATGATTTCATCCTTTGTATGGCTGTGAAGTATTACATCGTGTATATGTCCACATTTTCTTTATCCAGTCTACCACTGATGGGCACCTGACTTGATTCCGTGTCTTTGCTATTGTGAACAGCACAGCAATGAACACATGAGTGCATGTGTCTTTTTGGTAGAATGATTTATTTTTCCTTGAGTATATATCTAGTAAATGGATTGTTGGATTGAATGGTAGCTCTGTTTTAAGTTCTTTGAGAAATCTTCAGACTGCTTTTCGCAGTGGCTGGACTAATTTGCATTCCTACCAAGAGCGTATAAGCATTCCCTTTTCTCTGCAGCCTCACCAGCATATGTTGTTTTTTGACTTTTTAATAAGAGCCATTCTAACTGAGTGAGATGGTATATGGTTTTCATTTGCATTTCTCTGATGATTTGTAGTGCCGAGCATTTTTCCATATATTTGTTGGCTACTTGAATGTCTTCCTTTAAGAAGTGTTTGTTCATATCCTTTGCCATTTTTTTAAATGAGTTTTTTTTTTTGGCTTGTTGATTTAAGTTCCCTATAGATTCTGTTAATAGACATTTGTCAGATGCATAGTTTGTGAATATTTTCTCCCATTCTGTAAGTTGTATGTTTACTCTGTTAATAGTTTCTTTTGCTTTGCAGAAGCTCTTTAGAAATAAGAAATGTTGCCAATTAAATAATGAGATACTAATTATTATAAGACTTAATCTAATTTTAAGGATGTTAAAACAATTTTAAATGTGCCCTGGAGTCAATGAAATATATTATTCAATTATGGAAATTCTCTGTACATAGAACAGTTCAGGAACGCAAAGTTGTCTAAAGAGAGTTTGGATTTTTATATAGCTCACCTATTTTTTATTACAATGTTTCTCATATGGACAACGTATAGTCAAGGTGAAAAGAGAGTTCTAATTCTGTTCAGAGAGAAAAATAGTAGAAATTAGAGTTTCCTCCCTTCTGTTCTATATTACTATTTAAATTTGGTTTGTTAGAGGCTTAAAGTTTAACTTCACAAATATACAAGCTCATAATTTCTTGTTAAATAATAACATTTGAATTGTATAAATATATTATTGTATTTATTAATTTATAAACTATATTAGCAACTAGAAAGAAATAAAAAATATGACTTAGGATATTTTACACATTTGCTTACATTCTTTATGCAACCCAAACCCTCATCTCTTTTTAACATTAGTGATGACAGTGGGTGGACAGTGGGTGGATCTGAATTTTTAAAGTTATTCTCTAGCAACTAGAGGAAAAATCTTACTAAAATATATAGGCTAGAAGCTCTTGATTGAGAAGACAGAGTATTATTAAGCGTTCTGAAAGAAGAGCTTTTCATTATTCACCAGCAGGTTTTACTATCTAAAATAGAATTATATAAATTTGTAAAATTTTTCACCAAAAGCTTCATCTACTTGTAAATAAAAAATCCTTTCAATTTTTGGCCAGGTGCAGTGTCTTACACCTGTAATCCCAGCACTTTGGGAAGCTGAGGTAGGTGGATCCTTTGAGCCCAGGAGTTCTAATCCAACTTGGGCAACATGGCAAAACCCCGTCTCTACAAAAACTACACACACACAAAAATAGCTGGACACGGTGGTGTATGCCTATAGTCCCAGCTATTTGGGAGGCTGAGGTGGGAAGAACACGGGCTCTGGAGTTCAAGGCTATACTGAGCTGTGATTATGCCACTGCACTCCAGCCTGGGCAACAGAACAAGACCTGTCTCAATAAGTAAGTAAATAAATACATAAAATTTCTGTCAATTTTGGATAGGTATAAACATCATGAAGAATAGTTTGGAAATTTACAACTGAGAAGTTGCTGAAAATCCTTGATCAAATCTCTACTTGCAGTTTCTGCGCAAAAGCTTTTGAGAATATATGCAATGCAAAATGAAGCATTCCATATTTTCAAAGAAAATATTTTCTTTCTTAACTATGTATAATTTTCTTATTTGAGAGAAGTTTCTCAAATATGATATAGTTGCTTACTCAAGAGAATCAATAAAAAATCTACTGAATAAATAACACAGTTTAATAAAATGGTTAGTTATGACGTCATTGCCTTCCTCATACAAAGAATGACCTGTTAGAAATTCTAATAAAAAAGGTTCCTCCTGTAGTAACAACAAAATTTTAAAATGGCTAAGAGCAAATTTTAGTAGAGATATAAAGGCCCTATATGGTTAAAAATTCCAAAATGTAAATAGTGAGATTATAATACTTGAATAATTTTAAAAAATACTTTTAATTTTTCCATAGGTTATTGGGGTACAGGTGATACTTAGTTACATAAGTTCTTTAATGGTGATTTGTGAAATTTTGGTCCACCCATCACTCGAGCAGTATACACTGCACCCTATTTATAGTCTTTTATCCCTTCTCCCCTCCCACCTTTCCCCCTCAAGTCCCCAAAGTCCATGGTATCATTCTTATGCCTTTGCATCCTCATAGCTTAGCTCCTACACATCAGTGAGAACATATGATGTTTGTTTTTTTATTCCTGAGTTATTTCACTAAAATAATAGTCATCAATCTCATCCAGGTTGCTGCAAATGCCATTAATTCGTTCCTTTTGATGGATGAGTAGTATTCCATCATATGTGTATGTGTATATATATATACACCACGGTTTCTTTATCCACTTGTTGATGGATGGGAATTTGAGTTGGTTCCACGATTTTGCAACTGCGAATTGTGCTGCTATAAACATGCATGTGCAAGTATCTTTTTCATATAATGACTTCTTTCCCTCTGGGTAAATACCTAGTAGAGGAACTGCTGGGTCAAGTTGTAGTTCTACTTTTAGTTCTTTAAAGAATCTCCATACTGTTTTCCACAGCAGTTGTACTAGTTTACATTCCCACCAGCAGTGTAGGAGTGTTCCTTGATCACTGCATCCATGCCAACATCTATTGTTTTTTGATTTTTTTATTATGGCCATTCTTGCAGGAGTAAGGTGTTATCACATTGTGGTTTTGATTTGCATTTCCCTGATCATTAGTGATGTTGGGCATTTTGTCATATGTTTGTTGGCCATTTGTACATCTTCTTTTGAGAATTGTCTATCCATGTCCTTAGCCCACTTTTTGATGGGATTGTTTGTTTTTTTCTTGCTGATTTGTTTGAGTTCATTGTGATTCTGGATATTGGTCCTTTGTCAGATGTATAGGTTGTGAAGATTTTTTCCCACTCTGTGTGTTGTCTGTTTACTCAGTTTTTGCTGTGCTAAAAAGCTCTTTAGCTTAATTAAGTCCCAGATGTTTATCTTTGTTTTTATTGTATTTGCTTTTGGGTTCTTGATCATGAAATCTTTGCCTAAGCCAATGTCTAGAAGGATTTTTCTGATATTATCTTCTAGAATCTTTATAGTTTATAGTTTTATACTTATACTTAAATCCTTAATTCATCCTGAGTTGATTTTTGTATAAGGCGAGAGATGAGGATCCAATATAATTCTCCTACATGTAGTTAGCCAATTATCCCAGCACCATTTGTTGAAAAGGGTGTCCTTTCCCCACTTTATGTTTTTGTTTGCCTTGTTGAAGATCAGTTGGCTGTAACTATTTGGGTTTATTTCTGGGTTCTCTATTCTGTTCCATTGGTCTATGTGCCTATTTTTATACCAGTGCCACACTGCTTTGGTGACTATGGTCTTATAGTATAGTTTGAAATCAGGTAGTGTGATGCTTCTAGATTTGTTCTTTTTGCTTAGTCTTGTTTTGGCTATGTGGGCTCTTTCTTTGTTCCATATTAATTTTAGAATGGTTTTTTCTGGCCAAGTGCAATGGCTCACACCTGTAATCCCAGCACTTTGGGAGGCTGAGGTGGATGGATCACCTGAGGTCAGGAGTTTGAGACCAGCCTGGTCAACATGACAAAACCCTGTCTCTACTAAAAATACAAAAATTAGCCAGGCATAGTGGTGGGCACCTGTAATCCCATCTACTGGGGAGGCTGAGGCAGGAGAATAGCTTGAACTCAGGCGCCAGAGATTTCAGTGAGCTGAGATCACACTATTGCACTCCAGCCTGGGTGACAAGCATGAGACTCTGTCTTGAAAAAGCAAAACAAAACAAAACAAAACACCAAAAAGAATAGTTTTTCGAATTCTGTAAAGAATGATGGTGGTATTTTGATAGGGGTTGCGTTAAATTTGTAGATTGCTTTTGGCAGTATGGTCATTTTCACAATATTGATTGTACCCATCCATGAGCATGTGATATATTTCCATTTGTTTGTGTCATCTATGAATTTTTTCAGTAGTGTTTTATAGTTTTCCTTGTAGAGGTCTTTTGCCACTTGGTTAGGTATATTTCTAAGTGTGTGTGTGTGTGTGTGTGTGTGTGTGTGTGTGTGTGTGTGTTTGCAGCTATTGTAAGAGGGGTTGAGTTCTTGATTTGATTCTCTGCTTGGTTGCTGTTAGTGTATAGGAGAACTACTGATTTGTGTATGTTAATCTTGTATCCAGAAACTTTGCTGAATTCTTTGATCAGTTCTAGGACCTTTCTGGAGGAGTCTTTAGGGTTTCGAGGTAAATGATCATTCATCAGCAAACAGTGACAATTTGACTTCCTGTTTACCAATTTGGATGCCCTTTGTTTCTTTCTCTCATCTGATTGCTCTGGCTAGGACTTTCAGTAGTGTGTTGAAGAGGAGTGATGGGAGTGGGCATCCTTGCCTTGTTCCAGTTATCAGAGGAAATGCTTTCAACCTTTCCCCATTCAGTATTATGGGGATAAAATCATAAAGGGATGCTGGATTTTGTCAAATGCTTTTTCTGCATTTATTTAGATGATCATGTGATTTTGTTTTAATTCTGTTTATGTGGGGTATCACATTTATTGACTTGCATGTGTTAAACTATCCCTGCATTCCTGGTATAAAACCCACTTAATCATGGTGGATTATCTTTTTGACATGTTGTTGGATTTGGTTAGCTACTATTTTGTTATGGATTTTAGCATCTGTGTTCTTCAGGGATATCTTCAGGGTCTGTAGTTTTGTATTGTTTTTTTGTTTTTGTTTTTTGGTTATGTCCTTCCCTGGTTTTGATATTAGGGTGATGCTGGCTTCATAGAATGAATTAGAAAGGGTTCCCCTTTATCTTGTGAAATAGTGTCAATAGGATTGGTACCAATTCTTCCTTGAATGTCTGTTAGAATTCTGCTGTCAATTCATCTGGCCCTGGACTTTCTTTTGTTGGTAATTTTTTTTTTTTTTTTTTTTTTTTTTTTTTTTTTTTNTAGTTTTGTATTGTTTTTTTGTTTTTGTTTTTTGGTTATGTCCTTCCCTGGTTTTGATATTAGGGTGATGCTGGCTTCATAGAATGAATTAGAAAGGGTTCCCCCTTTATCTTGTGAAATAGTGTCAATAGGATTGGTACCAATTCTTCCTTGAATGTCTGTTAGAATTCTGCTGTCAATTCATCTGGCCCTGGACTTTCTTTTGTTGGTAATTTTTTTTTTTTTTTTTTTTTTTTTTTTTTTTTCTTTGAGACGGAGTCTCGCTCTGTCCCCCAGGCTGGAGTGCAGTGGCCGGATCTCAGCTCACTGCAAGCTCCGCCTCCCGGGTTCCCGCCATTCTCCTGCCTCAGCCTCCCAAGTAGCTGGGACTACAGGCACCCGCTACCTCGCCTGGCTAGTTTTTGTATTTTTTAGTAGAGACGGGGTTTCACCGTGTTAGCCAGGATGGTCTCAATCTCCTGACCTCGTGATCCGCCCATCTCGGCCTCCCAAAGTGCTGGGATTACAGGCTTCAGCCACCGCGCCTGGCCTTTTGTTGGTAATTTTTAAATTACCATTTCAATCTTGCTTCTTGTTATTGGTCTGTTTAGGGTATCTAATTCTTCCTGATTTAAGCTTGGAGGTTTCTATTTTTCTAGGAATTTGTTCATCTCTTCTAAGTTTTCAAATTTATGTGCATAAAAGTGGGTTATAGTAGCCTTGAATGATCTTTTGTATTTCTGTGGTGTCAGTTGTAATATTTCCCATTTTGTTTCTTATTGAGGTTATTTGGATTTTCTCTCTTCTTGGTTGATCTTGCTAATGATGTATCATTTTTATTTATCTTTTCAAAGAACCAGCTGTTTGTTTCATTTATCTTTTATATTTTTCTTGCTTCAATTTCATTTAGCTCTGCTCTGATCTTGGTTATTTTCTTTCTTCTACTGGGTTTTGATTTGGTTTGTTCTTGTTTCTCTAGTTCCTTGAGGTGTGACCTTAAAATGTCAGTTTGTGCTCCTAGAGTCTTTTTGATGTAGGCATTTAGGGCTATGAACTTTCCTTTTAGCACTGCCTTTGCTGTATCTCAGAAGTTTTGATAGATTGTGTCACTGTTGTCATTCAGTTCAAAGAATTTTTAAATTTCCATCGTGATTTTGTTTTTGACCCAATGATCATTCAGGAGCAGGTTATTTAATGCAGTTGTTGAATGAAATGTTCTGTATATATCTGTTAAATCCATTTGTTCCAAGATATGGTTTAAATCCATGGTTTCTTTGTTGACTTCCTGTCTTGATGACCTGTCTAGTGCTGTCAGTGGAGCACTAAAGTACCCCACTATTATTGTGTTGCTGTCTATCTCATTTCTTAGGTCTATTAGTAATTGCTTTATAAATTTGGGAGCTCCAGTGTTAGGTGCATATATGTTTAGGATTGTGATATTTTCATATTGGACAAGGCCTTTTACCATTATATAATGTCCCTCTTTGCCTATTTTTTCACTGCTGTTGCTTTAAAGTTGGTTTTGTCTGATATAAGAATAGCTACCTCTGCTCACTTTTGGTGTCCATTTGCATGAAATGCCTTGTTCCACCCCTTTACTTTAAGTTTGTGTGAGTCCTTATGTGTTAGGTGAGTCTCTTGAAGGCAGCAGATAATTGATTGGTGAATTCTTATCCATTCTGCAGTTCTGTACCTTTTAAATGGAGCATTTAGGCCATTTACATTCAATGTTAATATTGAGATGTGAGTTACCATTCCATTCATCGTGCTATTTGTTGCCTGTATACCTTGGTTTTTTGTTTTGCTTTTAAATTGTATTTTGTTTTATAGGTCCTGTGAGATTTATGCTTTAAAGAGGTTCTGTTTTGATATGTTTCCAGGATTTGTTTCAAAATTTAGAGATCCTTTTAGCAGTTCTTTTAGTGCTGGCTTTGTAGTGGCAAATTCTCTCAGCATTTGTTTGTCTGAAAAAGACTGTATCTTTTCTTCACATATGATGCTTAATTTCACTAGACACAAAATTCTTGGCTGATACTTGTTTTGTTTGAAAAGGCTAAAGACAGGGCCCCAATCCCTTCTAATTTGTAGGGTTTCTGCTGAGAAATCTGCTATTAATCTGATAGGTTTTCCTTTATTGGTTACATGGTGCTTTTATCTTACAGCTCTTAAGAGTCTTTCCTTTGTCTTAACTTTAGATAACCTGATGACAATGTGCCTAGGTGATGATTTTTTTTGCAATGAATTTCCCGGGTGGTTTTCATGGCTTCTTTTATTTGGATGTCTAGGTCTGTAGCAAGTCTGGGCCATTTTCCTCTATTATTCCCCTAAATATGTTTTCTAAATTTTTTATTTCTCTTATTTCTCAGGAACAGTGATTATTCTTAGGTTTAGTTGTTTAACATAATCCCAGACTTCCTGGAATAAGAATATTTTCTTATTCTTTTTTCTTTGTCTTTATTATATTGGGTTAATTCAAAGATCTTTGAGCTCTGAATTTCTTTTTTTCTACTTGTTCAATTCTATTGCTGAGACTTTCCAGAGCATTTTGCATTTCTATATGTGTATCCAATGTTTCCTTAAGTTTTTATTGTTTTTTCTTTATGCTATAAATTTCCTTGAATATTTCTCCCTTCACTTCTTTTGTTGTTTTTTGGATTTCCTTGCACTGGGCTTTGCCTTTCTCTAGTGCCTCCCTGATTAGCTTAATAATTAACCTTCTGAATTCCTTTTCAGGTAAATCAGGGATTTATTCTTGGTTTGGATCCATTGCTGGTGAGCTAGTGTGATTTTGAGGGGTGTTAAAGAGCCTTGTTTTGTCATATTACCAGAGTTGCTTTTCTGTTTCCTTCTCATTTGAGTAGCTCATCAGAGGGAAGGTCTAGGGCTGAAGGCTGTTTTCAGATTCTTTTGTCCTACGAGGTGTTCCCTGGATGTAGTACTCTCACCCTTTTCCTATGGGTGTGGCTTCCTGAGCCGAGCTGTAGAGATTGTTATTTCTCTTCTGGGTCTAGCCACCAGTATGTCTTCCAAGCTCTGGGCTGGTACTGGGGATTGTCTGCACAGAGCCCTGTGATGTGACCTGTCTATGGTTCTCACAGCTGTGCATACCAGCGCCTCTTCTGGTGGATGTGGCAGCGGGGTGAAATGGACCCTGTGAGGGCTCTTAGCTTTGATGGTTTAATGCTCTATTTTTGTGCTGGTTGGCCTCTGAGGCCAGGAGGTGGCGCTTTCCAGAGAGCATCAGCTGTAGTAGTATGGAGAGGAACCGGCAGTGGGCCAGGCCCTTGAGCTCCCAAGAGTGTATGCCCTTTCTCTTCAGCTACCAGGGTGGGTAGTAAAAGACCATCCGATGGGGGCAAGGTAGGCACGTCTGAGCTCAGACTCTCCTTGGGCGGGTCTTGCTGCAGCTGCTGTAGGGGATGGGGATGAGATTTCCAGGTCAATGAAATTGTGTACCTAGAAGGATTATGGCTGCCTCTGCTGAGTCATGCAGGTTGTCAGGGAACTGGAGGAAAGCCAGCAGTCATAGGCCTCACCTGGTTCCCATGGAATCTGAAGGGCCAGTCTCACTCCCACTGTGCCCCGGATAGAGCACTGGGTCTGTTTCCAGGTAGTGGGCAAGCAGACCCGAGAGCTTGCCCCAGGCTACCTGCCTCCAAGCTGCAAAAGAAAAGGGGGCTTCTCAACTGGTTCAAATTGTTATGAAGTTCAGCTGGAGACTTCCTTCTTCCTGTGGCATTTACCTGGTGCCTCTGGACCCCCTCCCAAAGTATCCCTGTGATGGTTCCATGGCCTTTCCTGCTGCTTCCTCTACCCCTGTATTTCACTCGGCTCTCTAAATTGATTCAGCTTCAGTTAAGGTTGGAATCTTCTCCCGCAAACTAGACTTTTAGTTTCCCCAGTGGGGGTGTGAGTTTAGGGGTGGAGGATCTCCCTTTCCCACTTCCGCAGTTTGGGCACTCACAGTATGTGGGGTGACTTCTGGGTCCTACAGGAGCAGTCCGCTTCCTTCAGAAGTCTGTGGGTCCTCTTGGGATTCCTGATTTATTCCTGCAGTCATTCTGGAGCTGAAATTCATGAAGTGAGCCTCCTCGTGCTGCTCTATCCATACGAGTCCGAGCTGCAGTCTAGTCCTGCCTCCCATCTGCCATGATGATTATAAGTATAGTCATATCTAATACCTGAATCATTTAGCATATATGTCATATCTCTAGATGAGAAGACTAAATATCATAAAATACCTACTTTCTCTAAATTAATCAGATACAAATGTTTTTTTTCAAAACTCAAATGCTTTTAAAATTAATTTGCAAGAGTAAATTTCTAAAATGTCATACACAATTTTTTAATTAAAACAAATAGTTGATGTGGACTTCCTCACCAAAATTTAAATTTGCATAAAGCTTATCTGATAAAAAAATAACTCACAGGGGCGCTTGCATAGAAAAAGACTAATAACTCAGTGACACACAATATACAGGAACAAACGCAAGCATTTTGGGATAATTTAGTACATGATGTGCATATTATTTAAAATTGGTGGAAGGAAGATTAATTTTTCAGCAGGTGATATTAGAATAACTGGCTATTAGAAATAACATTCAATATTATACTTCATATTTTACTACAAAATATATTCCAGATACAATAAATATTTAAGTGTAAAATCAGAAACAATGTAAGTATTAAAAGAAAATATAGGTGAATATTTTTAAAATCTAGGGACAGGAGGAAGGTCTTTCAAAGTAGGTGATCAAGGACAAAGTTAATAAAAATATTGATAGATTTAACTAAATGATTTTGTAATCTTTGCACTAAAATCAGCATATGAGGATAAAACACAAATAATATGCTAACAAAATATTTCAGGAGATATAATAGAGGAGACGCGTCATTAATAGGGTTATTAAAAATCAATAATAAAGTTTGCAATTCTAACAAAAATGATCAGTGGCATGAGCAGGGAAGGCATAAAATAAATGTAGAGGCACAAAACCATAAAAAATCACCAAATACACTGAAATTAGCAGAGATCTTGTGTCTGTTAGCTATTTTTGTGTAACAAACATTCCCAAAATTCAATGGTTAAAACCGCAATTATTTGTTATAATAATTTACATGTCTTTTTGTTGTCTGAGGGTTTGTCGGCTGCTTTAGGATGAGCTTAACTGTGCTGGCTCTTGCTTCTGTATGCAGGCTGGGGTCTATCTCTAAGCTGGAATTGCCTGGGACAGTTTAGCTGGAGCATTCCTACTCCATTTGTCTTTCATAATCTGCTAGGGCTCCATGTATTTCTCATCCTTTTTCTGAGACCAACGGGCCAGCCCAAGCATGTCCTTCTTGTGGCAATGGCAGAAGTACAAGAGTGCAAGCCTAACTGGACAAGTGTTTCTTAAGCTTCTGCTTGTGTCACATCTGCTAACATCCCATTGGCTAAATGGCAATTACATGACCAAACTTAGAATCAAAGGGAAAAGAAATATATCTTGTCTTTTAATAGGATGAACTAAAAAGTCATATGGTAAAGGACATGGATACAGGCAAGGGCCAAGATTTGGAGCCATTAATACAATATACCAGATGCCATCTTTTGCACGTTGGTTAGTAGAAGCTTTTTTTTTTTACCTTGCTTATAATAGTCGGTGTCGTCAAGAGGGTTAGGAAACGAGTACTCCCACACACTGCTGAAGGTGGGAGTCTAAATGGCTAATTGGAGTGACAATTTGAGAGTGTGTTTCAAAATTTTATTAAAGGTGTGTGTTTTTGGCTCAATACTTCCATTTTTAAGAATTTACCACAGGAAAACAATTAGGCAAATGTGCAAAGGTTGTACAAGTATAAACCTGGCTAATATAGAGCCAGTTGTCATGGCAGCATCTGCCTGCAAAGAGGAGCACCCCATTCTGGGGCCTCATCTCTACTGAGAGCTACACAGATGACGGGACAACCAGCTGCAGAGAGGAGCTGCCCTCTCTGCTGATATCTGAATACTTGTCAGGATGACTTGCCTAGCAGAAAGGAGCAACCCTCTCTACTAGAAGCTGAACACATATTGGGGAAACCCTAGCTGTGGAAAGGAGCTGCCCTCTGAGGGTTTCCTCTGAGCTGTTCTATTGCCCAGTAAAGCTCCTCTTCATCTTGCTCACCCTACACTTGTCTGCATTCTTCTTGGATGTAGGACAAGAACTCGGGACCCACAGAATGAGGCTAAAAGAGCCATAACACAAACAAGGCTGAGATATGCCCCATTGCTCACCACACTGCAAGCAAAGAGAAGGAAAGAAGAGCTGCAGCCTTTCAGAGAGCCTAGACCCGGGAGCTCCCCAAGCCAGGGCTGTGACTCCCTCTTTGGGTTCCCAGCATTTCCAAGCTACTGAGCACCACCGTGTTCCCTGGTGCCAGCTGCGGAAGCTGCTTTCAGTGCACCTGGTCCAGCCACAGTCTTGTGGACAGCAGACGCTCATGCTGGCACCTGGAGCTTCCTGCCCTGCTGCAGCAGCTGGCATGTCTGACTGCACAGTGGCTGGACCTCATGCTCACTCACACATCCCTTGTGCTCCAAACAGTCTCCCTTGGCAGGTGTGGGATCCAGGCTGGTAGTGTGAACCGAGCACAGCCTGCCAGGCCAAGTGGGTGGAATGAACCCAGCGGGCCGAAGTGAAACTCAAGGCAAAGGCACCACCGGCCACAGAGGTTTCTGGCCAGAAAAGTGACACCCCAAAGGTCCTGTAACAGTTGTACATGTAAGGCTATACTTTTTAAAAAAGTTGACATCAATTTTGATCGATTGATTGATATTTCAGCTGTTAAATATTTTAAATATCACCTCTGAGTTCAATGGTATTAGTCACTAGATTGTTTATAATAGTAAACATTTGGAAAATTTCTAAGTTCCATTAATACAAAATTGATAAACATAAATGTTGGTACATCCACACAATGGGTTGCTATACAACTGTTAAGATAATGATGCTTGTATTTATTGTCATGAAAGAAATCCATGCCATAATAATTAAGTGTAAGGCAGGTGCTTGTTTCAATAATATGTATGTTCATTAAATATATGAAAAAGTATTTATCAGGGTATTTCTATGTTGAAAATTATGGGTGATTTTATTTTCTTATTATGCTTTTAATGTTTTATTCATAGTATCATGAATTAGCAGGCACTTTTATGAACATTAAAAGACAGAACGTCTACTTCTATTTTAAAAGTGATATTGAGAATTTAATTGTAATTAGTTTCAAGGAAAGTTTACGAGTAACAATACGCTATGTTACAAAGTCAAAACATTCCATGGAAAAATAGCTATGAGTCTTAAAGGAAAGACTTCTCTAGTCATATCATAAATGATGTCTGTTTTCCTTTTGAGCAAAGAGACACAACTCAAGATTAATAGGGGAAACTCAAATGTATAGAAAATAGAATATGAGTAAGAAAGGCATGGATACTTTTACACTGTTTATATACATATATACACCCAGTCATGCTTTCTATAAAAATAGTGCTTGCTTGGTTCTGTAAAAGGAGGAAATATTTCAGAGTTTATGGCAGAATCATTTTGGAGGTACAGAGGGTTGGTTTGGAAAGGATTACACATTTGCCATACTTTCTTTCATGCTTAATAAAAAAAGTGATTCTGATCTGATGAATGGAACATTGTTAGAAGTCAGAAAATATTACTGTTTCTCATTATACTTTTCATTTGTCACATGACTTTAATGAAGGATCCTCCTCTTAGCATGAGAGTCATTAGCAACCAAAGGCATGTAGAACGTTTCCTTTTTAATGCAGACATTTAACAAACTAATGAATACTAAAATAAAACTCTCTAAAATCATTTTGCTTATACCCTGTGAGGATCTGCTAAATCTTTTCTGCTTTTGAATACACAGTAAGAAAATTAATTTAGCGCTTAATCAGCCATCATAATTTTTATAGCAGCAGCCGGTAATTTTATTTAATTTTTCAAAGCAATGAGAGACTATTGGAGTGGGAGCAAGCATGCAGGTAATAAAGAACTCTTTGATTTTTATTGAAACATCCATAATTTAAATGACAGGTTTTGCAGATTCAAGACTAGCAGTTTGCAGAGGGTGCTCTGCAGAGCCTCTTAGGTTCCATGGCATTACCTTGGGGCCCACTGAGGGTAGTGGTTGGAAGAGGAGGAGTCTCCTGGCTCCCATGTCCACATCCTCCACTATAGCTCTGATTTCATAGGTTTTGTATTTCACTGTTCTGTGTGAGTTGGTGTGAAAAATGAGTTCTGTTGCAAAAATAATTTTGAAAACCTTTAATTTGTTCCATCTTCACAGTGTGTAGATGAAGAAACAGATTCAGAGTAGATTCCTGCTCTATTTTAGTGATTATTAACTCCTGGTAGGTGTAAGAATGCACAAAATGCTTCAGTCATCACAGCAATCCTGTCACCTAGGCTAAATAGATATCAGCATCATCGTTTGCCAGATTAGGAAATGGACACTCAAAGGGTTTCAACAATCTGCCCAAGAGATGGTATGCCTAACTCCTAGTCCTGCTTCTCCTCCTTCTATTCCTTCTTTAAAGTACTTTTTATCTGACCAGGCTGTGTGATTCTCTATGTTTGTACATGTTCCAACCCAGAGAAGTTGTAGTGTCTAATTCATAGTATTTTAAAATAATTCCACTGAAGCTGCCATTATTAGAAATGATTGATCTCTAAACAGCAGCCCTATGTATGAATATGTCCAATAATGACAAACTCTGGCCAGTAAGTGCTCAGAATAGTGTGAAAGTTTTTTTTAGCAATTTTACAAGATTGATGTGGAGAATATATACAAATGGCTTTATGTGTTTTTCTTTTTTTAGCAGGTTTTAATAAATGATATGTTTATAATTTTAAAAGTTATATTAAAGACCTATAATTTGAACATTGTAGCATCGTAAGCATAAATGTTCTTTATGTTTACAAAAAATCTCAATGGTATTCTTGATTTTAAATTGGTCTTTGTGTATATTATATTCCTCTCAAGTTAAATAAATTTCTATAGATTCTGTATGTTCATTAAAAATATTTGCTCAGTTCAATTACAGTTATTGGGATTAGGGGTAGTTAGTGGGGAAAATGTGTAAGTTCCTGAGGCTTCCCTAAATGGGATGTCCTCTGTGGATTGAGACATGTCCAAAAACACACAGGATTTTGGACCTTCAAAGGTCCTTCCAGGATCTTTGAAGATCCTTCAAGGATCTATTAGCTGAAGGGCCCGAGAGTCTATGAAAACAGGCATTTAAAAGAGTCCTGGCTCAAATTTTGTTTCATATCTCATCATATCAAAATAAATAAGAATAAAAATTGTAATAATTGTATTATTTTTCTATGTGAATATATATCCACACACCAGATTGTATTTAACCATTTCCTCTGTTATTAAGCAATTTAAAACATTTAAGATATTTCTGAATCTTTGCCATTGTTTAAAATAACACTGAAATGAGCATCTAGGTGCATATGTAATTGCATTCATCTCTAATAATTTCCATTGGAAAGATTCCTGTTAACGACATTGCTGTACTAACTTACTCTTTCATCAACTTAAAATAATCCTTATACTGCCAAATTTTACTAATATTGAATTATACATTATTTTACTAACATTACTGATGAAAAATTGTATCTTGGTGACTTTTTTTTATATATCTACCAGTATGTTTTGTCATCTGTAAGTGACATGGAGAGCTCATATTTTTTGACATCTCTGA
The DNA here is from genome assembly GCF_001698545.2 of Rhinopithecus bieti. NCBI lineage: Eukaryota > Metazoa > Chordata > Mammalia > Primates > Cercopithecidae > Rhinopithecus > Rhinopithecus bieti. The sequence goes on from NW_016806325.1 coordinate 1,775,217, forward strand.
TTTATGTAAAATCATATATAGAATTAGAGAACCTATGACATTAAATTAGATTATCTCTGAATTGAGAAATGGTGATACTTGTTTTCTTCATTCTTTTTGTGAGTTTCTGCCCATATAATATTTTATAATAAAATGCAAAAAAGATGAATGTATCTTTTTTTGCAAAAATACATACAATAAAACAAGATACATGTGTATTATCTACCATTTATGAAATTTTATTATTAAGTGTTTTTAGAGGACTTATTCAACATATGAAGGATTTTAGTCAGTAGAACTGTGCCTCTTCGCCTCTACCAGAGGCGTTGTTTTTCTTCTCTGTAGCTGGGTGAATAGGGTAGGATGGTAAAAATTTCCACTGAGAATGTAGCAAAATTGATATCTTCGCAACAGCTCCAGCATTTGTGAGATGACAAATACTCCACATGAAAGAGGCAACACAGCGCAGTGGTTAGTGCACAGCCCTGGAGTCAAACTCCTTAAATATTACTCCAAGCTTTACCATTTACTTCTTGTGTGACCTTCAGCAAGATAAATTTTTTTTGTGCATCAGTTTCCTCACCTGTGAAATGGGGATATAAACAGAACCTATATCTTAGGGGTATTATAAAGATTAAATGAGGTAACTATACAGAAAACATTTAGAAATTCTGACACTTAATAAATTGTTTTAAAATGGCAATTATAAGTTTAGTAAGTGGCCTCATATTCTCTCTTTTTTAAATTTTACTTTAAGTTCTGGCTACATGTGCAGAACATGCAGGTTTGTTACATAGGTACACATAGGCCATGGCGGTTTGCTGATCACCGTTTTCTTATGCACATTTACCACATTTCAGTTTGTCGAAGGACACAGTTACCAGATATTTGAATGTGGATGAGGTTTGTTGTAATTACAATTTCACTTGCCTTTTGTGACTGTCTGTGTCACACCAGGGCACGGGGATGACATGAACAAAGGCAGAGCAGTGGAAAAGCATAAACTACGTTCAGGGAATAGTGAAAAATCTAGGCAATCCACAACATAATGCTATCGTAACATACTATTAATTAATGTTAATTAAACAACTATTCATGTTTGGTCTTAATGTCAAGATGAAATATGTTTAAATACTTGGCTTTATTACATATGTAATATTGATGTAATATCATACAATATTTGTAAAATAAACACAGTTATATACCATGTAAATATATTTCATGTATTCATTCTAACCTACCACCAGGTAGTAAAGTTTCAGAGTTTTTTTTTTTTTTTGAGACAGAGTCTTGCTCTGTTGCCCAGGCTGGAGTGCAATGGCATGATCTGGACTCACTGCAACCTCCGCCTCCCAAGTTGAAGCAATTCTAGTGCCTCAGCCTCCCGAGTGGCTGGGATTACAGACGTGAGCCACTACGCCCCGCTAATTTTTGTATTTTTAGTAGGGACAGGGTTTCGCCATGTTGGCCAGGTTGGTCTCGAACTCCCGACCTCAGATGATCCACCTGCCTCGGCCTCCGAAAGTGCTGGAACTACAGGCATGAGCCACCATGCCTAGCCTCAGATAATTTTTAACTCTGGAGGAGCAGCAATGAAGCACTGTCAGGAATAATTTTCCTACTAGAGAAGCAAGTGGTGACCCTGCATTACAAGGGGCTTATGTGCTGACCTAGTATCTATGTTCTGTAGATAGCAGTGGTAGGATCTCACTCCCATAACACCCAAGAATCACTGCATTATAAGGAACCTAGAATTGCTCTTTTTTTTTTCTGAAACAGAATTTCACTCTGTCACCCAGGCTGGAGTGCAGTGGCATGATCTTGGCTCACTGCAACCTCCACCTCCTGAGTAGCTAGGATTACAGGCATGTGCCACCATGCCCAGCTAATTTTTGTGTTTTGAGTAGAGACGGGGTTTTGCCATGTTGGCCAGGCTGGTCTCGAACTCGCGACCACCCGCTCGGCCTCCCAAAGTTCTGGGATTACAGGCATGCGCCACTGTGCCCAGCCTAGAGTTGCTTTCTTAAAAGCATCAATTATGTTTTAGAGGATACATTACAATATTTGTGATGAATAATCAAGCAAAGATTGAATATATTACCCTGTTTAAAGTGGAAATTCACCTCCAATGGTTTTGCTGATAATGATAGAATGACATAATTTCAAAATCATTCTTTTAATTTTGCTTTATAAAAATTTTTGGGCCGGGCACGGTGGCTCACGCCTGTAATCCTAGCACTTTGGGAGGCTGAGGCAGGCAGATCACTTGAGGTCAGGAGTTCAAGACCAGTCTGGCCAACATAGTGAAACCCTGTCTCTACTAAAAATACAAAAATTAGCCGGGCGTGGTGGCAGGCGCCTGTAATCCAAGCTACTCCATAGGCTGAGGCAGGAGAAATGCTTAAACCCAGGAGGCGGAAGTTGCAGTGAGACAAGATCGTGCCACTACACTGCAGCCTGGCAGACAGAGTGAGACTCCATCTCAAAAAATAAATAAATAAATTAATTAATTAATAAAAATTTGATGTGAGTGATTATATCCACTATGGGATTGCTGGATTGTATGGTAGTTCTATTTGTAATATGTGAGGTAATGAGTATATACATATATATCCAAAGAAAATGAAATCAGTATGTCAGAGTTATTTGCACTTTCATGTTCACTGCAGGATTATTCCTAATAGCCAAAAAATGGAATCCACCTGAGTCCATCAGTGAACAAATGGATAAAGAAACTGTCATATAGATACACAATGAAACACTATTCAGCCATAAAAAAGAAGGAAATCTTGCCATTTTTAACAACATGGCAATTTTTTTGAGGAACTTCTATATTGTTTTCCATAATGATTGTACTAATTTTTATTCCCATCAACAGTGTGCAAGGTGGGTCATTCACATCCTCGCCAATACTTATCTTTTGTCTTTTTGATAATAGCCACTCTAACAGGATTTTCTTATACACATTTACCAAACTTCAGTTTGCTGCAGAACACAATTACCAGATATTTCAGTGGGGGCAAGTGTTGCTGTAATTACAATTTCACTTGCCTTTTGTGAATGTCCCTGTGACACCAAGGCATGGGAATGACATGTGTAAAGGCAGAACAATATCACTCCATAAAGAGGTGATCTCTCATTGTGATTTTTATTTGCATTTTCCTGATAATTAGTGACATTGAGCATTTTTTTTTTTCGTATACCAGTTGGATATTTGTATGTCTTATTTTGATAAATATTTATTTAGGTCCTTTGCCCATTTTTAAATTGGGTTTTTCATTTTCCTGACTTGAGCCCCTTAAATATTTTGGCTATTAACCCTTTATCAGGTGTATAGTTTGCGAATATTTTCTCCCATTGCATTGGTTGTTTCTTCACTCTGTTGATTGTTTACTTTATTGTGCAGAAGCTTTTTACTTTGATGTAATACTGCTTGTCTCTTTTTGCTTTTGTTGCCTGTGCTTTGGGGGTCATATTCAAAAAAATCATTGTCCAGACCAATGTAATAGAGCTTTTCCCCTATGTTTTGTTTCAGTAGTTTCATAGCTTCAGGTTTTACATATAAGTCTTTACTCCAGTTTGAGTTGAGTTTTGTACATGGTGTGAGATAAGAGTCTATTTTCATTCTTTTGCATGTGGGTATTCAGTTTTTCCAACACCATTTATTGAAGAGACAGTCCTTTCCTCACTGTGTGTTCTTGGCACTTTTGTTGCAAATGAGTTGGCTGGAAAAGCCTGGATTTATTTCTGGGCTCTCTATTCTGTTCCTCTTGTTGTGTCTGTTTTCATGCCTGTACCATGCTATTTTGATTACTATAGATTTGTAGACTATTTTGAATTCAGGTAGTGAATATGTGCTAATTTTCAATTAGCAGAAAGCTCAAGCAGAACACCCTGAGTATATATGAAGCAGCTCTTTATATGGTCTTCACGAGGATTGGCCTCTCATAGGACTCGGTTTTTGTATAACTCTTAGTTTTAACTACATCCTAAAGGTTCCAGAGAAAATTCTGGAGCTGAGACTTAGATATGCATTTGTACAACTTCCTTGTCTGCCAATCTAAAAGTCAATCTTACTGATAATCCCTATGTTTCTTTTACGCTTATTTCCTCTTATCACTCATTCGTAGCTAATATACTATGTATTTCACTTGCTTATGTGAACCCCATCATAGCTCCATGAACATAGCACCATGGCAGCAGGAATTATCTATTTTGTTCATTGTCATAGTCACAGTGTCAAGAAAAGTGTTTGGCACATTGCATGTGTATAATAAATAATTTTGAATAACAACCAGTCACCTTATTTTATATATCCTATTTTAGTATCTTGGCATGGTAGATATTTCATGGGTATTTTTATATTTCCAACCTTTGGAAGGAAAAAGAAAAAACACTCCATAGAAGGCAAATTGAGAGGTCTGAAAGTTTAGAAGTGACAAGCAACCTAGAAATAGCTACACAGTTTTAGTGATCAAAATCAATTTTTGTCATTAATCTGGATTTACTAACTTCTCAAAGTTATCATGTATGTAAAAGTGACTTTAATCTGCTAATACTCTGTGGTGTTCTACAAAATTGCTAAATTGCTTTTATATGAAACTGGATAAGATATAACCCTTCTCCTACCTTATATATTATTTTTTAGCCATGAACCAAATTTTTCTAGCTAAGCCAATTTAAAAAATATTAGAAATGCAAATGTATTGCCATTGTTCTAAAATGTAGTTTTAAAATTCCATTTTTCAAGGTGGGATTTGTGATTATGTGTGAGGTGCTTCATTGTCTCTCAGGTCACTTCCCAGTCAAAATCAGTCCATTTTGCCATTCCTGAGGAAGGGTCTGCTCTGTGTGACTCACAGTTACTTCCATGAATATTTATCCTGCCTGTACTGTTGGAATCACCTTGAGATCATGTACAATTAGTTAGGGTTGATAGAATTAGTAATGCTACTGGTTGTGTTACAGCGTCTATGGGTCTCAGTGAAGTGGGACCCAATCCCTTCTCCCCATGACTCTGTTTTCTGTCCCTTCTTGATTCTGCTTGCCATTTTGGGGGTGCCAATTTATTTCCTTAGTAAAAGCAACAGTAGTTATATATTAAGATACAACTATATATATATATTTTTTTCTTAAATCCACTGTTACTTTTTGTCTTTTCATTGATTAAACTTCAGGCAAAACTTATTTGGCTGTGTTGAAGAACATTTTGCAATTTTCTTTTCCCTGTGTCTTGTACACTTCATAGCATTGTGCTTGTGTGTACTGTCTTTGTAAGTTTGACTCTATTAAGTGATGATTCTTTTCATAAATCCTGTATAATACTTGATTTTCATCATTTATTTTTATTTTGTCACCTGTACTCTCTTGTCCCGAGTACAAAGAACACACATTCATCTCTCTACCTTTTTTGTTTATTGATAGTTTACACTTTCTTTGAACAATGTTTAAATGTATGTTTATTTATATTTGCTTATCCAGTCTTATAAAAAAGAATTTCACAAGTATTTAGTCCCTGCTCATCTTCTTTTGATATTCCTAATATAGTCTAGTAATGGGCTACTTGGGATATTTATTCTTCTGTATTTTAAAATTATGAATCTCAAACAGCTCTATCCACCAAAGAATCTTTTGAACTAAAAAATGCACACAGACAGACCACATTTTCGAAGGATTCAATTTCAAAATAAAGTTACTTCCTACTCAGCCCTGCGAAATGAGGTATCTTCTCTTGATAAAGTTGTGCAAATAATGAATTTCAATCATTGAAATATTCTAAAAATGTGTTATCTTGTCTAAGTAATTGCTTCTATGCCTTTAGCAATTAAAAAACATGAAAACATAAGCCTTTGTAAAAGCACATCTTTTACCTTCCATTTGAGTAATTTTATTAGTGAAGGAATTTTGTATAGGTATATATTTGTGAAACTTTTAATAAAATTGTGTTTTCTGATTATAAAATGATGTAGTTTCATTAAAACATTTATAAAGCAGAAAATACATAGAATATAAAATCATCCGTATTTTCATAGCCAACAAATCATTGTTATGTTAAAATACATATCTATAAATAATAATTTTAACAGAACTGGAATCTTATATAAGTTCATTTACTGCTTGTCTCTTAACAATAATGTATAATCTAATGGTTAGTGGAAAATTCATCATATGATGTTTTCGTTATTTAATAAATTCCTCATTCTTAGATATTTAGATTGTTTTCATATTTTTCACTGTTACGTATAATAATGTGATGAACTTTTCTGAAAATAAATAATCATATGGTTTTCTGTTAACTGCCTTACATACTTCATTTGGAGTTAAACCACTGAGTAAAAAGATGCACATCTCCTCCTACACTCTGCCTTCTCTTATGTGATTTAGTACCTTTTGTTTGCCTTAATCTCTTTCTGCAAAGTAAGAAAGTGATCTGAAAAACTAATTTATATACAGTGTTGTTAACTTGTATGTGTTTTCCTGTCCCTTTCCCTTGCTCAGCTGTCCTAGACCAATTTTGAGAAGCAGACTCCATAGACAGAGGTTTATTTGCAGGAGATTTAGTGGGGAATGTTGTCAGCAATAATACAATAAGGGGAGTGAAGGAAGGTGGTTGAGCAGGAGAGGCTGAACTCGGGTGCAATAACAGGAAGGTCTCCAGCCATCCCAAGGGGAGCTCAGTAGCTCAGAAGGCCCCTCAGAGTGTTCTTGAACTGAGACAGGTCTCTGAATCCAACTTCCTCCTGCCACTCCCATTGACCAGTCCTTAGTTTGGTATAGGATGCCTTTGGCAAGGCAGTGGACATGCTCAATACCTGGGTAAGATGACGACTTCATCCCAAAGTGGCCATCTGGGGAGTGAACCACTGGTTGTTCAGCATATCAACCTTGTAGATTTTGTGTTATCAACCAAGAAGGGGAGGGGGGGTGAAGTGTACGTCAAAACAGATGATTCTCCACTGGGAAACTCTTAGTCTTTCTTGCCTGTTACCTAAGTTGGAAAATGTATGTGAGGAAGATCTTCCTCAGATCTCCTTGGCCTCTTTCTCATAATCTTGCTCCAGAACTCAAAATGTCAATGTCCTGCTCTGTGACTCAAAACCAAACATTGTTATTTGTTGGTAAAGGGGGCGCCTAGAAGCATTTATTGACTGAGCTGTGACTTTAACAATACATTATTTTATGTATCAATGTCACCAGCTTAGAGGATTTGAGTGCATTAACAAATCCTACTGTGAAAATAACTGTAGTATTACTGATTATATAACAAGGTGAAATACTGTATTTTGACCATTAAACTATTTTTTTAAACTAGGGTGACATTTAGCAATTTACCATTTCCAGTAATCAAAATTTTATGTCACAGAAATCACATATTAAATTATCTGGAAATTTATTTCTCAGGAAGATCACCAGGGCACCAGAAAATAATAATAATTAATAACACAATTATAACAACTTGACATTTTATAAGGACAAAGTATACAGGTTAATCACTAATATTATAATTTTTTTAACAGCCATTGAACTAAATTTTGACAATTGAAAATAATTTAATTATGAACTCCTGATGATTTGCCTCCCACCTCCAAATAGGCCACCTGTCATTCTTCATGAAATATTTATTGCATGGGGACTGGGTGTGGTGGTTCACGCCTGTAATCCCAGCACTTTGGGAGCCAAGGCAGGAGGATCACTTGAGGTCAGGAGTTTGAGACTAGTCTAAGCAACAGAGTGAGATCCCCTCTCTAAAAAAATATATAATTTATTGCATAGGAAGTATTTTGGGGGGATAGTTTAATTACTGTTGTACCTGGTTGTACTTGATGAATATTCACATGTTTTCTGCTTTTTAAAATGAAAATTTAGCATCATTTAACAACACTAAAATACATCATGGAAGCATAGTTCTTTATTGCCATATTTTGGAATAGGGGTAAATAGGATGACAGTCGTTTAAAATACATTTTACTCTGTCTCTCTCACTGAATGAAAGTATGTATCCTGGACAGAATACATAAAGCAGATATTTGAGGAATCTAAAAAATAGCAGATGTAGTGGGAGGAAGACCGGAATTTGTTCATTTTTTCCTCTGGTATCTTCTGACTTAGACTCAAGGCAGCTTGAGACCTGAGAGAGCACCTTGTCATAAACACACAGCCGCAGATGCCATTTAGTTCAGACTCAAAGAGCATGAAAGTGGCCTCTTGTTAGTGACAATGGTGGCAGTGAATGCTCTCAGAGGCTTTAAATTCTGAAGGAAGAGAACTTTGATTTGAGGAAGTCTGGTCCCAAGATGGCAGAACAAACCTTCTTGCTGTTTTTCTATCTCCATCCTCCCACCACTTAGTGTGGAAGCAGCGGCAGGAAGTAGGTGGCAGAGAAAGGGGTAAATAAAGCCCCAGCTTTTTGGCTGGAAGACTGAAAAGAAGAGCTCCTAGGAACCAGTAAGTAGGAAAGAGATAGCACAGAGGGAGAAGCTTGGGAAAGGTGCCCCATGGAGTTGTTTACAAATTTCTCAGCTCTTTATATGGCCATAGTCCTCTGGTGAGGACTGATAGTAGAATAGTATGCTTTATGTCCTTATCTGGTTGGATGCAGCCTTTATTATTTATTTATTTATTCAGCAAAATATCTTGTCCTTGTTGGCAAGGTGCCCTATGAAACGTGATGGAGTCTTTTTCTAAGGCGGAGCGACTTATGTCAAAGGCTCTCTTTACATACGGGCTCCTTACTTAGTTGCTCAGCATCTCAGGCTTGCCATCTGGAAAATGGATAGAATTCTCACTATCTTCAAGAACTGTTATGAGGATTAAATGAATTAATGTACACTAAGCAACTGAAACTAACAAATGTTTCTTTCCCTGTGGCGTTTGGTTTTCAGCTTTCCTATCCATTTCTGAAGCATCAGACCCTTAGTTTTCATGTTTAGCACTCCTTTAGTCTGTCAATTTTACTAAGTTGTAGGATAATTTAGAAGCTTCCTAAGAATCACATGTTAAATAAAAAAAGAATAAAGGTCTTAAAGGAAGGAGTGCTAAGATAAAATCTATGGTAACCTGCTGCCCTTTTTCTAACTTCTGAAGAGTTGAGGTTGTCAGAAAACTAATATTTAGATATGGGCTTATCTGGTTCATAATACTCTAAACAACACTGCTACCATTATTATTATTACTAACTAAAACTACTTAGGATGTGTCAGGTATTGACATTCTACATATATTAATTGAATTCTTACAATAACTTGATAAGGTGGGTACCATTCTTATTCTAATTTTACAGAATACATAACAAAAACATCACTTTATTGCCCTAGTCTTATTATTCGTATTATTAAAAAAAAACTATTGAGTACTGGTCTTAAATTAATTATAAAGTTGGTTAATATTTGGTTATCTTTTTAGGATAAAAACTCTAGCTAAAATGAGCCTTAATATGGGCAATGCTTTTTTTCCTACTCCATAAAACAGATCAACCCTCTTTGCAGGCTTAAGGCTAAAAACCCAGAATCTAATGACTTGAGTGTTGGAGTTGCATCAAGGTTTTTACAATGTAAATTCCTTCCATTACCTTAGTTCAGGTCCTAAGCTTCTCTAGTTTAAATTATTACAATTGATTTCTTTTTATTTATCTATTTTTTTGAGATGGAGTCTCGCTCTGTCTCTCAGGCTGGAGTGCAGTGATGTGATCTCAGTTCACTGCAACCTCTGCCTCCCAGGTTCAAGCAATTCTCCTGCCTCAGCCTCCTGAGTAGCTGGGACTACAGGCACCCGCCACCACACCCAGCTAATTTTTGTATTTTTAGTAGAGACGGGGTTTCACCATGTTGGCCAAGCTGGTGGTGAACTCCTGACCTCAGGTAATCCACCTACCTTGACCTCCTAAAGTGCTGAGATTACAGGCGTGAGCCTTTGCGCCCAACCTATTACAATTGATTTCTTACTGAGCATAGCAATCTCTTCTTCATTGACTGCATCCTCCACCCTCACTGCTTGAATTATTTTTATTATTTACATGCCTGGTTTAAAAAATAATGGCTGCTCAATAAACTAGGACTTTTTTTTTTTTTTTTTTTTTTTGACTGAGCACAGGGGATTTTACTAATAGAACATGACAAGGTGGAGCTCACTAGGCCCCTCCCTTTTCAAGTGGTCTGCATGGAAATTGTGAAGAGGGGAGATCCTCAGTGTTGTGAGGTCTGAGTGTGGCAGGGACTCCCCAGCAGCTGAGGATCTCTTTCTTCCGCTTGTACTCTCACTGGGGCTGGTGGTCCGGGGGCCTTACTCCTTGGAAGCCATGTGGGCCATGAGGTCCACCACCCTGTTGCTGTAGCCAAATTTATTGTCATACCAGGAAATGAGCTTGACAAAGTGGTCTTTGAGGGTAATGCTGGCCCCAGCATCAAAGGTGGAAGACTGTGTGTCACTGTTGAAATCGGAAGAGACAATCTGGTGCTCAGTGTAGCCCAGGATGCCCTCGATAGGGTTCTCTGAAGCCTGCTTCACCACCTTCTTGATATGATATTTGGCAGCTTTTCTAGATGGCAGGTCAGGTCCACGACCAACATATTGGTGGTGGGGACACAGGAGGCCATGCCAGTGAGCTTCTTGTTCAGCTCAGGGATGACCTTGACCATTGCCTTGGCAGTGCTAGTAGATGCAGGTATGATGTTCTGGAGAGCCCTGTGACCATCAGGCCACAGTTTCCTGAAGGGGCCATCCACAGTTTTCTGGGTGGTAGTGTTGACATGGACTATCATCATGAATCTTTCCACAATACCAGAGTTGTCATGGATGACCTTGGCCAGGGGTGCTAAGCAGTTGGTGGTACAGGAGGCATTACTGATTATCTTGAGGCTGTTGTCATACTTCTCATAATTCACTTTCATCATGAACATGATGGCTTCAGTAGAGGAGGCAGAGATCATGACCCTTTTGGCTCCTCCCTGCAAGTAAGCCCCAGTCTTCTCCATGGCAGTGAAGATGCTGGTGGACTCCACAACGTACTCAGTGCCAGCATCGCCCCGTTGATTTTGGTGGGATCTTACTCCCGGAAGATGGTGATGGGATTTCTATTGATGACAAGCTTCCCGTTCTCAGCCTTGACGGTGCCATGAAACTTGCCACGGGTGGAATCATACTGGAGCATGTAGGTCAGGTAGTTGAGGTCAATGAAGGGGTCATTGATGACAACAATATGCACTTTACCAGAGTTAAAAGCAGCCCTAGTGACCAGGCACCCAGCATAGACAAATTCATTGACTCTGGCCTTCACCTTCACCATTGTGTCTCAGGGATGTGGCTGGCACTGTGCTGCACAAGAAAATGCGGCTGTCTCTAACGGGAGGAGAAGGGAGCCAAAATAGGACTTATTCTACGCTTCTAAGAACTGAATCCTGGCCTCATTTATTTCTCTAATACTGTCTCCTCTGACTGAAAGTAACAAACAGAAAGCCCCTTATCCAGTCACACAAATACAGTCATCATTCATGCCTTTGCTGCAGAATGTATCTGTCACTCTTGATTAAGTTGTGATGATAATTTTATTGTTTACTATTTATTGAGGACTTACATTGTACCAGGGTTTGTTCTAAGCCCTTTATGTGGACCTATTTTATAGATAAAAGAGCTGAAGTTTAGGGAAATAGTTTGCCCAGCATCATACATTCTGTAAGTGGGAGGATTTGAACTCCTGGCATGAGAAGATTTGAACTCCCGGCATTCTAATACAAGCCTGAGTTTTTAGCCATGATACATACTGCTACCTGCTTATTTCTCACATTGAAGAACGGAAAGGATCACACTGACACTGCAAACCTAACGTACACATCTTGTTTCCAGGAGGCAATAAGATAAATTGCATGGAAGGTCTGTTGGGAGGAATTTGGATGTTGTTACTGTCCCTTACACCGAAGGTAATTATAAAGTCTTTTGAGCCCAGAGCTTGGCAATAGTTGCCAGTGCTGATAAGCCAAAGGTGGGGTATTTTCCTTTTTCCTCTGGTTAAAGATCAATTCACTTCTTTCATGTTTTCTTTTTAGTTGATGATAAAGGAGAAGAATAAAAGGATAACAGATGTGAATACTTAATCATGTTGCTTAATATTATGGAGTGACATAAAAATATGGTTTGCTTTATCTAGACAGATGTGGTTTTATAAAATAATCATGGTCTTTTTGTTTGCCATGTAGAATAATTATGCACAAAATGGGAGTGTACATTCTGGAAAGGTCATCCCGACTTTAAAGGGTTTCTTTAGGCATTCATGATTGTCGCTTTCTGATCAGTATGGGACAAGTTGGGATACATAAAACTATTCTGTGTTAAAGGAATATTTCAAAGATTCCATGTTTAATGAAATAAAGTATTGCCTAGAAATTAGAGAGTTGTAGTTACTTGCACTAATTCATTCTGAAGTTTTGTGAATGCTCTTAAAAATCTGTAACTTTTTCTCACTTTCTTATTTCTTTTGGATATTGGGAAATATGGATTTCCAATGCACTTAGCTTATGCTCAATAGTGAGTGAAATAATTCATTTAGCATATCTATGATGACACTAAATTAGTAATTCAGGGTAGTTAAAATTGCAGTGGATGCTGAACTGATCCAAGAAACAGTTTCAACCTTGTGAACTGGTTTGGAATTAGCAGTCTATCATTAAATAGTAATTAAACATCAAAGGCTTGAAATGGCCCATTATGTGCAACAGAAAGTTTGTGAGTTAGAATAAGACACTTGAATTAATATGTATTTCATAATTTTATATAGCAATTATGTGGTGATAAACAGTATAATTATTTTATTTTTTACGAGTTCATTTTCTACATTTTATATTTTACATAGCAGTTATGGAGAAATGGCCTACTCTGTGATGACAAACAGAAGACTTTTATTATTTTTAAACTCATTTTCTAAAAAGATAACACAAAATTGATTTATTTTATTTTATTTATTTATTTTTGAGACAAGGTCTCACTCTGTTGCCCAGGCTGAAATGCAATGGCTCAATCTTGGCTCACTGCAACCTCCACCTCACAGACTCAAGTGATCGTCCCACTTCAGCCTCCCAAGTAGCTGGGACTACAGATGCACCACTATACTCAGCTAATTAATTTTTTTTTGTAGGGACAAGGTCTCACTATATTGCCCAGGCCGGTCTCAAATTCCTGGCCCCAAGTGATCCTCTCATCTTGGCCTCCCAAAGTGCTGGAATTACAGGCATGAGCCACCATGCCCGGCTAATTTTCTTTTAAATCCCTATGCAGAATGTACTTTGAATATGGATTTTGTTTTTGTAACTCATATTTGAAAATGTCTCTTTTAAAATCATACAAATATTGAAAGCATTTGAGAGTTTTAAACTAAATCAGGAATTTATTTTAACATCTGTTATTGGTCATCTGAAGCCATAATACTTGGTTTTTAGAGCCATTCCGCTTTGTGATGTGAACATGCATGATGCATGCAAGGAAGAGTAATATTTCAAACTATATGCAAAATTGTCAAACCTTGTACCTTTGGTATGTGGGAGGTTGGGGAAGTGAAAAATGAATTCGTTTTATTAGGGGCAGTGGTATATCATGGGGTATGGGTCATCATCATGAATCACAGGGAAAGTGGCGTAGCATTTGGGATTGATCCACATGCCACCAGTAAATCTTGGACCAAAGCAAATAGAAATAGCACAGGAATTAAGATAGCTAACATTTGGCAGGGCATGGTGGCTCACACCTGTAATCCTAGCATTTTGGGAGGCTGAGGTGGGCAGATCACAAGGTCAGGAGATCGAGACCATCCTGCCTAACATGGTGAAACCCCTCTCTACTAAAAAAAAAAGATACAAAAAATTAGCTGGGCACGGTGGCACGCATCTGTAGTCCCAGCTACTTGGGAAGGTGAGGCAGGAGAATTGCTTGAACTTGGGAGGTGGACATTGCAGCGAGCCGAGATCGCACCACTGCACTCCAGCCTGGGTGACAGAGTGAGACTCCATCTCACCAAAAAAAAAAAAAGGTGGCTAACATTTATCAATGGTTAATTATGTAGCTGGCACAGTCCTAAGTGTTTAAAGTGTATTAAATCACTAATCCTCACAGAAACCTTTAAAAATAAATACTGTTATTAACTAGATACCAGCAGGGGTGAGTATTGTATAGAGGAGCAGACAGGTATGGAGTGGTTGAGTAGCTTGCTATACAAGTAGAAAGTAGCGGTGTTGAAATTGAACTCGGGCAGTTTGGCTACCCAGTCAGCACTCCTAACTATTTTATTAAATAAATATCTCCCTTGGGACTTTGATTGAGGTCTAAGTCATAGAAATTGTCTGTTTCCCTGAATTTTTCTTCGTTAAGATGAAAGTATGTCTAATTTGCCTGAAATTTATATCTTCAGGATATTCGAGTCTTAGAGTTTGTTTTATTGTCTCAATCATCAGTCTAATGTGGAGCTTAAGTCATTTTTGAATTCAGTCCTTTTGTTTTTATGAAGATGTAGAAAATATTCTATGGCTTTCTTTTTTCTTCTTTTCTTTTGTAGAGTTGGAGTCTTGCTCTGTTGCCCAGGCTGGAGTGCAGTGGCGCAATCTCTGCTCACTGTAACCTCCGCCTCCCGGGTTCACACCATTCTCCTGCCTCAGCCTCCCAAGTTGCTGGGACTACAGACGCCCGCCACCTCACCTGGCTAAAGAAAATATTCTATGGCTTTCTTGTGGGTTGCACCTAAACTTCCTCCAAGATACTTCTGTCTCTCCTCTTTCCAGACACTCAGTCACCCATCTAGCTTGGACTCTCTTTAACTTCCTCCATGGTAGTCTTAACTCTAGTCTCCTTACAATTTATTTTCTAAAGTAATTTAAGCATTCTGATCACAAACTTTACTATTGTCTCTCCATTTATCATTATATACAATCTAAGTTCCTTAATGTGATAGTCCAAAGTCTTGTTGCTCTGGATCTTTCTTGTCTTATCTTAAAATTCTTAATCATCACGGAAGGCAACATTTATTGAGCACTTACCATATATCAAGCAATGTGCTTACTTCCAAACATACAAAGTTGAATAATAGAACATAAACTTTCTCCCTTTGTGATTATCACAGGGATTATCTCACTTAATCTTCATGGAAACCATATGAGCTATGTAATATTATTAACTCCATTTTAATGAAGAGGAAACGAAGGCTTGAAGAGTTTGTGTAACTTATTCAAGGTCACAAGAGTACCATGTGGTAGAGCTGGGATTCACACTGTCACTTTTAAGCCCTATACAATACTCTCCATGTCATAAATTTTCTAACCCTAACCCATCTTTAGACGTATGGGGCCACTAACCACTCCCTTTATATCCCTCACTTTTTTCTCTTCATTGTCTTGTTTTATGTCATTTTATCCTCCTTGTGTGTAGGTCCCATTTTTTTCCTTATTTCTGCCTATTGAATAACAGCTGCCTTCAACCTGTGGATATAATTGACCTCTCCCACCACAGAACCAATGTTTCATTTATATTCTGAACTCCCGTAGTGCTATAATCTTGTATGCTGGTTATACAAACTATATGCTGAGTTTTATCGAGTGCTAAATTTTTTTTTTTTAGGAATAAAAGCTTCTAATTATGTATCATAAGTAAGTTCTAAGAGAAGCTGATTCAGACTTTCCACCAAAGGGTTGTGTTGGCACAGAAGACATAAACATCAACCACATTTTAGTACAATTTTCATCATTCTCTTGTGGTTTGACTTTTCTGATGATGTCTAAACTTAGACATAAAAGGAAACCCCGCCTTATATGGATGACATGGAATGGAAAAGAAGCTCCATGGCTTTCCTGTTTAGCTGGTGGGTTTGACCTTTTCCACACGTGCATTTGCTTTGAACTCCTCCTAAGTTAGGTGTTACGTGAATATAAGTTATAATTAACATGCTTTCTTTGGGTCTCCTTGAACAAAATGTTCTCTCTCATGATATGCTATGCATTTACTTTGAATGAATAATAGTTTTGAATTTGGATTTAGAAAGCAGAGAATGTGACTGAAATCCATGTTTCTTCTTTGCCTTTAATCTAGGGCTGCAGGATGGGGCCCAAACATGAAGGGAATAAAACAAGAGAGAATCTTGTTTAGCCAAGAAATAACCAGGAATAAGAGGTTTAGCTTATAGGCTCTAATCAAACGTGTTATTTTTCATTGAAAACTGGCATATAGTATCACTATGCAGCTGCTAACCAGCTGTTTCCTTTCTACTGAGGTTCTTGTGAGCTCTCTGCTTTAAATTTATGTATTGCTTGGGATCCTGAAGGATGAAATAGTATTTGTAGGTTCAAGGTAGTGGTTGGAATGGTGGTTTGTATGCTTTTAGATTTTTTAGTTTAATCCAACATGTTTAAAATGTTTTCTTCTAATTGCTATTGTGAATATGTAAATGTTTATTTAATCATACTCAAATGAGAGAAGATATAGAAACAATTCATAGACTAATTCAAACCATGTTTTTACCTCTCTTGTTTGCCCTACACTCATCTGCCAAGCTTGTATGATTACCTCAGTTCTCCATTTAGCACCAAAGTTAGTTTTGAACCCTGAAAAAGAAACATTTATATACTTCATTGTTTACATATAATAATAAACATCATGGTCATGTAACGGCTACTTCAGTCATTTCATGCCTTCACTGGCCTGATGACAGAGTTTCACCAACAGAAGAAAATCTTTTGGTTTGTCACAGCGTGTATGGTCTGGGGTCAGATATGTCAAAGAATTGTAAACAAAGGCCTGTGGACAGTATACCAGTGCTATGGTTTGAATGTGTCCTCCAAAGTTCATGTGCTGGAAGCTTAATTCTCAATGCCATAGGTTTGAGAGGTGGGACTTTTAAGAAATGATTAGTTTATAAGGGCTCTGGTCTCATGAATGGATTAACGCCATTAGTACAGGAGTGAATTAGTTGTCACAGGAGTGAGTTCCTGATACATGGATAAATTTGGTCCCCTTCTTCCCACTCTGTCATGCTCTTTTGCCCTCCTGTCTTCTGCCATGGGATTACACGGCAAGAGGACCCTCACAAGATACAGCCCCTTGATCTTGGACTTCCCGGCCTGAGCCAAATACATTCATGAGCCAAATATATTTCTTTCTTTATAAATTACCCAGTCTTAGGTGTTTTGTTAGAGCAGCATAAAACAGACTAAGACAATTAGAATTACTACTAAAGATTCACATGGTATGGAGTTTAAACATAATGGAATATGTTTATGTTATCTTTTTTATTATTAGAAGATGGAGATTTTATTATTACAAGGTTGAGATTAGGAAAATAATACCTAACACTTATAACACTTACTACACACTATTTAAGCGTTCTACATGTATTAATTTATTTAACTTTCTTGATAAGTACTGTTAACATCTTCATTTTATAGGTAAACTGAGACAAAAAATGTTAAGAAAACTGTACATGGTTACACAACTTGTAAGTTTCAGAGACAGGATTTAGATGTAGGTAGATTAGCTCTTTACTCTGTACTAGACTGCCTTGAGTTGTTGCAAGGAGTAAATAATTAATCAGATTACTAATTTCAGAAGTAGTCCAGTGGCATGTGCCTCTATAATTCCCGTGTTTGGTATGTTTGAGTGACTTCCCCTAAACTTTTAGAACTGTTTTTCGTGATTCCTGGGGAGCACCAGTGTGGGGGCAGCAAAGCTTCTATCTAGAGGATCAGCTAAGTCAAGATAAGGAATTTACAGTAGGTGTATTAGGATATATCAGGGTATACTAGTCAATGTCAACCAAATGCAGAGTGAATTGAGTTGGGATTACTATATCGTCCTCCAACAATTCAAAGTTTTCATAGGGATCTCTCTTTTCTGAAACCAGGTATAAAACTCTCATACCTTCTCATGTGAATTTATGTTAAATTTCAGAGCATTCGAAGATTTTCTCACCCTAATGTTCCCTTGAATTAACTAGATCAAACTGCTGAGCTCGTAGGAGGGGCTTCTGAAATATGTTTGCTTGTTTGCTTTCAGATAAATAGATGGATACGTGGATAATTGAGAGAAAGAAAAATAAAGCCCATATTAATAAAATTGTAACTTGCCATGTTTCATTTTGTTACCAGGAAGTAATGGCGGTCTTTAAATGACTTAGTCGTCCTTCAAGGCATTGCCTCCTGCTAAGCCTCAATAGGCAGGTAGGGAACAGAAGCTATTGAGAGAGGGAGTGTTCTCTAGATAGTTTTCTTTTTTCTTCCTGACCATAGTTAGCATAGAATATGGAATCACTTAATCTCCATGTTATCTTTGGTGGGGGCCAGGAATATAAGGAGGAACAGAAGTAAAATAACACCACCACCACCAACACAGATAAGCTAAAATGAAATTACTGAGTTAATGACTGAGTCCTCTACAACAGCAACTTAATATACTGGCTGTGTAGGCCATGTTATTAAATTGTGGTTCCAGTGAGTATCTTACAGCAAATAACTACAGCAAGAGTACTATTAAATTCTTAGCAAACCAATAAATCCATACCTGCCAGTTAAAGGCAAAATATTTCTCATTTACATATTTAAGATGTACACATGCTAGATTTGGCTTCAGAGTATTGGTTTCCTTTGACTTAAAATGCATTTGTACATTAACTAGAAAAAATTGGTAGACTTTAACAATAGGGTGAAATACTCAAACCTGGGAAGAAATCAGTAGGCTTTAACTATAAGTTTAAAGAGCCAAAACAAGCCACCAAATGAAAAAGTGAAAGCTCATATGTGCTTTACACATAGCAGACATGCTAAAAATAATTGAGTAAATGTAGATGGACATGAACAGGTGGAGATAAACCTATGAATTAATGGCACCAAAACCTATTGGGGAACGAGGATCTGCCCTCTGGGGAGGTAAAGTGAGCTAGTAAAATGACATGATCAACCATTGCTGGGATAAACTGTTTAGTCAGAACACTTGCTAAGGTCTCAACTAAGGAGAATGAGTAGGTGGGAATCATTTAAAGACTCAGAGATCAACAGAAGCAAACTCCTTTATTATTTATTTATTATTGTTATAAGGGATCTCACTCTGTCACCCAGGCTGGAGTGCAGTGGAATGAGTTTAGCTCACTGCAGTCTTGAACCCCTGGGCTCAAATGATCTTACCACTTCAACCTCTCAAGTAGGGTGTAAGTCATTGTTTCCAGTGCAAAGTCCGTTATAAGGTGGCATACTTGCCTTGGGTAAAGACAAAGATGATCAGTGTTGGTGAGCAGTGTTATCCAATAGATCCAGATATTTTACTATCAAGATCAAGAAAGTAGGCAAGGCAAAAGAATGGGCCCAGACAGAGCAGAACACAGGGGCTGCCCTTGGAAAAAAAGTGAGACTAAACAGCATTTGGGACCAGAAAATCATTTTAAAATGATGATTCAGGGTATTTTACTAGCCCACTTTCAAATTCTCTTTACCTAATCATTAAAAAGACTCCTATGGCTGGTGATAAGAGAGCTCACAAAGTCTAAATTGCATATACAAAAGAATAAATGTAAAATTTTGCACTTAGCTTAAGAAACAAGTGGATGATGGGTAGGGAGAACAAGCTCAATCACACTTTGTAGGAAAATAAAACAAAACAAAACATTGCATTAGGAGTTTTAAAATTTAATCTCAATTGCCACAAGTTAACTGTTTGACTTTTGGCACAAGATCTTTTAAAATCTTAATTTCCTTATCTGAGAAAGAGGATGTTGGAAGAAGATTGTCTTTGAGGTTCTTCCTGGATTTAATTTTATAGTTCTATGGCATCAAGTTTTCTTTTAAGTACCAATTCATATGAAGCAATGCTGTGGCACATGATGCCAAAAATCTAATTCATTAGGAGAAATACAGAGACTAGATTATCCTACTGTATTCAGTGTAGTCGCTTCATTTGGCTGGACAATCAAGTTATGGTTGCCATATATTTTGAAGGATATTAAAAAATTTATAGGCGATCTGGAGGAGGTTGACTGAGGTGGTTATTATTCCAGAAACAGTTTTATAGAAGAAATCATGAGATGAACTAGGGTTCATTAGCTCAGGTCAGAGAAGGGGGCTCCCAATAACTTTCTTCCAGTATCCCCTCTCATAGCTCTAGGTGGAAGGCTGCAGGAAGATTTTCCCTAAAGGCTACATAAAAAGAAATAAAAAGACAAACCTTCAAATAATGGCAGCGTTCCAGTAATAAACTGGATTACTTTGCGATGCAATGATTTCCCTCACAAGGATAATGTTCAGGCAAAAGTTGAAAGACCATCTCTGTGGGGAAAGCTGAATTTGATGATCTTGAGGGTCCCAGGCACTCACAGTTGCTTCCATCCTATGATTTGCTCAGTCTTGACATTAGTTTTGAAATTACAATAGAAACAAATTTATGTGCTAATATCAGAAATGACCAATTTTTACGGCAAACTATTTTCTGATTAATGAGAAATAAAATATTATAATTGTTAAAACTTAGGCAATTTCATTGAGTTCTAAATAAAGAACTATTGAAAACAGCAACATGATCTGGAGGCTTTTAGAGTTCCTCTTGCTCCTTGGCGTCTTTATCCTTCAAGAGCATTTCTCTGAGTGTATTTCTTTCACATCTCATTCTGTCTTGGTGCCTGCTTCTTGGAGAATCTGAACTGACCTAGTAATAAACACACAATAAATATTAGCAATTTTATCTTACTCTTTCCTCTGTGACTCAAAATCAATTTGTTTTCTTCCTGTGAATAGTTTGTTTACTGTTGGTGGATATAGAATTAAAGTGAGTTGGAATTGTATGTTGTTTTTCCTAACGGAATCATGGAAACATTCTTGCTGTTTGATAGTTACAAAATGCCTCCTGACTTTGGTCGATAGTAACAATTTAGAATGAAATTGTAAACAGCATTTGGGACCAAAAAATCATTTTAATATGATGATTCAGGGTATTTTACTAGTGATATTAGTATTTAGACTTCACATCTAACTGGACTAGATGACTATTTATGTGTAGAGAGGACTTAGATGCAGAACAGCAGGAGGAAGTGTAGAAAGTCAAACACCTGGCTAGGGAAAGTCCTTACACTGTCTGGATTTGGTGTCAGCCTCCCCTCTGTCTCCACCACTAGCATTTCCAGCCAATGCATCCCTGATTACTCAAAGCCAAGCATTTCCTGCAAAGTAGCAGGAGGGATAGGAAACAGCATGTGCTTCCTGGTCTGGGAGGTGGCACAGGACTGCGGGGCAGCCAGTAATAGCAAACACCTAAAGTGGGAAAGGATTTGGTGACCTTGTGAACAGAACTTTGCTTTTCAGCAGAATGACACAATCATCTGTAGCAGTTTAGTCTGGATTTAAGTCATAACTACTGAGAACACATTCACTGTAGAATCTTTCCTTTTGGGGCACCAGTGTAATAAGGTAGACAGGACTGATACTGACTTATGCAGGGGAGAGAAACAAAGATACACCCAGCTCTTCTGGAGCATGGGGTGCCTTTGGTGGAAATAAGCAAACTTTTTTTTTTTTTTGCCCTGGGGTCAGTTAAGGTCATTCAGGAATCACTTTATTGAGAAGGAGAGTCTTGAAGAGAGTCCAAGAGAAAAAGCATAAAGTTATGCTTTGAGTGGAGGGAAGGGTGTAATCATTCCAGTGAAAGGGAATTGCTGTCGATCATGGCTCTGAAGCAGAAAGAATAAATAGTAAACGGGGGCTGTGAGCTTGGGTATACTTGTGAAGTTCTTAAACACGGTTTAAAGCTGCATATTTTAAGAAGTAGAGTGAGCCTTCAATATTTAAATTATTTAAACGTGTATCTCTTGTAGGGCATGGGAAGAGGACCATAGTTTCTGTGGCCTCCCTAAGACGGCCTGCCACCTCTCCTGATGCTGGTGACTTCTTGTGATGGTGAGACAATATTAAGTGTTTGAAAAAGGAAGAAGTTCTTATTCCCAAGTGAGAGACCATATAGCACAGAAATTAAAGGCAAGGGATTTGGATGAGGTGTGGATGTGAATTACAGTTTTATTTCCTGCTAGTCATGTCACCCTGGGAGAGTTACTTAATCTTTCTGAGATTCAGTTTCCTTATGTAAAGGAATGGTGACAACATTAACTCCTATCACAAAGGATTTTTGTGAGAATTCAGTGAGATGTGCCACATACAATGTTTAGCACACAGTGCCAGAAATATTTTACGGGAGCACAGATTCAAAAATGACTAATTAGAGCAGTTACTGAAGCGTCTCAGCGCAACAGCTATGTTTATTATTGAATTGCTTGCAAAAATGGGCACACATGGCTTTTTAAAATTTTTTATTAAAAGTTAGTAATTTATCATGGCTTTATTAAAATACATGACTAATGTAACTGACGTTTATCACATAGAACAGTTTATGTTTTCATTAGTGAGATAAAAAGAAAGAGAAGATTTCCTGCATCCTGAATTAGAGCTATCATCTGTTAAAAAAATTTATGACTAAGAAACAAAATATAATTGTTTTTACAGGATAGGGGCTCAATATATAATTACAAAATGAATACATTCACCTATTTATTAAATAAATATTTGTTTTAAATGATAATTGCCATAAAAAATAAAATAGGAGGTTATGATAAGGAGTGGGCTGTGTGTGTTTGTAGGCATTGTAATGCTCTGAAATTTAGATTGGCCACTAGTCTTAATGTCTGAATTCCAAAATTACTTGAAAATTGCAACTTGTATTAAGTGTGCTCAACCTAAAAATTTCCAGGTTTATGATAACATTCAGGTTTAAATTCGACACAATTGCAAAAGTTGTATTTTGTTTATTTTCAGAGTTTATGAACTTTTTCTCGTGTTTTCCTAATAAATGAAAATGAAATTGGGAAAAAAAGTTACTTTCAGTAATTGGACCTACATCCTTCAGCGTGGATTTGTTTCCCCCTTTGGCTAATGTTTCATTGACCTCTACAAGGCTGGCATTTCTAGAATACCAACTGAGTAAATGTTAGACTCTCCGCAGTTGAGTTTTGTTGACGCTATCAGAAACTGTCAAGAACTCATTTGATAATTACAAGTTTTTGTGTTTGTATAGTAGTTAATTTGCAACCATGTGCTGTTTTGTCGAATGTCTGAAGTTGGCTTGCTATTGATGTCCTTTTCTAGAATGCATTTTCCAGATAGACTAGAATACATGCCTGAGTTCTCAGGTTTATTTGTTGATTTTAAAATAATTTATCAAGTGCCTATCATGTGTCACATGGTTCTAGTATTAAATTGAACCCCATGCCACCGTGGATATTCTATCCTTTTTAGCTCAAAAGTCAGAAATTTGATATAGTTCAACTTATTCAAAAACAAGTTCCCCTTTAAAGAGCTTTCAATATAATATAAGGTTTTAGGTGTATAAAAAAAGAATGCCTCTAAAATTTTATACTTAATTAAAATTTTGTGCCCGTGGAAATCTAAAATTCTATAGGTCAGAAATATTTCTGTATAATGAAATATACAATGAAAATATTTCGGTATAATGAAATTATTTCCCTGATGCAAGGTTTCATTTAGAAGAGTTTGTTTTCTGTATGAAGCATCCAAAGTAATAAATGATTTCTTCATCCTTGTGCCATATCATCAAGAATTACTTATTTTCCACTTTGTTGTGATTTTAAAGCTAATTTGGAATCAAAACTGAAGTGAGAAGTTGAACAGTAGCCCAGTTTTGTTCCTGCTTGGAAGAATTAATTAATGTTTAACTTCCCGTATTTCTACCTACTCTCTTTCAAGAGCACACATAATTTTCCTTACCAGAAACCTCCTAAATTTCATAGCATTCACAATATACACTGACATGCTGTAGGAGGGGTGACATGTTATGTGCTTGAATTCAGAGTTTTTTCCCCCATTCTGTTTGATTTAATGCCTGGAAAGAGTAGTGGCATATGGACTCTGTTCTTATTCAAAGCCCAATTATGGTATGATTCCTGGCAAAAATATTCACGTTATACAAGACCACAAAGGGTTTTGAATTATTGACTCTACTCAATAAACTTAAGAGACCTCCTTGTTCTTGGTCCCATGGGGGAAAGGGGAGCACAGGCAAGGTAGTGGAAGGACATAAAAAAGGAAAGCAAGGAGAGATGAATATGCAAAATGCTGTTATTTTAAACCCTCTTGTTTTAGTTTACATTCAAGGAATTGTAATGTAATGGAAAGAGCACAGAATTAACAACTAAAATGATGGGATTCCGAGCAGGCTAAACTTAAAGTACCTTCCTCACTACAAGCCTACCTGCCTCTGTACCCACTGTTTCCTCCTCCCATTGTGGAGGTGACGCTCCTTGCCATTGGGCCAATCCTCTCACCAACATCAGAAGCCCATTTCTTTCTTATCCTGTTTTTATTACCCTCCTTCTCTTCTATATCTTCTCCTCTCTTTCTACTGGAATTTCCTCATCAACGTTTAAACATATAGAAGTCTTTTAATTTACAAACATCTCTTTATCCCCTCTTTTCCCCTCCTGTTACCACCCTAATCCTCTCTGTCTTTTCCTGTGCATAAGAAGCAGCACAGCAAGGCAACACTTGTCTTTACTCAACAGCTCCATTTGCTTAGCTCTCATTCATTAATTAATCTTCCTCTGAAAGGGCTAAACCAAAGTTATCAATCATCTCCCTGTAGCTAAATTCAACAAACTTTAAGTTTCTTATCACTTACCCTCTTTTCAAAGCACAACAAAGCTGACCATGCCACTCCAGTAGATCCTCTACTGACTTGGTTTCCATAACACTAGATCCTTTTGGATTTTCTACTGCCTCTTCAGTTGCTCCTTCTCCTTCTTCATTGACCAGTGCTCCTCCATCTGATCTGAAACGCTAGACTTCTCCAAGTTTCAGTCTTCGGCTCTCTTTTCTTCTCCTTAGACCAAGATTTCTCAGTAGTTTTGGGTCTTAAAAAATCCTTGACAAGGCCGGGCGCATTGGCTCACGCCTGTAATCCCAGCACTTTGGGAGGCTGAGGTGGGCGGATCACGAGGTCAGGAGATCGAGACCATCCTGGCTAACATGGTGAAACCCCGTCTTCACTAAAATACAAAAAATTAGCCGGGCGTGGTGGCGGGCGCTTGTAGTCCTAGCTACTCAGGAGGCTAAGGCAGGAGAATGGCGTGAACTCAGGAGGTGGAACTTGCAGTGAGCAGAGATGGTGCCACTGCACTCCAGCGTGGGCAACAGAGCAAGACTCTGCCTCAAAAAAAAAAAAAAAAAANGTTGCTCCTTCTCCTTCTTCATTGACCAGTGCTCCTCCATCTGATCTGAAACGCTAGACTTCTCCAAGTTTCAGTCTTCGGCTCTCTTTTCTTCTCCTTAGACCAAGATTTCTCAGTAGTTTTTGGGTCTTAAAAAATCCTTGACAAGGCCGGGCGCATTGGCTCACGCCTGTAATCCCAGCACTTTGGGAGGCTGAGGTGGGCGGATCACGAGGTCAGGAGATCGAGACCATCCTGGCTAACATGGTGAAACCCCGTCTTCACTAAAAATACAAAAAATTAGCCGGGCGTGGTGGCGGGCGCTTGTAGTCCTAGCTACTCAGGAGGCTAAGGCAGGAGAATGGCGTGAACTCAGGAGGTGGAACTTGCAGTGAGCAGAGATGGTGCCACTGCACTCCAGCGTGGGCAACAGAGCAAGACTCTGCCTCAAAAAAAAAAAAAAAAAAAAAAAAAAAAAATCCTTGACAAAAAATTATTGCTATAACTTCCAGTATATCAGCATGATCAGTAAGTTGCAGACATAATAAACTAAAAATACTATTAATACTCTTTTGGAGATAGAATGATAGTTTTCTATGGATATGTTTGTTTTGGCTAATATTATCAGCCCACTCATTTTGTATGGTTCTCCTCCCACTAAGGATATCAACTTGAATGTAAGTCAATAGTATGAGTAGGGCAAACTTTTGTTTATCTTTTTTTATTTTTTTAACTAAAATTTCTTCTGGATTGTTTAAACCTTATCCAAGTAGACTTAAAATTCTTATTACAAATGTCTACTATGTAATTAGTGTGTAATCCCAACACTTTAGGAGGCTGAGAAAGGAGGATCACTTGAGGCCAGGAGTTGAAAACCAGCCTGGTCAACATAGTGAGACCTTGTCTCTACAAAAGAAAAAAAAATTAGCCAGATATGGTAGAACTTGCTTGCAGTCCCGACTACTCAGGAGGCTAAGGCAGAAGATCACTTAAGCCCAGGAATTTGGGGGCTGCAGTGAGCTATGACTGTGCCACCACACTCCAGTCTGGGTGACAGAGCAAGAATCCATCAAAACAAACAAACAAACAAACGAACAACAACAACAACAAAAAACTACCAAAAAATCCCCCAAATCCATAAATTCTACTATAAAAAATGCTAACACGGTATGGTATGTGGTACACGGTGAATGGCAAGAGTGCTTTTTCCCTATGTACAACTAAAGATGACTTTTTAGCTAACCTTTCTTGAAAAAAGAAAGGCAATAAGCTTAGCTTGTCTTTTAAAAATGTAATTCCTTTATTTTCATTAATTCTTAAAACTCATGCATTAACATAATACATTTCTGTTAATAAATAACTGGCTCAAGCCAAAATAATTTTTAAATTGTATTTATTTAGAAGCATTCAAAATGTCAACAACATGGCTGCAACTCTGTTTTTTTGTTTTTGTTTTTTTTTTTACAATTATAGAGTTGTATTCAGTTATCAAAACAACAATTATTTTGTATAAACTGCATCAGAGACAACTGAAGATGAAAGAACTACCATCTCCACGTAAAACTAATTTGTGCAGTGCACCAATAAGAACCTATTTAAATTTCCATGTCAATTTACAACCCCCATACTGTGCCAGGTAAGGTTAGTGGCTATTGAAAATACTACCTGGACAGGGCTATCTAAAGACACATTGGGTAGTGTGTTAGCGATACAAAAAAAGACACTGTACAATTTAAAAACAAATTTTATACAGCCTTACATTTCAATTTGTTTCTTTAAAAAGAGTCAGTTGTGTACAGGGGAGTTAAATGCTTGTAAGACAAGAAAAACACTGCACTAGACCCAAATTATTAACATTGTCCTTATCTCCTCCTCCTCCTTCTCCTCTTCCTCCTCCTTCTTCTTCCTCTTCTTCATCTTCATCTTCTTCATCTTTTTCCTCCTCCTCATCTTCATCTTCCTCGTCTTCCTTCTTGTTCTTACTCCCCCCCAACCCCACCTTTTTTTTTTTTGGCTACATCAGTCTTTCCTTTAGCTCAGTGTGCAGCAATATTCTTTTGGTATTTTTCCTTCAGCTTTGCATCTTTCTTTTATAAGGCTGCCTGTCATCTGCAGCAGTGTCATTCCATGTCTCTCCCAGTTTCTTTGCAAAAATGGATAGGCTGGGATGTTCTCTTTCAATTTTTGGGCGATACTCAGAAAAGAATGAGGCCGAAGGAGGTCTCTTGGGTGCATTGGCATCTTTGAATTTCTTTTTTCTTTCTTCTTTAGGAGGGACATGGGTTTCATTTCTCTTTTGTAATGAACATTGTCTACCTTTGCTGTGTCTTCAGATTTTTCTTTCTTCTTGGCAGACATGGTCTTCCACCCCTCTGGGCACTTCTTAGAAAACTCTGAGAAATTGACTGAACATTTGGGTGCTTCTTCTTCTGCTCCTCCCAGCAAATTTTCACAAAGAATACTGTGAAGATATTTTGCCTCTTGGCTTCTCAGGCTGTCCTTTGCCCAAGTTTAGTTATTTTTTGTCAGCAAGCCACAGAATTATCCACAATCACCCAGTGCCCATCTGGTTTTCACTTGCCCTGGCATTGTCTTTATGGAGCTCAATGTACTGCAACTGAGATTTACTTTTTTAAAGGTAAACTTGATAGATTTAATTAAATTTGTCAGTTGAGTTTAATTAATATTATTTACAACACAAAGATTTATTGTGAATGCTGAATAGTAAACCTCTTAAAATAGTAAGTCAAAGCGGTGTAAATAAAAATGCAGCTTAGGACATATATAAAAGTCAAAGTCTTTGGTTTAAAGCTTTAACAAATCATTTTCTTTGTGAGTGACATGATTAGGCTCAAATATAGACCTAGAAGTTACAAAATTATTATGCAGATGTGTGTTGGTTTCCCAATCTCTTTTATAAGCCTAAATATGCTTAAAAGTATTATTCGAACCAAAAGGAAAGAATGAAATTTACACATGTAATTTGAAACTTGTGCTCGGTTTTTGCTACAAAAATACTCAATTCTAGGTCAAATATAAGAAGTAAGCATTCAACTACTTCATTTTCGACGATGATCAGGCAATTTCTGTCCTTGTTTTTGGTGTTTCTTAAATAAGAAAACGTTGCTCATAAATCAAAAAAGTTGAAAACCACAGCAAAATGTTCACTGCTTCACTGTAAATGGCAGGATACTCTGTCGTCGTAGAAACCCAGAACTCATATGGGGCAGAACTCGTATTGTCATTTGTAGTGAATAATCAGACTTCAGCTCAGAGTTCTTCCTCTGCTCTGAAAATCAAGTTCTCATGTAAGGAGAAAATCTAGAGAAAGCATCCCTCACCAAGTCAGACACTTGGATTGAAGGGAAAAGTACACTCAGTGTCGCTCTTTAGTTCTCTGGATGGTTTTCAATACGCTCATAGCCTCCTTCAATTTCAAGCCCAAACAGCAGTTGAAACATTTCACAATTTCCTTCTGTGACTTGCTTTTTCCTAAAGATTCAATTTCTTTAAATTCAATAATCCTGTCATTTGAAATAAAAAAAAATTTCTGGGCCATACAAAGACTTGTTCATCTGGATAAGGTGATGGAAAATGGCCACTAAATAGCCTAGTTTCTGCAGCCACTCTTTATCTTGAAAGCCTCTAGCAAAATCTGACCTACTAATTTCTTGAAAGTGCTCCCTTTCAGCTCAAACACCCTGTTGAGAACTCCTCCTCTGCCAGCCCACTGGATGTAGAAGGTTTGTTAGGTGGCCTCCTTAAAGATTCTCATACCATCTTCAAGCCATCTTCAGTGAACTGATCTGTGTTTAATAGTAATCATCCTTGTAGCATTACTCATATATTTTTTTTTTCATTTTGTATTTAAGAGTTTTCAACACCAGTAGTTCTCTGGAAAGAAGTCAGTGTCTTGTGATGTCAGTGTGAAGGTGAATTTTCTTGGGGTACCATCAATGCAGATGCCAGTGCCGTTCTTGCAAAATAGACTTTCTGTTTTCAGATACAAAGATGAAGAGAAAAAGTATCTTCTCCTTTACTTGTTTTGGGCAACATTCTGCAGTAGAAAAAAAAAGCACTTAAATTTCAACATTATTTATAAATCTTACAAATGCTACAGCATGATGTTTATTGGAGAAATTTGTTTATTCATCAAAATGGACAAAGAAGCCATAATTTTTCAACGTATTGTACAAAATGCCTTCAGCATCATGTGGCATGCCATCAATATGTCAACATACTATGCTGGTTGAGAGCGTGACTTTTTCAGTTTCTTGTATGGAATCTCATTCTAGCATTTTCCTAATTATGACTTTACCTGCTATCATTATTAAATTCTCATCAACTATGCAACTTTTCCTTTCCTAGGCTATACTTCATGCTTTGGATAACTCCAAAATAATTTGCTTTCAGAGCCTTTTCCTTGAGTGTGACTTTTTTTTAAAACAAAATATTTATTTTGTTTGAGTTTCAAATTATTGTTTAAAATAATCAGCATCTTTATTTGTTAAATGGCTGTAATTTGTAGTTAAATGTCTTTTCAATTTTGCTAGTTATTGCTGCATTTTTAGTTGTTTGGTATTGACTGTGCACAATAGAATAGATCAACTGGGATATAAAACTCATTGTTAAGTAGCTTTCATTGTAAAGGTGAACTTCCTTTTGGATTCTCTGCACTGGGGCAGTGAATTGACTCAAAAGATTTTATTTCCTTATCCAACCTTATCAAAACTGTCCAGAAGCCTAAGCCTAGAATCTTTCTTTTCTATCTCATACTTCATCTTCAGAAAGCATCAACCCAATGTTCAGATATATTTGTGGAACACAAATGCAGATAAAATATAAAACAGAAAGGTACAGCAGGGCATGGTGGCTCACGCCTGTAATCCTAGCACTTTGGGAGGCCGACGCAGGCAGATCCCGAGGTCAGGCGATCGAGACCAGCCTGGCCAACATGGTGAAACCCTGTCTCTACTAAAAACACAAAAGTTAGCTGGGAGTTGTGGCACGCGCCTGTAATCTCAGCTACTCTGGAGGCTGAGGCAGGAGAATTGCTTGAACCCAGGAGCGGGAGGTTGCAGTGAGCTGAGATCATGCCATTATACTCCAACCTGGGTGACAGGGCCAGACTCCATCTCAAAAAACTGAAACAAACAAACAAAAAAACCCCATAACAACAACAACAGCAGCAACAACAACAACAAAAAAACAAAAACAGAAAGGTACAATAACTGAAAAAATCTCAAGAAATGCAAAACCTACAATATGGTCTATTTTTAACTTACTGAATTCACATTCAGCATTTATTACAATAAGCAGCAGGGATCACATGAGTCTTGGTGTGTATAAGTATCTTCTTTAGGGTGAAAAGGTCCCGCTGATTGTCTGTTACACCTGTAGAGCTTATTTGCTTCCTTGTCAGTAGGCTGTGTATAAAGGGAGGTGGGAAAGGTAACTTGGAGGGAGAAGTTGGACATCATTTTCCTACCTTCCTCACCTTTGTGTAGCATAGTACTCAACAGATACCCAAGGCCTCCCTCATCTGGCATCAGTATCTGAGAATGGATGTATCTAAATAAATATTGTCCTATGTACAGTAGGACAAAATCTGATGTTTAATATTTCTTCAATCAGTATTTCACATGGAAGCTCTCGAGACATTTAGCAGCCCACTAGGATTCTGTAGAACTTGTGTTGAGAAAACTTGTTGAGACAATCTCACCTACACTCATGGCTTCGGTTATCTAACGCTTTCAAATTTATGTCTCCTGTTGGTTCTGGATTTAAAATTGCTGACTCACCATCTCCTCTTGATCATTTCATAGGCACATCAAACTCAGAATGCCTAAACTTAATTCTCAATTGTGTCTCTACTCCCTCTGCAACCATGCAAAAAAGAAAATTGTGAGCCACTTCCAGTGTTGTTCCCCTCAGCAAATGGCACCAATGTCCACACCCCAGCAACTGGGACATCATGGACATCATTTTTTACTCATTTTCCTTAATTGTACCTTCCATTCCATGTTTAATCAGTCTCTAATTCCTGTTGATTCTGTTTACTAAATGTCACAACACTGAATCTTATTCTATATCCCCACCACTCCAAATCAAACTATTCCCTTTTTTAGGGCTGAATTTCCAGAAGAGTCTCTTACCTGGTCTTATCTATTATGAAACAAGTCCAAGCCATTCTCTACTTTGTTGCCAGTTGGTTGACTTTCTAAAATGCAAAATCTTATCACGTTTCTCCCTGCTTAAAACTTCTCAATAACTACCAGCACATTGCTCTTAAGATGAAGACGAATATCCTTAATAGGGCATACAACGATGTGTATGATCCTCCCCTTCTAACCTCACAAACCTCTTCTCTGACTTTTGCCTTCCCTTACTGTATTCCATCCATGAATACTTATCAATCCCCCCTTTCAAGAGGCTCCCTCACGTTGTCTTCCCTCTGCTTATAAACCTCCCACTCCTTTCATCTCACTCTTACTCATCCTTCAGATCTGAGTTGAAATGTCATTTCCTCAGAGTAGCAAGAATTTCCTTAGTTCTGTGTATTTCTGCCTAATTTCACTTACCACAATTCTAATTGCACAGTTTGTTGGTTATTGTCTATCCCTGAAGCAGCTCTGATTGCTCTTGAAAGGCAGGGATTGCATTTGTTGTGTTTACCACCTATCTCCAGCATTAACACACAATAAAAACAATTGGTGGGACAAATGAGTAAATGAATTATTAAATTGACTAATTTGCTTCTTTCATGCTGTTGCTCTCAAGTTTAGGAATAAAATCACTATACTCATTACATAAAAGAAATCTGAATTTCTAATTTTAGGGTATTTTATTAGTTGAACTTTTACTATAAGCAAAATTGCGTAGCTTTGAAATACCTTTTTTAAAAATGTTGCCTAGTCTACCATCTCATGTATGTTGTAAGTTTTATGTGATTAAATGAGTTTTGATATACAGCAAAATAACAACATGAAATTGTAAATTATACTAATAGTCTGTGACTTTATTAGCATGAAAAAACTTCCCATTTATTTATAAGACCAAATAAAAATATTAACTTGAGATTAGCACTGCAGCTGTTGAGTATTTCAGTGCTATTAAATATTGGAGGACATAATTTTAAAATGTACAAAGATCATACACAGATCATTTTATAGTTTTATTTTCTTACTATTATTTAGAAAAGACATTTTGAAATCAGTGTTTCCCACAAAGAAAATACTTAAATATGTAATTTTAATACATACGTATGCCAAAATTAATATTTATTTATTTTTGTTTGGATATAAGCCAACATAGACATGAATGTAGCTCTTTTCTCCTGAGATGGAAGAACAACTATTCACATTCAATCAGAGCATCTAGATGTAAATGAGCTGTTCATCTAGAGTCCACAGGATGTTCACTTTGGCTTCAATCCTTCCAGACTGGATCCATACCAAGACTTTATATTATTACTATTAATTAGCAGTTCTGGCAAAATTAAGGAATATTGTTATGTCAGCTTGAAATCCTTTAGACTGACTAGTGATCTCAAAAAAAGGTAAGATTTGATCAATAATTATTTAAAGTATGATGATTAAAATTAAATTCCTGATGTGATCCATGATTTTTTTTTTTCCTCTCTTACTCTGTTTTAGAAAACAGGGTAGGTATTTATCAGAGAGGAATCCAAAATCAGAGGTAGAAAAAGGCATGGATTTTAAGGTCTTCTCTGTCTTCATTTAGTCTTCCCTTTCTTTCCACAGATTACAGATCCAGACTCCTGTGCCTTACCACTGCCCATGGCCAACTCTCTGCTGATGACCGGGCATGACTACACCAGTTGTTGGGTATTTTGACTAGAATACCAACCAAGTCATTAGAAATACAATGCTTTGTTCTTTCTAGCTCCAAGATATGAACATGTGAGAACCTAAACAAACAAAATCCCAACAAGAGTGTCAGATATGCAAATTGCAGTTAACCCTTGAACAACAGAGAGGGTAGAGGTACTGATCACTGGCACAGTTGAAAATTCAAGTACAAGTTTTGACTCTCCCAAAACTTAATTACTAATAACCTACTGTTGACTAGAAGCCTACTGATAATATAAATGATTTATTAACACATATTTTATATGTTATATGGATTAGGTACTGTATTCTTATAATAAAGTAAGCTAGAGCAAAGAAAATGTTATTAAGAAAATCACAAGAAAGAGAAAAGATATTTACTCTCCGTTGAGTAGAAGTGGCTCATGATAAAGATCTTCATTCTCATCGTCTTCAAACTGGGTAGGCTGAGGAGGAGCAATAAGAGAAGGGATTGGTCTTGCCATCTCAGGGGTGGCAGAGATGGAAAACAATCCACATATAAATATGGACCCATGTAGTTCAAAGGTCAACTGTATTTCCCTTAAATTACTTTAAATTACTTGTCTGACCTGAGATTTTCCTGACCGTAATCCAAGAGATTGACACATTTTTAAAGTTTGTTCTTATGTTTTGCAAAATGACAATTTGTTTTCCAGAAGTTACCCACCACCATGATTTAAGACAGAAGAAGCCTGAGGTTCTCCCAAGGTCTATTGAGCATAAGAGTTTCTTGCCTTCTAGTAAAATAAACCCATATTTGTAAAGTGTCTGCACCAGAAAAATCTTCCACATTATCTTGTGTTTAAGTATTAGGATTGTACAATACATTTCTTAGAAGAATTCTGCCTACTACTCATGCAAACACCAAGCAGGACAAATACAAAGGTGACCACATATAGACAAATCATATTCAAACTGCTGAAAACCAACAACAAAAAACAAATCTTAGAGGGAAAAGAAACCTCGCATGGGGAAACAATGATCTAAATGATGGCCAGTTTTGCAGGCCAGAAGACAGTGAAATGATGCCTTTACAGTACGGAAAGAAAGACAAAGTCTACGTAGAATTCTATGTCCAATAAAAATATCCTAAAAAAGAAGGCAAAATAAAACATTTCCAGTAGACAAAAGCTGAGAGCACTAGTCTTTGGTAGATTTGTACTACACAAAATGCTATGAAGAGGTTTTCAGGCTGAATAAATATACCAGTTGGAACCTAAATGAAGCATGAAGAGTACTAGAAACAGCAAAGATTAAAGGCTACTTTAGCATCTTTATTTTTAATACACATGTACCTATAAATTTTAACTTCTTCAAAAAATTGACTTTTAAGATAAAATAACAACAATGTATTGAGCTACAGCATATGTAGAAGTAAAATATAGGAAAATAAGAGCACAAGGACGAGAAGCATAGACACATAGAATTGTATATTTACCAGGTTCTTACATTGTTTGTGAAGTAATATATTATTATTTTAATGTCAATTGGGATAAACTTAAAGGCATATATTCTATACTGAGCAATCTATAAAAAACGAAGCATATCTAAAAATTCAATGGATGAGATTAAATTAAATACTAAAACTACTTTATTAACCCAAAACAAGACAAGGAAAAGGGATGAAATGAGACAAATGTCACAAATAAAAAATCAATGGTAGGTTGTAATCCAATCATATTAATAATTACACTGAATATAAATGAACTAAGCACTCACCCCCAAAAAAGTGATTATCAGATAGGAAAAAAGAAAGACCTATCTATATGCTCTTTATAAGAACATATTTAAGGCCCAGCTCAGTGGCTCACGCCTGTAATCCCAGCACTTTGGGAGGCTGAGGCAGGCGGATCACGAGGTCAGGAGTTTGAGACCAGCCGGCCAACATAGTGAAACCCCATCTCTACGAAAAATACAAAAATTAGCTCATGGTGGTGCACACGTGTACTCCCAGCTACTAGGGAGGTTGAGGCGAAGAATCGCTTGAACCTGGGAGGCAGAGGTTGCAGTGAACCGAGATCACGCCATTGCACTCCAACCTGGGCGACAGAGCGAGACTCCATCTTGGGGGAAAAAAAAAAAAGAAACGTATTTAAATAACATGACATAGTCAGGTTGAAAGCAATAAGTTGGGGAAAAATACCATGAAAAAAGGAAGTATAAGAAAGCTGGTGTGGTTATATAAATATTAGTTGAAGGAGATGTCAAGACAAAGATTATTATCAGAGATAGGGAAGTATGTTACATAATGATAAATGGATTGATTCATCAAGAAAATATAAAGGTCTTAATTGTGCACCTAATGACAGAGCATGAAACAAAAGATGACAGGACAAAAGGAGAAATAGGCAAATTCTCATTTAGCTAGTGTGGTGGTTTGGTTTATATGTCAACTTGAGTAAGCTACAGTGCCCAGTTATTTAATCAAACACCAATGTAGGTGTTGCTTTGAAGATACGTTGTACATGTGGTTAGATCTACATTCAGTTGACTGTAACTAAAGGATATTACATGATAATGTGGATGTGGGTTCGCCTAATCAGTTGAAAACCCTAGAGCAAATACAAGTTTCCTGGAACAGAAGATATTCTGCCTCAAGATTAAAGCACTAACATCTGAGTTTTCAGCCTGCTGACGTATCTTATTGATTTCAGACTTGACAGCTCCTAAAATCACATGAGCTAATTCCTTAAATAATTGTCTTAATACATAGATATGTATATCTTCTATTGTGTCTGTTTCTTTGGAGAACCCTGACTGACATAGTGATATTAGCATCGCTTTGCCTAAGTAGACAATATAATCAGTAAATATACAGAAGATTTGAACAGCATTATTAACCAAGTTGATCTAATTAACAAAGGCAGATATAAATTATTTCATGTACTTATGGAACATTCATAAAGATCAACATATGCTGCATCATAAAACACATCTCAACAAATATCAAAGATTGAAGTGATACATAGTATATTTTGTGACCACAACAGTATTAAAGTGGAAATTGGTAACAAATTTAAGTAGAAAATCCCCAATATTTAGAAATTCAGCAACATTCTTTTAAATAACCCATGTGTCAAGTGAGAAATTATGTTGGGGATTAGAAAATTTTTTGAACTGATTGATAATAGAAAACATTATAAATGTGTCAGATGCGGCTAAAAAAGTGCTTACGTGGAAAGTTATAGCTTTACATGCTTATGTTTAAAAAGAAGAAAGGCTTATAATCAATGACCTACTTCTGCTTTAAAACCTGGACTAAAACTCTGGTTTCCATTGTAACATGTAAGGGTTTGGAAGTCATTACTTCATCCTAACAACAGACAAAAGCTGAAAAGGGCCTGGAAAATAAAACTCGTCTCAGATCTATCAGAGAAGTGAGTTCACAGGGCAAACTACTTTCCTAAAAATTAGAGAGACTGAATACAGAGGATCACAACTTAAAGGAGAAGAAACCCACAAACAGAAACCTCCACAGGAACCAGTGCTGGGCTATATAAACCTAAATTCTAATTGACAAATTCTTAGAGCCTTAATGTGGAGAAATCTAAGAGTTAAAGCTCCAGGGGAACCCAGTCATATGGGAACCCCCACACTTTCATGAGTTTACCATTAAGAGATTGACCCTATTCTCACAGTAGATATTGAAGAAAAATCCTCTCATGCTTCTGGCAGGGGAAGGGGAAAGTAATCATTTAAAAGTATACCAGAGCATGCCATTCTTCTTAACAAGGCCTGCCCTCAGGAGAAACTATTTTTACCAGAGCCTAACCTATTGGAGTTTTTCAGAGCCCAGCTGACTGAGGAAAAGGAAATATTCAACTCTACCCCACTCTAGCTATCCTCTTCCACCTAAAAGGGGAGATAAGTGAGAAGCACATACAAAGGTCACAGTCCAGAGGCACAGGCTCACTAAAACACTGAGTGCTCATCACAGTACTAAAGAAATCTACCCTACCCACACTGTCCTACCTCACTAAAGGCCTGTTTACTACAGTTTCTTTTACCCAGTCCATGCCCACCTTTCAACAAAAAAATTATAAAGCATACTTAGAGGCAAAAGGTACAGTTTGAAAAAAGTAAGCATCAGCCCAGAGTTGGATATAGCAGGAATGTTGCAGTTACCAGATTAGGAATTCTAAAAAATTATGATTGATGTGTTAAGGGCTCTACTGGACAAAGTAGAGAACATGGAAGAATGGACACATAATGTAAGCAAAGTGATGGAAATTCTAAGATGGAAAAAAAATAAATACTAAAAAAAGAAATGCTAGAGATAAATAACCCTGTGACAG
This sequence comes from Rhinopithecus bieti, assembly GCF_001698545.2. Taxonomy (NCBI): domain Eukaryota; kingdom Metazoa; phylum Chordata; class Mammalia; order Primates; family Cercopithecidae; genus Rhinopithecus; species Rhinopithecus bieti. Next base: position 1,812,572 of record NW_016806325.1, read on the forward strand.
AAATGAAGAATGACTTTGGTGAGCTCATTAGTGGACTGGAGACAGCTGAGAAAAAAAAAAATCTCTGAGCTTAAGGATATGTCAGTAGAAACTTTCAAAACTGAAAAGCAAAGAGTAAAATACTAAAAACAATGAAATGAAATACCTAAGAAATGTGATAAAACTACAAAAGGTGTGAATACATGTAATGGAAATATCAGGAGAAGAAAGAGCAAGCAAAAGCAATAATTAAAGCAATAAGGATGCAATTTTCCCCAAATTCATGACAGATATCAAACCACAGATCCAGGAAGTGGAGAGAACACCAAGCAGGATAAATGTAAAGAAACAAAAAACAAAAAACAAAAACAAAAAAAAACCCAAACCAAATCAAAGACAACTTCCTGAAAGAAGTCATAGGAAAAAAAACACCTTACCTCTAGAGAATCAAAAGTAAGAATTACATCCAATTTTCTTCAGGGATGCATGCAAGCATGAAGAGAGTAGAGTAAGTTATTTATGGTGTGTATTAGTCCATTTTCATACTGCTGATAAAGAGACACCCAAGACTGGTTAATTTATAAAGAAAAACGGGTTTAATTGACTCACATTCCACATGGCTGGGGAGGCCTCACAATGATGGTGGGAGGCAAAAGTCATGTCTTACATGGTGGCACAGAAGAGAAAATGAGAACCAAGTGAAACAGATTTCCCCTTATAAAAACTATCAGATCTTGTGAGACTTATTCACTACCATGAGAACAGTATGGGGAAAACTGTCCCCATGATTTAATTACCTCCTATGGGGTCCCTCCCATGACACATGAGGAATTATGAGAGCTACAATTGAAGATATGAGATTTGAGTGGGGACACAGCCAAATCATATAATTCTACCTCTGGCTCATCCCAAATCTCATGTTCTCACATTTCAAAACCAATTATGCCTTCTCAATGGTCCCCTAAAGTCTTAACTCATTTCAGCATTAACTCAAAAGTCTCATCTGACACAAGGCAAGTCCCTTCCACCTACAAGCCTGTAAAATCGAAATTAAGTTCGTTACTTCCTAGATACAATGAAGGTACAGGCATTTGGTAGATACACCTATTCCAAATAGAAGAAACGGGCCAAAATGAAGGGGCTAAAGGCCCCATGCAAGTCTGAAATCCAACAGGGCAGTCAAATTGTAAAGCTCCAAAATGATCTCCTTTGACTTCATGTCTCATATCCAGTTCAGACTGGTGCAAGATGTGGGTTCCCATGGTCTTTGGAAGCTCTGCCCCCGTGGCTCTACAGGGTACAGGCTCCCTCCCAGCTGCTTTCACGGGCTGGTGTTGAGTGCCTGTGGCTTCTCGAGGCACATTGTGCAAGCTGTCAGTTGACCTACCATTCTGGGGTCTGGAGGACAGTGGCCCTCTTCTCACAGTTTCCCGAAGCAGTGCCCCAGTGGAGACTTTGTGTGGGGGCTTCAACCCCACATTTTCCTTCTGCACTTCCCTAGCAGAGGTTCTTCATGAGGGATCATCCCTGCACAAACTTACTGGACCTCCAGGAGTTTCCATACATCCTCTAAAATCTAACCAGAGGTTCCCAAACCTCAATTCTTGACTTCTGTGCACCTGCAGACTCAGCACTATGTGGAAGCTGCCAAGGCTTGGGGCTTTCACCCTCTGAAGCCATGGCCTGAGTCATACCTCGACCCCTTTTAGCCATGGAATGGCTGGGACACAGGACACTAAGTCCCTAGGATGCACACAGAAGGGGGCCCTGGGCTCCACCCACAAAAGCATTTCTTCCTCCTAAGCCTCTGGACCTATGATGGGAGGGGCTGCTGCAAAGGTCTCTGACATGCCCTGGGGACATTTTCCCCATTGTCTTGGTGATTAACATCTGATTCCTTGTTACTCATGCAAATTTTTGCAGCTGGCTTGAATTTCTCCTCTGAAAATGGGATTTTCTTTCCTATTGCATTGTCAGTCCTCCAAACTATTCCAACGTCTGTCTGTTACCCAATTCCAAAGTCACTTCCACATTTCTGCGCATCTTTTCAGGAGCATCCCACTCTACTGTTACCAATTTGCTGTATTAGTCTGTTCTCATGCTGCTGATAAAGACATACCCAAGACTGGGCAATTTACAAAAGAAAGAGATTTAATGAACTTACAGTTCCATGTGGCTGGGGAAGCCTCACAATCATGGTGGAAGGCAAGGAGGAGCAAGTCACCTCTTACATGGATGGCAGCAGACAAAAGAGAGAGGTTGTGCAGGGAAACTCCCCTTATAATACCATCAGATCTTGTGAGACTTACTCACTATCATGGGAGCAGCACAGGAAAGACCTGCCCCCATGATTCAGTTACCTCCCACCAGATCTCTCCCACAACACATGGGAATTCAAGAAGAGATTTGGGTTGAGACATAGTCAAACTATATCAGTGCATTAAGGATTGTCATGTCTTTATGGAGTATTGACCCTTTTATCATTTTGTTATGTCCCTCTTTATCCCTGATAACTTTCCTTGTTCTGAAATCTGCTCTGTATGAAGTTACATAGCTACTCCTGCTTTCTTTTGATTGGTGTTAGCATAATTATCTTCACTCATTTTCTTTTACTCTATATGTTTCTTTATATTTAAGATGAGCTTTTTGTAGACAATGATAGTTTGGCCTTCTTTTTTGATTCACTTTGATATATGTATTTCAATCAGTGTATTTAGGCCATTGAGTTTTAAAATGATTATCAATGGATCTGGACTCATGTCTACCATATTTGTTAATGTTTTCTATTCATTTACCTTGTTCTTATTTTGTCTTCTATTCTGTTTCTGCCTTTTGTGGTTTTAAATGAGCATTTTATATGATTTCATTTTCTGTCCTTTCTTAGCATAACAGTTATACTTCTTTTTGTACTTTTAAAAGTGATGCTCTTAGTTTGTAATATACATTTACAACTAATCCAAGTCCAATTTCAAATAACACATTACCACTTCATATTATTACCAGTACTTTGTAATAAAATATTCCAAACTTCTCTCTCCCATATCTTATATCATTGTTGTCATTTATTTTACTTATACTTATAAGCATATATAATATCATAAGCTTAAATATATCTATATTCATACATATGTACCCACATAAGCACACATAAAAAATATAGATTTTTTAAAACAAACTACTGTTAGATCAATTAAGAGTAAGAAAAAAATAAAAGTTTGCATTTTACTTCCACTTATTTCTTCTTGATGCTCTGTTTCTCTTTACATAGATGAGAGTTTCTGAACTATATCATTTTCTTCTGTCTGAAGAACTTCTCTTAATGTTTTTGCAAGGCAATCCTAGCAACAAATTCACTCCATTTTGTTTGCTGAGAAAGTTTTATTTCTCTTTTGCATTTTCTTTTTTTTAATTCTTCACTTTGGAAAAATAATTTCACAAGGTACAGAATTCTAGGTAGGGGGTGGGGGTTTCTCTTAACATCACGACATGATTTGATTGTGGCCCCACCCAAATCTCATCTTGAATTGTAGCTCCATGAGTGGGGCTCTCATAGAGAACCTGTGCTAGGGCAGTGAGGAAGGGAAATGTGGGGTTGAAGCCCCCATACAGAGTCCCTAGTTGGGCACAACCTAGTGTAGCTGTGAGAAGAGGGCCACTGTCCAGACCCCAGAATGGTAGATCCACCAACGGCTTGCACCATGTGTCTGAAAAAGCCACAGACACTCAACACCAGCCCATGAAAGCAGCTGGGAGGGAGGATATACCCTGCAAAGCCACAGGGGCAGAGCTGCCCAAGACCATGGGAACCTACTTCTGGCATCAGTGTGACCTAGATGTGAGATATGGAGTCAAAGGAGATAATTTTGGAGCTCTAAGATTTGACCACCCCACTGGATTTTGGACTTGCATGGGACCTGTAGCGCCTTTGTTTTGTCCCATTTCTCCCATTTGGAATGGCTGTATTTACACAATGCTTATACCTCCCTTGTATCTAGAAAGTAACTAACATGCTTTTGATTTTACAGGCTCATAGGTAGAAGGGACTTGTCTTGTCTCAGGTGAGACACTGGACTGTGGACTTCTGAGTTAATACTGAAGTGAATTAAGACTTTGGGGGACTGTTGGGAAAGCATTATTGGTTTTCAAATGTGAGGACATGAGATTTGGGAGGGGCCAAGGGTGGAATGATATGGTTTGACTCTGTGTCCCCTCCCAAATCTCATCTTGAATTCCCACATGTTGTGAGAGGGACCCAGTGGGAGGTAATTGAATCATGGGGGTAGGTCTTCCCCATGCTCTTTTCATGATAGCGAACAAGTCTCACAAGATCTGACAGTATTATAAGGGGAGTTTCCCTGCACAAGCTTTCTCTTTTTGCCTGCTGCCATCCATGTAAGATGTGACTTGCTCCTCCTTGCCTTCTACTGTGATTGTGAGGCTTCCTCAGCCATGTGGAACTGTAAGTCCATTAAACCTCTTTCTTTTGTAAATTGCCCACTCTCAGGTCTGTCTTTATCAGTGTGTTAGAACAGTCTAATATGTGCACATAACAACAGAGTGTCAAAATATGTAAGCAAAAACTGATACAAGTGCAAGGAGAAATAGTTAAATCCAGTATTATTATTGGAGATTTTAACACACCCCTCTATTAGAAATGGACAGGTCCAGTAGGCAAGAAGATCAGTAACAACAGAGTTGAACTCAACAGCACCATCAATCAACTGGTTATAATGGATATCTATTGACTGCTTCATCTAACAACAGCAGAATACACATTCCTCCAAGCTTACATGGAACATTCATCAGTATAGAACACATTCTGGGTCAAAAAACACATACTGTAGCAAATTTGAAGGAATAGGAATCATACAGTCAGTGTCTTCTCTCAGAGTGCAGTAAAATTAAACTAGAAATCAAAAACAGGTAGTTGGAAAATTCCCGCATACTTAGAGATTAAACGACACACTTCTAAGTAACACATAGGTCAAAGAAGAAATCTCAAGATAAAATTTTAAATACTTTGAACTAAATGAAAATGAAAACACAACTTATCAAAACTTGTGGGATGCCTTTAAAATGCTTAAAGGGAAAGGTATACAATAGTACTTCCTTATTTGCAGTTTTAGTTTTTGTGGTTTCAGTTATCTGTGGTCATCCACAGTCTGAAAATATTAAGTGAAAAATTCCAAAAATAAACAATTCTTAAGTTTTAAATTGAATACTGTTCTGAGTAGCATGATAAAATCTCTTGCCTTCCCACTTCATCCCCGATGAGATGTAAATCCTCCTTTGTTCACCTTGTATACATTCACTACCTGGCCATTAGTCATTTAGTAGCAGTCTTTTTTTTTTTTTTTCAGAAAGGGTCTCACTCTGTCACCCAGGCTGGAGTGCAGTGGCTCAATCTTGGCTCACTGCAACCTCTACCTCCTGTGTTCAAGTGATTCTCCTGCCTCAGCTTTGCCCCCCTCCCCACCACCACTCCCACCACCCCGAGTAGCTGGGATTACAGGTATACCACCACGCCTGGCTAACTTTTGTATTTTTTGGTAGAGGTGGGGTTTCACCATGTGAGCCAGGCTGGTCTCGAATTTCTGGCCTCAGATCAAGTGATCTGCCTGCCTCAGATCAAGTGATCTGCCTGCCTCGGCCTCCCGGAGTGCTGGGATTACAGGCATGAGCTGGCTTGGTTATTAGATTGACTGTTGTGATATGGCAGTGCTTGTGTTCAAGTAACCCTTATTTTACTTAATGGCCCCAAAGTACAAAAGCAGAAATGCTGGCAATTCAGATATGCCAAAGGAAGCCAAAAAGTACTTCCTTTAAGTGAAAAGGTGAACATTCTTGACTTAATAAGAAAATAAAAAAATTATATGCTGAACTTGCTAACATCTATGGTAAAAATGAATCTTTTATCCATGATATTGTGAAGAAGGATAAAGAAATTCATGCTAGTTTTGCTGTCACACCTCATACTGCAAAAGTATGGCCACTCTAAGTGCCTAGTGAAGATGAAAAATGCATTACATTTGTGGGTGGAAGACAGAAATAGAAACATGTTCTGATTGATAGCATGTAGGCTGAGTACTATTCAAGGTTTCAGGCATCCACTGGAAGTCTTGGAACACAGCGCCTGTGGATAAGGGGAAACTACTGTAGTATTGAATGCATGTATTAGGAAAGCAGCAAGATCTAAAATCAATCATGCAAGCTTTTACCATAGAAAACTAGAGAAAGGGCAAATTAATCCAAAGTAAGCACAAGAAATAATAAATATTAGAGTAGAAATCAAAGAAAGTGAAATAGAAAATCAATAGGGAAAACTTTTGAAACCAAAAGCTGGTTCTTTGAAAAGATAACAAAATTGATAAGCTTCTAGCCAGGCTAGGGAAAAAAGAGAGAGGGCACAAATTACTACTATTGGAAGGAGGAGATTTCACTTCAGAGCCCATGGACATTGGAAGGATAATAAAGGGATACTATGAATAATTCTGTGCCCACAAATTTGATAACCTAGAGGAAATAGATGAATTTCTTGAAAAATCAAATCCGATAAAACTCACACAAGAAGAAACAGACAATCCAGATAGGCCTAGATCTACTAAAGAAATGAAATTAATAATTAATAACCTTCCAAAGCAGAAACCACGAGACCCCGATCAGTTCACTAGTAAATTCTACCAAATACTTAAGGAACAAATTATTTCAATTCTCTATAGTCTTTTCTAAAAGATAGAGGCATATGGAATATTTACTAACTCATTCTATGAGACCAGCTTCACCATAATGTCAAAATCAGGCAAAAACATTATGAGAAAAGAAAACTACGGATCAATATTTCTTATGAACATAGACACAAAAGCCCTCAACAAAATATTAGCAGACTGAATCCAGCAATGTATAAAAATAATTATATTCCATGACTAAGTGGGATTTATCCCAGGTATGCAAGGTTGGCTCAAATTTGAAAATCAATTACTGCAATCCATCACATCTACAGACTAAAGAAGAAAAATTACATGGTTATATCAAGAGACGCAGAAAAAGCATTTGTCAGAATTCAACACCTATTTGTAATAAAAACTCAGCTAGAATTTTAGAGGGGAACTCCCTCATCCTGATAAAGAATATCTACAAAACTCCTATAACTCACATGAGAATTAACGGTAAGAAACTAAAAGCTTTTCTACTAAGATCAGGAGCAAGACAAGGATGTTCCCTATCACCACTTCTTTCAACATTTTACTGGAAATTCTAGCTTATACAATAATACATGAAAAGGAAATAAAAGATACACTGATCGAGAAGAAATAAATAAAACTGTCTTTGTTCATGGATAATATGATCGTCGAGGTAGAAAATCTGAAGAAATCAACAAAACAATTCCTGAAACTGATATGTGATTATAGCAAGATTGCAGGGTACAAGGTTAACATACAAAATCCAATGTCTTTCCCATATGCTAGAAATGAAAAAGTGGAATTTGAAATTAAAGACAAAAATCCATTCAGATTAGTGCATCCCCAAAATGAAATAGTTAAGTATACATCCAACAAAATATGTGCAAGCTCTATATGAAAAAAACTACACAACTCTAATGAAAAAAAATCAAGGAACTAAATAAATGGAGAGAAGGCCGGGTGCAGTGTCTCATGCCTGTAATCCCAGCACTTTGGGAGGCCGAGGCAGGTGGATCATCTGCAGTCAGGAGTTCAAGGCCAACATGACCAACATGGCAAAACCCTATCTCTACTAAAAATACAAAAATTAGCTGGGTGTGGTGGTGTGCACCTGTAATCCCAGCTACTCAGGAGGCTGAGGCATGAGAATAGCTTGAACCTGGGAGGTGGGCCAAGATTGCACCATTGCACTCCACCCTGGGTGACAGAGTGAGATTCCATCAAAAAAAAAAAAAAAAAAAAAAAAAAAAAAAAAAAAAAAAAAGAGATAAATTAAGAGTTATTTCATGCCCATGCAAGGAAGAGTCAATATTGTTAAGATGTCATTTCCTCCCAAATTGATCTACAGATTCAATGAAATTCCAACTAAAATCCTGACAAGTTATTTTGCAGATATCAACAAACTGATTCCAAAGTTTCTGTGGAGAGGCAAATGACCTGAAATAGACAACAAAATATTGAGTGAAGTTGGGAGAACTGACACTATTCAACTAGGTTACAAATGAACTGGGAAAATAGTTTCATAGTTGGCTTTGTTCTATAGTTTACATTAGGGTTAACTCTAGGTGCTGTACATTCTGTGGGTTTTGAAAAATGCATTATATGCTGTTTGGGAAAAACCAAAAACAGTAAGTGAGCAATATATGCCTTATCAGCCTATCTTTATTAATTCACATATTTAAAGCAGACTTATTCATATAAAGCTTTGCTTCTTATAAGAAGTAACTTTAATACTGGCTTTCTCTTTAAAATAAGCTGAAGCTGTTTGAGATCATATAAAACATTGTATATTGACTAATAGGGAAAAACTTTCTTGTGTATACAGGATTTTGTAATTAAGGTTGAAAATGTAATCTTTAATCCCAAAAGGCTTAAAAAAATTTTATCCCCCACATGTAAAGTGAACATGTGATGTTTGTCTTTCTATGCCTGGCTTATTTCATTTAGCATGAGGTCCATCATGCTCATTCATGCTGCCTCAAATGACAAGATTTTATTATTTTAACGCCTAAATATTATTCCATTGTGTGTATATACATGACATTTTCTTTATCCATTCATCGTTGGAAAGACACTTAGGATGATTTTATATCTTGGCTATTGTGAATAGTGCTGCAATAAACATGAGAGTGCAAATATTTCTTTGACATACTGATTTCATTTCCTTTGGACACATACCCAGTAGTGGGGTTGCTTGACCATATGATATTTCTATTTGGAGTTTTTCGAGGAAACTTCACACTGTTTTTTATAATGGCTGTACTAATTTGCATTCTTACCAACAGTGTAGGAGAGTTCCCTTTTCTTTGCATCCTCACTTGCATTTGCTATTATTTGCCTTTTTGATATGGATAATAGCCATTTTAACTGGGGTGAGATAATATTGTGGTTTTGATATGCATTTTCCTTATGATTAGTGATGTTGATCGTTTTTTATTATACTTGTTGGCCATTTGTATGTCTTCCTTTGAGAAATGTTCATTCAGGTCCTTTGCCCACTTTTTGATCAGGTCATTTGTTTTCTTCCTACTGAGTGCCTTAAATATTTTAGATATCAACCCCATATCAGACATTCAGTTTGAAAATATTTTCTCTCATTCTGTAGATTGTCTCTTTATTCTGTTGATTGGTTCCTTCTCCATGCAGAAAATTTTTAGTTTGATATAATCACATTTGTCTATTTTTGCTTCTGTTGCCTGTGCTTTTGAGGTCTTACCCAAGAAATGCTTGCCCAGACCAATGTCCTGAAGCCTTTCCCCAATGTTTTTTCTAGTAGTTTCACAATTCCAGGTCTTACATTTAAGTCTTTAATTCATTTTGATTTTATTTTTATATATTATGAGAGAAATAAATCTGATTTCAAATTTCTGATTTCTTCTGCATTTAGATATCTAGTTTTACCAGCACCAATTATTGATGAGACTGTTCTTTCCCTTATATGTTCTTGGTGCCTTTGTTAAAAATGATTTGGTTGTAAATGTCTGGATTTACTTCTGAGTTCTCTATTCTGTTTCATTGGTCTATGTGTCTGTTTTTATGCCAGTACCATGCTGTTTTGGTTACTATAGCTTTGTAGTATATTTTTCTTTTTTTTTAATTTTTTTTTTTTTTATTAAACTTTAAGTTCTAGGGTACATGTGCATAACATGTAGGTTTGTTACATATGTATACTT
>NW_016806325.1:1825555-1858278 GCF_001698545.2 Rhinopithecus bieti
GACCAGCACCGATTGTCCGGCACTCCCTAGTGAGATGACCCCAGTACCTCAGTTGAAAATGCAGAAATCACCGGTCTTCTGTGTCGCTCGCGCTGGGAGTTGGAGACTGGAGCTGTTCCTATTCGGCCATCTTGCTCCACCCCCTTCCCTCCCCCCACTTTGTAGTATATTTTGAAGTCACAAAGCCTATGCAACTATTATCAATCTGGGCACATGGAAGACATTCAATATACATTTTTTCTTTCTTAAGAGTCATTCAGTCATCAAAATTTGGGAAGTTTTTGGTGAATATAGGACTTTAACTTTTGTGAAAGTTAAAAAAGTAAAAGAAGATCTTTCCCCAAGTAAGAAAGGATCTAGTGTTGGAGAGAACAGAAACACAGCTGAAAATATTCATGAAAAGATGTGGAATGAGAGCTCAGGGTCAACCAAGGATATTAATCAGACTATTAAATGTATTCTGTTCTAATTACATCTGAAGTGTGTTTACCCTGCTTAAAAAAGTGGACCAACTGATGAGTACCAAACAATTCTGGAGTGACATAAAGAGAGGCATCACCCAAAGAAGGTCATGAGTTCACTGGAAAAATGAAGTAACACTGTTGTCATGAGTGGCCAGAGTAATAGCCAGAAGAGATTGAATGTGCCTAAGTTTAAGGATAAAAAGATAATTGTGATGGGAGGTTGAAGAGGAAGCTAGGCCTGTAGCCAAGGAATGAAAAAAAAAAAAAAAAAAAAGGAAATACAGACAAAGGTAGCAAAAGAGTTGGGTGATTTAGGAAGCTAGGTCTGTGAACAAAGGGAATGTACTAGGTTCCTCCCTTCATGCAGTGCCCAGGGAACACTTTCCAGGGCTCAAGTGCCCTCTAAAGGCACCACTCTGCCAGGTTGGACTCAGAGCCAAACGTAATTGTGCTGCTCTCTTCCATTCAAGTAGGCACCTTTGTTTAACATAAATGACCACTTTTAAAGAGCTCAGTCTTCTTGGTTCCACTTTTGAACTTTCAGTGTTATCAACAAAAACCTGTTTTGTTTTTGCATTTTCCCCTCAGTGCCTTAGCATGATGTCCCAAACACTTCTTGATGATTTTTAATACTTGGATTATAAACAAAATGCCCTTCGTAATCTCCATTTCACTTCCCCTCACATAAAATAAAAAATTTAAGATACTGCATTCCTGAGTCCAAGGAATGTTGCAGTTGTCACCCCCAATATTAGGACAATAATCACACAAATTACAATTCTTCTATTCAGAACATAAATCTGATATTCTTGAGCTCATTTGCTAAATATTAAGTATCTTCATATGGTTTCTGGTTTACATACATTTGCCATGTATAATATCCATAAGCCATTCTGGGTGTGTGTCCCTATTCTATAATCTCTGGTTGGGAGGGAGAGCATCAAGCCTTGAAATTACCACCTCATGCAGAATAACAGCTCAGGGTCAACCAAGGATAATGATCAGACCATTAAATGTGTTCTTTTCTGTTTGGATCTGAAGTGCGTTGACCCTCTTAAAATCGTGGACCAGATGATAAGTACCAAACACTTCTGGAGGGATATAAAGAGAAGCATCACCCAAAGAAGGTCATGAGTTCACTAGAAAAATGAAGTGAAACTTCTTCATTTCATGTCAGCTCCTAAAGGATGTGCTGCAGGATGTAGGGTGTGGCTTCCCTGATTACCCACTATGGTGATCCTACCAGTTTTCGTTAATGAGAATATTGTCACTGAATCTTAGCACTTTTGAAATGAAATGTTGTGGCTGTATTATGTAGCTCTTTTTGCCAGTCCCTGAAATCACTTTTTAAAATAACTTACCTTTAAACTCTTGCTCTGCATTCCCTTTTGTTTCATGGATGTGAATGTGGATTCATTAGCAGATATTAGGCCAGAGCTACCTTATCAGTCATTTCTAGGCTCTTCAAGGTGAAGCAGTGACCACAGACAGAATCTTAGAAGGGAATTCTCTTATCTCCTTTCTTTATTTATTCAAAGACATTCAGATTGTATTTCACTATTGCTAGAGAATTATTTAGTACAGTTGGATGGATTCTCCAATGCATTGGGAACATTCATTCATGGAAACTGGCTCTAGAGCAGTGTTTCTCAGACTTGTATATGCATACGAGTCCCCTGGGGATCTTGTGAACATGCAGATTCTATCCTGTAGGTCACTTAATTTCACTGAATTTGTGCAATGCAAAAAGTCCCTTTCTGAACCTGAACCCACGGATCACCAGCATTACCTGGAGCTTGTTAGAAAGGCAGACTTTCAGATCCCACTCCAGATCCATAGAATCAGAATCTGCGTTTTAACAAGATTCCAGAGAGTATTCGTTTGTACAAAATTTGGGAACCATCATCCTGAAAATCACATAGGATCAGCTACATAATGGCGAAAGCAAAAGCAAACTTACTGTACCTTGTCTTTGCTATGTTATTCTCTGATTATTCCCTGAGGATGCAGCTGCATATGATACGGAATCATTCATGTCAAGAGAAGCAACCTGTCCAAAATACCTTCCTTTTTGTATTGAATTTTGAAACGGTGATGTCATTTCCTGTAATATACCACATGCTAACAGTTGCAAATTGGTATCTGAGGGCTGTGTCTAGACTGAAGATATGTTTTGTTGGTTATTTTGTTTGCCCTGTGCATGATTAAAAGACAATGTTATTGTACAGATGTGAGCAGTTAGCAGCTATTTTCTCACATAGAGAAAATAATACAGAGGTGTTATGCATGGTATCTATAGGCATTTGAGTTTGGAATCCTTAAGAGCAATAATTCCCAACATAAATTCCATGGAACAGTAATGTAAGAAAGATAAACAGGTATTATCTGAAAAAATGAAAAAAGATTTCTGTGATGCATTGGCCTGATAAACAGTGAAACAGAAGAAATTTGGGGGAAGGATATTACAGAGGCTTTATGTTATAAAATACAGTTTAAACCTCCACCGCAACATTTCTCAAACTTATTTACTCAGGAAACTCTTTGTCTCAAATGATTAGAGCTCTACAGAACATACTTTAGAACAGGAGTTGGCAAACTATAGCCTGCAGACCAAATCCAACCTGCCACTTGTTTTTGCACTGCCTATAAACTAAGAACAGTCTTTACATATTTACATGTTTAAAACCAAAAGAAGAATAATATTTCATTACACATGAGAATTCTGCAAAATCCAAATATTGGTGTTTATAAGTCAATTATTTTTTGAACACAACATCACTCCTTGGTTTACATTTTGCCTTTGGCAGCTATCATACTATAAGGGCAGAGTCGGCAGCTGAGACAGTGATCACATGGCCTGTAAAGCTGAAAATATCTATTATCTGATCCTTTAAAAAAAAGTTTGCCATCACCTACTTTAGAGCACACTGCGATTACCGCAACTTTTTTTTTTTTTTTTTTTTTTTTTTTTTGACATTGGAGTTTCCCCTTTGGTTGGACCCAGGGCTGGAGTGCAATGGCATGATCTCAGCTCACTGAAACACTCACCTCCCCAGGTCAAGCGCAATTCTTCTGCCTCAGACCCTCCTGAGTAGCTGGAATTACAGGTGCCCATCCAGCATACCTTGCTATTTTTTTGTAGTTTTAGTAGAGACAGGGTTTCACTGCATTGCCAGGGCTGGTCTCGAACTCCTGACCTCAGTAATCCACCTGCCTCAGCCTCCCACTACCTGGGGATTTTACAGGCGTGAGCCACCGCGCTGGCCTGCAATTACTTTCTGCATCAACCCTAATAAAGGGCTTGGCGCTTCTCAACTGGAAATGATAATAACTAACATAGTGTCTTTTTGACTGGTATAAGTGTACTAAAGATAACATTGAGTAACAAAAATTAAAAAAATTTTCTTTCTTGTGGACAGTTTGAAATCATGTAAAATCATATAAAATATTCATTTTATACATTATAATAAGAATTCTTTCTGGGGGATCGCCACTGTTTTCAGACTTTTAAAAAAATAGAGTTTAGAGTTTGATAACCAAATTTTTGAATATTCCAGTATACAATGGTGCCTAAGTATATCTTTAAGCTGATTAATCCTTTTCAAACTTTTTTAGTCTCAGGAGCCCTCTTACACGTCTTAAAAATTATATAAGGGCCTCAACGATATTTTATTTTTATAGGTAATATCTATCCAATTTTCAGAAATTTAAAAAATTGAGATAATTTACAAAGTATGGTATTACTCATTTAAAAACTATTAATAAACCATTTTATATTAAATATCAATAACACATATCTTGTGAAAATAACTATTATTTTCAAAGAGTGGGATTTTTTTAAAAAATAGCTCATTAACATCTAGTTTGATAGGAGATAGCTAAATTCTCACATCTACTTCTTTATTTAACTGTTGTGCCACTGGAAAACTCTTCTGATTTTTTGTGAAAGAATAAAAGTGATCTCAAAAAAATTTTAAAAAATAAGTCATATCAAGTATCTTATCTGACCACAATGAAAAAATAGAAATCAATAATAAGAGGACTATGGAACATTTGGAACTGTACAAATACATGTAAATGAAACAAAAAGCACCTGTCCAACCAATGAGCGAAGGAAGAAATTAAGAAGGAAATGTAAACATTCCTTGAAACAAATGAAAATAGAAACACAACATACCAAAACCTATGGGGCACAGCAAACATAGTATTAAGACGCAAGTTTATAGCAATAAATTCTTACATAAAAAAGAAAGATTTCAAGTAAACAACCTAATGATACACCTTAAGGAATTAGAAAAACAAGAACAAACTAAATTCAAAACTAGCAGAAGAAAAGAAATAATGAAGTTCAGAGCATAAAAAAAATTGAGACTAACAAAATAGGAAAAAACTCAATGAAACAAAAAGTTGCTTTTTGAAAAGATAAACAAAATTGACAAACTATTAGCTAGACTAAGAAAAGAGAGACGACCCAAATAAATAAATAAAATCAGATCTGCAAAAAAGGACATCACAACTGATGCCAGAGAAATACAAAGGATCATTAGAAACTATTATGAATAACTATATACCACTAAATTTGAAAAGCTAGAGAAAATGGATAAATTTCTGGACACATACAACCTACCAAGATTAAACCAAGAAGAGAGAGAAAACTTAAACATACGAATAATGGATAACAAGATTGAATCTGTAATAAAACGTCTCCCAATAAAGACAGGTCTATAACCAGAGAGCTTCAATGCTGAATTCTACAAAACTTTTAAAGAACAAATACCAATTCTTCTCAAACTATTCCAAAAATTTGAAGTGGAGAGAATTCTTCCAAACTCATTCTATGAGGTCAGCATAACCATGACACCAAAACAAGATGAGGACACAACAAAAAAAGAAAACTACAGACCAATACCCCTAATGAATACACATGTACAAATCCTCAACAACAGACTAGCAAACTGAATCAAACAGCACATAAAAAGATCAAACACTGTGATGTAGTAGGATTTATCCCAGGGATGTAAGGATAGTTCAACATACACAAATCAATAAACATGATCCATCACAATAACAGAATGAAGAACAAAAACCATATATCCTCTCATTAGATGCCAAAAGAACATTTAATAAAATTCAACATTTCTTTATGATAAAAACTCTCAATAAACTAGGTATAGAAGGAGAATACATCAATACAATCAAGAACATATGAGACAAATCCACAGCTAACAACACACTGGACAGGGAACAACTGGAACAAGACAAGCTACTCTTAGCACTCGTATTCAGTATAGTTCTAGAAGTCCTAGCCAGAACAATTAGGCAAGAGGCAGAAATTAAGGGCATCCAGATTGGTAAGGAAGAAGTCATATTGCCTGTGTTTGCAGATGCCATGATCTTATATATAGAAAATCCTAAAGACTGTACCAAAAAACTCTTAGAATTGATTAACAAATTCAGTGAAGTTGCAGGGTACAAAATCAACATATAAAAGTCAGTAGTGTTTCACACATGAACACCTAACTAGCTGACAGACAAATCAAGAGAGTAATTTCATTTCCAATTGCTATAAATACAAATTACCTAGGAATAAATTTAACCAAGGAGGTGAACGATCTCTGCAAGGAAAACTATAAAACACAGATGAAAGAAATTAAAGAAGTGCACACAAAAAAGGAAAGACATTCCAAATCATCCCAAATTTATAGACTGGAAAATTAATACTGTTAAAATGATTACTATCCAAAGTGATCTATATATTTAATGCAATCCCTAAAAAAAATCAATGATCGTCTTCAAAGAAATAGAAAAAAATTCTTAACATTTGTATGGAACCACAAAATACCCTGAATAGCCATAGCAATCCTAAGCAAAAATAACAAAACTGAAGGCATCACATTTCCAGACTTCAAAATATACTACAAAGCTATAGTAACCAAAGCAACATAGTACTGGCATTAAAAACAGACACATAGACCAATGAAACAGAACCCAGAACCCCAAAATTAACTGACATATCCACAGCCAACTGATCTTTGACAAAGGTGCCAAAACATTCATTGGGAAAAGACACTCTTTCAATAAATGGTGCTGGAAAAACTGGATATCCATATGCAGAAGAATAAAATCAGATTCCCGTCTCTCACTATATACAAAAACCAACTCAGAATTGGTTAGGATCTAAATGTAAAACTTGGAAGTATATAACTACTAGAAGAAAACATAGGGGAAATGCTTCAGGTTGCTTGTCTGGGAAAATATTTTGTGAATAAGACCTCTAAAGCACAACGGTCAAAAGCAAAAGTAAACAAATGGGATTGAATCAAACTAAGAAGCTTCTGTGCAGCAAAGTAAAAATCAAGAGTGAAGAGACAACCTACAGAATGGGAGAATATTTTTTCAAACTATTCATCTCACAGGAGATTGAAATTCAGAATATGCAAGGAACTCAAAGATCTCAATGGCAAACAAAAAAACCTCCAATTAAAACATGGGCAAACTAGCTGAATAGATATTTTTCGAAAGAAGACAGACAAATGACCAACACATATATGAAAAAGTATTCAACATCACTAATCATCAGGGAAACAAAACCGGAACTACAATGAGATATCATCTCATCCCAGGTAGGATGGCTGTTATCAAAAAGACAAAAAATGACAAACGCCAGCCAGGATGTGGAGGAAAGGGATCTTTACCCACTGTTGGTGGGAATGTAAACTAGTACAGCCACTACAGAGAACAGTATGGAGGTTCTTCTCATAACCCAAAATAGGACTACTATATGATTCAGCAAGCCCACAACTGGGCATTTATCCAAAGGAAAGGCAAATATTATATTGAAAAGACATCTACACCATCATGTTTATTGTAGCACTATTCACAATAGCCAAGATATAAAGTCAATCCAAGTGTCCAACAACAGATGAATAAATTAAGAAAATGTGGTATGTACACAATGGAATATTACTCAACCTTTAAAAATAATAAAATCTTGTCATGCATGGCAACATGGCTGAAACTGGAGGACATCATGTTAAGCGAAATAGGCCAGAAACAGAAAGTTAAACATCACATGATCTAATTTCTATGTGGGAACAAAAAAAAAGTTCTTCTCTGAAGTAAAAAGTAGAAGAGAGGCTACTAGAAGCTGGGAAGTGTAAGAGAAAGGGGGAGATAAGAAGAGATTTGTTAAAGTATACAAAATTACAGCTAGGCAAAAGGAATAAGTTTTAATGTTTGATAGCACTGTAGAATGACTATAATTAACAATAGTATATATTTAGAAATAGCTAGAAGAGAGAATATTAAACGTTTCCAACACAAAGGAGGAATAAATGTTTGAGACGATGGATATGCTAATTGCCTTGATCTGATCACTAAACACTGTATGTATCAAAACATCACTATGTGCCCACAAATACGTACAATTCTTATGTGTCAATTAAAAACATAAATTAATTTAAAAATCAAAAAAACTAGTTAGTGTTGAGAAGGATGTAGACCATATGTCATTCTCACACATTGATGGTGGAAATACAAAATGGAACAGTTACTTTGGAATACAGTTCAGCAGCTCTTTATAAAGTCACACATATATTTACAATATGCCCAGTCATCCATCTCCTAGGTATTCATCCAAGATAAATGAAAGCATATTTTTGTACAACAATTTGTTCCAGAAGCTTCATTCTAGCCACAAACTGGAAACAACTCAAACATCTTATAGATGATAAATGGATAAACAAACTGTGGTACATCCATACAATGGAATACCATTCAGTAACAAAAAAACGAACAAAATACTGGTACACACAAAAACATGCATAAATTTCACTTCTGTTAAGTGAAAGAAGCCAGACATAAAAGATACATACTGTATAATTCTTTTATGTGAAATTCTAGAAATGGTGTAAATATGGTGAAAGAAAGCAGGTCTGTGGATTCTCACAGCCAAGAAAGAAGGGGTTACCTATAAAGTGCACAGATGAACTTTGGGGAGTGATGGAAATATCCTATACTTTGGTGGTTGTTGTGATTGGGGGGGGGGCTAGCTAATACATTGATGCCAAAACTCACCAGCCGACTGTATACCGATAAAAATTGTGAGTAACTCTGTAGTCTGTATAAATCTGTACCTCAGTAGCTGATATTAAAAATCAATCACGGCCGGCGGGCGCCGGTGGCTCAAGCCTGTTAATCCCAGCACTTCTTTGGAGCCGAGATGGTGGATCACGAGGTCAGGAGATCGGAGGACCATCCTGGGCTTAAACACAAGATGAAAAACCACAACGTACATAAACATACTAAAAAAATAACCAAAAACAATAGCAACCGGCAGCGAGAGGTGGTGGCGCCTGTAGATAGTCCAAGACTACCGGAGAAGGCTGAGGCAGGAGATGGCGTGAAAACCTGGAGGCGGAGCTCGCCCGGCCAAGACTCCATCTCAAAAAAAAAAAAAAAAAAAAAAAAAAATCAATCACATGGCTATACAGCAATGTGAATGTACTTGATGCCACTGAACTGTACAATTAAAATGAATAAAATGGTAAATGTTATGTAATGTGTATTTTATCTCAATTAAAATACATGAATAATATCCCTCCCTAAAATGAGAGTGAAAAGGCAAATAATGTCTCAGAATTATTATGGGCCCTCTGAAGGTGTGTCAGGGGCCTCCAGGGTTCCCTGTACCATACTTTAAAAACTGTTACTCTTTTGTAGCTAAGAATGAATAATCATATACATCACACACACACACATACACACTCATACACACGTTTATAGTGGTAAAAATTATCAACGGTCTTCAATTTAGGAATGTAGTGTTTCAAATGTTTGCTTGTAAGTATCCTGTTTGCTTGTTGAGCCCAATTGACTTGTACTAATAGTATTTCAGAAACCATCTGTTTAGGTATTTGTGATTCTGTGTATAAATATATAGAGAGTCCAACCTGGATGACAGGAACATGACTCCCTTCTTGCTAACTAGTAACAGTGCTGGAACCTCTATCCCCGCATCACTCCTTACCTGATAGTGAAATTTGGGATTTCTTCAGCCCCCAGCTACTACTGGGGCTCCCCTGGCCAGGGTTGGAGGTAAGAATCTGATGAAAATAGGGACTTGGGATGTGAGTAGGTAGGTGTGAAAAACTTTTCTTTTATGAAATGCAGGGATTAGTGCAACATTTTTTTTTCATCTTATTGCTTCTGTGTTTTGGATCAAGTCCTGTCTTGTTCTCTCCTATTTCCCCATATCCTTCTGTATTTGCTAGGCCTCTTACAATTCAAACTAGCTTGCTTAAAGACAAGATAATTTGTTGGTTCACGTTACTTGAAAAGTCTAGGTACAAAAAGTAGAGGAGCTAACTTCAGACACGTTTAGATGTCATCAGGACGTTTTCTCTCTTCGTCTCTAAACTCTACTTCTCTGTGTTGGTATCATTTCTAGTTAAACTGGTCCTTTCCATGTGGTGAAAAGTAAGGCAACCTGAATGCATAGTCATTGCAGAAGGAAAGAAACCTGCTTTTTGCCAATGATTAAATCAGTCCCAGATTAAATGATGCCAACTGGCCAGCCAGGGCCACATGCCAGTTCGTTAGTGGAAAAGGGGAGTCCTTGATTGGAAACCCCTCCAGAATACATGGAAAGGAGTAGGAGAGTTGGAGAAGGGATTCAGGGAAGACAGCAAGGGAAAAATTTGTACTGCAATTCTTGTTTCTAAGTGACATCAAGGACACTTTGAAGTTTTCTAAATGTCTTAGCAATTTTTAAATTTTCATTGTCAATTTGAATTAATTTGCTATAATAATTAATTGCTTTGAAG
This sequence comes from Rhinopithecus bieti, assembly GCF_001698545.2. Lineage (NCBI taxonomy): Eukaryota > Metazoa > Chordata > Mammalia > Primates > Cercopithecidae > Rhinopithecus > Rhinopithecus bieti. The sequence continues at coordinate 1,835,844 of NW_016806325.1, forward strand.
GAAATGGAGAAATAGATTCCAAACTGCAGGTAGGATACAGACTTTTAGAAATGTCACTCTACAACTAACCTAGTATTCTTCAACCCCAACTAATCATGGCTTCATGCTCTTCAGCTTCATGACCAATGTATGTAGCTGTCTGTTTCTGTCTTGATCGTTTCTGAAGCTGCTGTATCCTTATGTTTTCTCAACACAGAGGCTACTATGCCTTTTTTATTGAGGGGGAAGCTGAGACTCAGTGAAGTCAAATAATTTGTCCAAGGTCTCCATTAGTAAGTGATATTATAGAACTGAATCCTTTTCACCCCAAGCTAATTTTCTTTCCACCATAGGCTCTACCTCCCCATTAAACCTCTTGCTAGCCAAATATGCTCTAAATTTGTTTATTCGTTTTCCAAATATTTATTGACAGGCACTGTTCTGGACACCGAGGGAGGATACACAGTGAACAAAACAGGCAAGTTCTTGTTCTCATGGAGTGAATGCTCTAGTGGAAGGGCAGAAAAATAAGCAAATAAATAAATATGATGTCACATGGCAACAGTACTGGAAAGAAGAGGATGGGAAAAGTGTGCTTTCTAATTAGGATGATTAAAGATGACGTCTCTGAGGTTATGCTTGACCAGAGCCCTCAATGAAGCCAGGAAGCATGGCAGGGGGATAGTGAAGGAAGGGCATCCCAGACAGGAGAACTGGAGGACAAAGGCTCTGGGTGTGAAAGTCTTTGGCATATTTACAGGGAACAGGATAGAGGTGCGGGAACCTGGAATTGATTTGGGGTCAGGGTGGAAGCAGCAGGAGATTAGATTAGAGAGGTAGTCAAAGGATGTTTTATCCAGAAAGACCAGAGAGATGGCAAATATTCAACTGTGTGTTCTCATTCTCTGGAAGAAGAAAGCACTTTATCATGTTACAGTGCTTATCTTGAGAATATGAAGAAAGAGAATCTTTTATCATTTCAGTCATCTATAAGTGAGTATTCAAATTTATATGTTCAATCATTTAGTAGATAATTCTTTCAGTCAACATTTACTAGGCACCCACTGTACCTAGATACTCAGCCAGATGTTAGAGTTATGAAAAAGGAAAAGAGATACCATTTTCTGTTCTCCAGAACCAGATGTGAGCATGTTGTATACAACTGGAGGATGATTAGGTTGACAAGGGCATCTTGTATTACTGTCCACAGATTTTTTACCCCCCAAAATGTGCGGTTTCCACAAGCACTAGCTGGAAGCCTGCCATTTACTGACATGTTGCTACAAATTTTTAAATTAAATATTTTACTAGAAATGGATTCAGTGTGGTAATGCATCCTCTGACTACTGTTTCAGAAGGGTTTAAAAGCATTTAATTTCCATGTCACATCCATTAAATGTGAATGATGTCATGCACTCCAGGGAGCAATCCATTTCATAATTTAAAGTGAAACCAACAAAACACGACTCAAAAGGGAAACGAAGGTGACAAGGTATGAAATAACATGAACCAGTGCAGCTGCACCTGTCATGACCTTTCCTGGGGTTAACCTGGCAGAGAACAGAGAGTTTAAGGGAAATGAATCAGAGAACCAAGCCACATTGCATCTTCCTCAGAGAGAAAAGAGCGTAAATCAGGAAGAAATAAAGTTAATGTGGTATGCAGCACACATTTTTAGCGTTGGTTTCCTCCACACTGAAATGAGGAAAACAGAGCATAAGGAAAGCCACGTGAGGGGACTGCATAATGAACTGTGGGATTCCAGAGGATGTAGATCTCCACGAGCCCTCCGACTCCACACTTGAACTGCGAGGCCAGCTGGCACCCTCTCTCCGTCTCCACACTGCCTGAGGCTCTTTCCTGTGCCTGCCCTTCTGAACAGGAGAGGAAACCTGGGGATATGCTCTTCCTAATACTCACTCCCCTGCCCTTCAGCTCCTTCCACCTTGTTTGCATTTGTACTTGCGTATTTCATGTGGGTTGTGAAAGCTGGTAACATGTTATGGCTACAGAGTGCTCTATTATATTTTCAAGGGCAGAAAAAGTCTGTATGTGAAGCTGCCAAATCAAATCCTTGCCAAAATGGTCCAAGCTAATGAGAAGGTTTGTAAATTACAGTTCAATGGATGAGACGTGGAGGACAAGGAATACCATGTCCACCCAGCAAATAGAATCACTGGGCATCACTAGATTTTTTACTGGTGTGTGTATATATATACACACACACCCCATATATATACACATACATATATATAATATATAATGCACAAAATATATATATTTTGCATGATCTTAGTCAAAGTATTAAAAAATTGAAGCATTTATAGAGTAAAGTTTTATCAATTCCTCTATATTTAAGCTGGAACTAGATCAGGTGTTACTTAAACTGACAACTAATGCAATGTTTTATATAATAAAGATGATCAATAAATTGCTGCTTAATGAAAGAATGTGTGTCTACAAAAATAAATAAATATTAGATTGCAGAACTGATAATTAAGGTCAACTTTACCATTTGAGTCTAATTCCTGCCCCACTTCATCCTCACAGTAAAGTTTAGAATTTTCCACATATTCTGATATGATTTAATTTTAAGTAGCCCTAACACTTATCAGTTCATTTCTAGACTGATTAACGGACATCAACCAATTTTAAATTCTAAATTGGTCTTTTCCCTCTTTCTTTAGATTTTGAAGTTTTGTATGCATTTGTTTTGGAGCCAAACAAGAGAAGAAATTTCAAAAATCACAGCTCTTTGAGTCTGTAAACGTTTTTCAAGTTATGAAGTCATTTAGTTTCAGAGACGTTTCCATTTTCTAGCTGAAAGCAAGTAACTTTAAGAATCCCTATATAAGAATTCCTAGAAGTGCCTGGTCAGAAAATTAAAGCAGAGGAAGAACTGATTTCTTTGTTATAGTCTCCATAATTGTTTAATCAGAAACAATGCAAAAAATTAATCCATTTCTTAAAATGTTTACATGGCTCTTTCTATGCATATTCATTAAAAGTATAAAATATTTTGTAATGGATCAAAATTTAACAAAATTTAATTTATTTTATCAAACTAAGTTTTTTTCTTTAATAAAAACAACCATGATAATTAAGAAAACAGAAAACATTCAAGTTAGAATAAAGCCAATAATATTCCACACTATCAAGCTTAACACATCATTATGAAAATTTTGAAGACCTTAATTTTAGATTCAGGGAATGGTAATTGCTTGGGCTTTGCCTGCACATCAGTAGCAATGATAGTCAGATACAAATTTAGACTTTAACTTAATTCCTCTTTTCCTGCAGGTCCTTTCTCCTGTATAATTATACTCAATCATTAAAAAGAAATGAACTCAATATCTGAATATATATGGAATTACTCTGTGGTATCTACAAGAGGCACATTCCCTATTTTCAGTAAGAGTTGAAAAGAAAAGAACACAACCTTTTGAATTATTTTGTAAAATTCAGTTTGTAAAAGCTCTAGTGTTGCTTTTGTTTTAATTTTTTTTGTTAGTTGTTTCTTTTTGTGCTATTCACTATGATGCATTTTGTGTTGCTGGAAACTAGAGGTAACAATGGAATAGACAAAAAGACAGGGGAGTAAAGGACGAAGGGAACAAAGTAAAAAAGGAACTATGCGACTTTTTGTGTGATATGTTCTAGAGTTCAGTACAGAATACTGTGGAGTTTGGTTTTAGGTGGAGTTACCTCTGCCTGTTGGAGTCAGGAATGGCATCCACATAAAAAAATGTATCCGAAAAACGTCCAAAGCAATCTACAGATTCAGTGAAATACCTATCAAAATCCCAATTTTCTCTTTTACAGAAAAGAAAAAAAACAATTTCAAAATTCATATGGGACCACCGATGACCACCAATAGCTAAAGCAATCCTGAGAAAGAAGGACAAAGTTGGAGGTCTCACACTTCTTGATTTCAAATTATATTACAATGCTGCAGTAATTAAAAGAGTGTATACTGTCATAAAGATGGAGATATCACCCTGTGAAACAGAATGGAGAACCCAGAAATAAACTCACACATATATGGTCAACTGATCTTTGACAAGGGTGCCAAGAATACACAATGGAGAAAGACTTTTCTCTTCAGCAAATGGTACTGGGAAACACGCAAAAGAATGAAATTGTACCTTTCTATTATATACAAAATCAACTCAAATATATTAGAAACTTAAACCTAAGACCCAAAACTCTAAACCTCCAAGAAAACATAGGGAAAACTTTATGACTTTGTCTGGCAATGACTTCATGGATATAACATGAAAACACCATCAACAAAATAAAACACCATAAGACTCTATCAAACTAAAAAGCTCCTGTGGAGCAAAGGAAACAATCAATGGAGTGAAAAGGCAATTGATGAAATGAAAGAAACTGTCCATGAACCATCTATCTGATAAGGGACTAATCTCCAAAATGTATAAGGAACTTCTATAATTCAATAGCAAAAAGCCACATGACCTGATTTAAAAATGAAGTAAGGTTTTGAATAGACATTTCTCCAAAGAAGATACAAATGGCCAACAAGTATAAGAAAAAATGCTCGATGTTACAAATCATTAGGAAAATGCAAATAAAAACCACCATGAGATTTCACTTCACACCTGTCCAGATGGATATCATCAAAACAAACAAACAAACAACAAAAAAAAACAAAAAACAAAAGACAAAACGTGTTGATGAGGATGTGGAGAAATAGGAACACTTGCACACTGTTGGTGGAAATGCAAAATAGTGAGGCTGTTACAGAAAATACTATGAAGGTTCCTCAAAAAATTAAAAATAGAACTTCCATATATATGATCCAGCTATCCCACTTCTGGATATTTATCTACAAGAGTTGAAACCAGGATCTTAAAGAGATATCAGCCACTCTTATATTCATTGCAGCACTATTCGCAATAGCCAAGATGTAGATATAACCTAAATGTCCATTGACAGATGAATAGATAGAGAATATATGATATATACATTGAAATATTATCAGCCTTAAAAAGGAAGGACATTCTATAATATGCAACGACATGATGAACCTGGAGGGCATCAAGCTAAGTGAAATAAGCCAGTCACAGTAAGACAAATACTCATTATTCCACTTATATGAAGTATCCAAAATAGTCAGATTCATAGAACCAAAGAATGAAATGGCGTTTGCCAGGGAATAGCAGGAGGGGGGAATAGAGAATTATGAATCAACAGGCATAAGGCTTCAGTCAAGCAAGATGAATGGGCCCTAGAGATTTGCTGTACAACATTGTACTTAGAGTCAACAATACTGTATTGTCCATTTAAAAATTTGTTAAGTGGTGAGCCTCATGTTAAGTGTTTTTACCACAATAAAATGAAATACTAAGATAAAATGTACCTGAGCTGAGACTTGCAGTCCTGTGTGAGGGACAGGAGTTTGCCCAAAGAGGAGAGTGAAGATGGAGAGAATGTTACAGACAGGCCGCAGCCTGCTTCGGGACCTAGAAGTGAGTAAACAGGCTCCCTGCAGGATATGCAGACAGTTGGGCCTGGGGAGAGTGTGCCGGGATGCTTTGAGGGCCAGTGGGAGGTGAGGCTGTAAGGCAAGCTGTGGCAGACCATCACAAGCCCTTTATAGACCTGCAAGAGACTTCCAGGTTTATGGTTTGCCTGATATGAGGGGCTACTGAAGAGTTTTGTGCAAGATACGTGAAGAAGTACTTGTGACATGATAAAATGTCATTTCAGCCATCTTAAAACCGCTCAAAGCTGACGGTCTCCTCTCCTGCCTCCCATGGCTTCCATTACCATGGCAGAGACTGTGGTCTCTGAGGTGGTATAGAGTACTGAAGCAAGGCTGTCTTGAAGAAGAGGAGACAACCCAGTAAGCATGTTAGTCAGCATAAGCTAGGTTATGACGTGGTAACAAACAATGCTTAAATCTCACTGGCTTAGCACAACAGGAGGGTATTTCTCACTCTTTCTCGATGACCTACACAAGACAGCGGGAGGTGAGGTGGGTCTGTTCCACAGTGGCACTCAGGGACCCAGACTCTGCCATCTTTTGACTGCACTATCTCCAACACAAGACCTTTTTAGTCACCACATCAGGGGAGAGACAACTGCAAGGGTTTGCAGTGGCTCCTTTATGCTTCACAATGGAAGTAATACATGCCATTTCTTCTTGTAGTCACAGCCAATTCCATGGCTTTGCCTAACCACAGCAAGCTAGAAAACGGGGTAGGGGGGTGGGGGAAGCAGATAGGTGCTTGGTGAGCACCACAGTCTCTGCCATGGTAATTTCAGGTAGCTAGATGGAAGCCGCGGGAGGCAGGACCATCAGCTTTGAGTGGTTTTAAGATGGCGGAAACGACAGGCCACAGAAACTGAGGCAGTTTGGTGGGGTTGAGAGAGGAGTGGCTCAGGATGATTGCTGGGTACTCACTAGTGGCAGCATACTCAGCTTAGTGAGCAAAACTGGCAGAGAGTAGGTGTGGGGTAGGGATAAGGCTCATCTTGACCAGCACTGCTATCTGTGAAGCCTAATCAAACATGTCCACGGCTGGGCGAAGCCTAATAAAACATATCCATGGCCAGGCATGGTGGCTCATGCCTGTAATCGCAGCACTTTAGGAGGCCAAGGCAGGCGGATCACGAGGTCAGGAGATCTAGACCATCCTGGCTAACACAGTAAAACCCTGTATGTATTAAAAGTAAAAAAGTTAGCCAGGTGTGGTGGCATATGCATGTAGTCCCAGCTACTTGGGAGGCTGAGGCAGGAGAATCACTTGAACCCAGGAGGCAGAGGTTGCAGTGAGCTGAGATCGTGCCACTGACCTCCAGCCTGGGTGAGAAAGCGAGACTCCATCTAAAAAACAAAACAAAACAAAACCACCACAACAAAAAAACTAAAAACATGTCCACTAGGAACTGCAAATCAGGAGTGGAAAATAGAGTCAGTCAGACCTAACTGTTGATATTTGGACATCATCACCCAGTTATAGGCAAAGATTGAAAACATGTAGGTGTATGAGTCTCCCAAAGGAGAGAATATATAATAAAATTAGGTGACAGTTTAAACAGTTGAATTGTTCATGCAGTCTGGGTCCAGAGACATCACACCCAGATGGATTTGAGAAATGGAGGGTCAGAAGGTCAGCTTCCACAAGTCTATAATTAACTGGGTTTTGATGTATGCTTGCAGAGGCTAGAGACACACTGAGAGATTTATCAAGTGCAATATTTATTTGACATCCAAAGAAATAAGACAAACCTTCTTATGAACTCTTGAAGAGATTTACTTTAGATAGCGAAGAACAGTTTGACACTACAGATTATCAGACACCACAAGAGTTTATTAAATAACATGGGTGGAAGCATTGATTCTACATCTTAAATATGTCTCTTTGATCCAGGGGTTGTCAAAATGTGTTTCTTAGAGGGGTCTCAGGGATGCCAGGAGCCAGTGCAGAGCAGAGTGACTCACATCTTCCACCTCTCCCTCCATCAGCTCTGCAGTTACTGGTTTTATATTGTAATGTTTCACATAAGATTTCATTGGAGAAAAAATTCTGCACCACAAAAACAAAAAGTTTCCTTTCCATCTCCAATGTTAAAAAGCCTTAGGCTGAGACTTTCATCATTTCCTGCTTGGATCGTTGTATTTTTCTTTCCCGGGGGTCTGTCTCGCTGCCTCTGGTCTTTGTCATCCGCCCTCTGCATGGTTCCTAAAGTGATCATTCTCGAACACAAATCCGAATCTGATCCGAATCTGATGTTGGCTTGTGGGGCATTTATTGACTTCCTATCACTGTTTGCAGAAAGTTACACTCTAAAGAATGGCCCCAAGAAAGCACTTCATGATTTGGCCTTCACTTACCTTTCTCCAGCCCCTTTTTCAGGATGTCCCCTTTTGTTCCTTGTGCCTCAGCCATAAACAACAACTTGTGTCTGCAGTGCCCTGAAGGTGTAGAAGGCCTTCAGTTTAGTAAATCCAGCTTCTCAGCTGCAGCTTCAGCATAATGTCATCTTAGAAGACTCCCCAGCTTCCGGTAGTTCAGTTAGAAGTCCTCCTCTGGGGCTCCTGTCGTGAAGAATGTGTACCCCTCTGACAGCACATTGCCCACAGTTTTGTATTCATTGATATTTAGTTTATCTCCCTACTGGATGATCAGCAATTGCCTTCAGGAAAGGAACTGGCTCATCAGCTCTGTCTCCTCAGATCTTGGCTCTGCACTTGACCCTCTACCATGTTGTTAAACAAGAACATGAATGAATGTCTTCCTTTCTGGAAATCATTAAAATAATAGATTTTTATCTGCTTGATTCATTTGAAAAGCTTTGGTCTATGAATATAGACTAAATGGCTCCTTAAGATTTTGTCTATATTATTTTTGATTTTTTTGTTTTTTAACACCTTTAGAATTTCATAGCCTTTGTAAATATACTTAAAAGTAACATTTCAGAATATTTGGAAATACTTTTGACTATTTAAAACAAATAAAACATGAAATATGAAATATAATAAACATATAAAACAATAATTTGGATAAAAATTCTTTCTTTCATGGAAAACACCACTACATTATTCCTGTTTTAAATGTCCTAAAGCATTACATTATTTTGCTGCAACTCCACTACACATTTGTTCATGGTGTTCACTTCCTACAAGATACAGTCAAAACTCCTTAGCCTGATTTCCAGAGCCTCTGTAATCTGACCCAAATGACTTTTTCAACCACATTACACACTAATCTTTCACATGTTTTTTTTTTGTTTGTTTTGTTTTTTTTTTTTTGCTTTATTTAAACCTTTTCCCCTCATATTTCTATGTATTCTTCTTGGCCTTTGGTGAATGTTTTCAATCAGAGGATTTATACCTTCGGATTTCTGGAAAGGTCTCCACCATTATATCTTAGCATATTGTTTATTTGCTCTTTGTTTATTTATGTCTTTGGAATTTCTCTGAGGCAGATACTAGAGCATTTATGATTCCTAACTTCTGTTTTATATCCTCCATTCCTTTATTTTTGTCCTCCATGTCACAGAGATGTTCTGTTCCATCTTCTCTCTCATCTTCAAGCATGACTTGTCTTGTATAATCCATTTGCTTAAATTTCTAAAGAGATTTAATGACTGTACTTATACTTGACTTTTAAGAGCCTGTTTCATAACTTGCTGTTTTTATTTTACAGATGCCATTTCTTCCTTTATATTTTAAAAACTGTAAACATACTTATTGTCAGCTCTCTTTCATGTTCTTCTATTCTTGTTAGTTCCTCATGTCCTGTAAGCTGTCTTTCATGATGCTAAGTGTCCTATTTTTTAAAATTCTGTTTTATTTTGCTTATGAGTTTACTTCAGAAGGAAGTATCTTTTCTAGAGATCCAGATAACCACCTGGGGTGGTTTCCACTGATGTTCCTATCAGCACCTTCAAGACACACTGATTCTGAATTATTTTCTGTGTTAGTTTTTCAGCCTGGAATTCTGAGTCTGTTCCCACTCCCACATGTTGTTCAGTCTTGGGGTTCTCATATCTCCAGAAGACTCCTATTTTACCCACAGGGTGGGGCTATTGGCTCATTTCCAGCAGTTATCTTGGGTATGCAGGCAGAGATGATCTGGTTCCTTCAAGGTTAGTGCAGTACTTTCTAGGGTTCTGATTCTGCACAGGAAGCCCAGTTCCTATTTCTTCTATAAACATATTTTCCTAGTCAGCTTCTGGCCTTGAATAGCCATGAAAATCCCGGGCTTTAAGACCTGTAATCTGCCTTAGTTCTAGATACATTGTCATGTTGGCTCTATGTTCTAGCATTTGGAGATTTCCTTTCTTGCTTTTGTGTTCTGCTATATAATATGTAAAAAATAATTTTAATCCATATTTCTGAATGTCTGGAAACATTGTGTTCAATTCCATCTTATCCTGTTATTTCTTGACTATCTGAATATGTAGTCCTTGTTTCTCTCGTTCTCTCCATTTTGAATACTCTCCCAAATGCTCTCTGCCTTTTGCAAATTCACTCATTCTTCCAGGACTTGAGGAGTCACTGAAGATAGCGCTTTTTTCCTCCAGGGACCAAATTAACTCCTAGGAACGTTCTTGTATGAACTCCTTTGACATCCATTTGATACTTAATCATTTTCTGTTATAATTACTATATGGCTATTATTTGTTTTCTTGTGAAATTATAAAATATTTGATTTGGGGTCATTTCTTAAGCTTCTTGAATTTCTTCACCTTGTCTCACAACAAATTCTTCCTAATGGGAGAAAAACAGAAAAGAAAGACATACTAGGATAGAATAATTTAAAATGTTTTAGATTTTATTTAAGAGGGTCCAAGCACCCAGAAAAACAAGATTTTGTTTAAATCTTGTTTTCCTTTTCATGTTGCTTACTCATTTTATTCAGGATTCATGAATTTATAAGGCCAGAGAGATTTCATGTAAGATCCTAGGTTACTGAAGGAAAACTGAAAGATTTTATGTCAAGCAGTATAAAATTAATATGACAGATGCAACCTTAGAAAATTTGTTTCCTGAGATTCCTAAATTAGCTACTTTTGTGGGTGTCTGCTTAGTATTTGGTCCTGAGTAAATGAATAAACAAACAGCTACTTCTGAGAGCTACTTTCATGGGGAAATGTTTCTGAGTTCCAGTTCATGGGAGTTTAGAAAGGTATGGGATGCAAATTACATTTCAACACTGAACCAGCCAATCAATCCTTAACACTCTTAAAGTCTTTAGCTTTGCCTGTGAACATGGGAACATCCAAGGGCACCTTCAAATTAAAAATAAACATACGTTCTAAAGAGTCCTTAAATTTGGTAGAAATTTAAGGGGTGTCTTTTTACAGTCACAGAGTCTATAAAGAAAATACAATTCAGGTGAGGTTACGTCCTTTCCAGTCATAAAAGTGTACGTAAATGACATCTAACTTGAAATTCAAGTACTTTGGGCCTATCGTTCCCGCTCTCTGCCCCAATCTCATAATTTCTTGGTAAAAACTCATAGTGCATTTTTTTTTTCAGTTCCAGCCAGATTTTTATATCTATTGAATGGATATTACATTAATAAAAATAATAGCTAACATTTATTGTATGATTGCCTTATGTCAAGCTATGTTCTTATAATTATCTAATATGTTGATAGGATTTGGCTCTGTGGGTCCACCCAAATCTCATCTTTAATTGTAATCCCCACATGTTATGGGAGGGACCTGGTGGGAGGTGACTGGATTATGGGAGCCGTTTCCCCATGCTGTTCTTGTGATATTGAGGGAGTTCTTACGAGATCTGATGGTTTTAGAAGTGACAATTTCCCCCGTGTGCTCTCTCTCTCCTGCCACCTTGTAAGACATGCCTTGCTTCTCCCTCCCCTTCCACCATGATTGTAAGTTTCCTGAGGCCTCCCCAGCCATGTAGAACTGTGAATCAATTAAGCATGTTTCCTTCCTGAATTACCCAGTCTCAGGTATTCTTTATAACCTGTGAAAATGGACTAATACCCAGATAACCCTATGGTGTTGCTATTATTATTTTCCCTTTGCAGATGGGGAAAACTGAGATAAAGAAGAATTACATAATTTACCAAAGTCAAAAGAGTAGTCTTAAACTACTGTGAAATTTCTGTAGGCCTCCTTTATTTTCTTCAAAACCTTTAATATGCTAATACACTTTTTTTGTGTGTGTTTTTTTTTTTTAATTATACTTTAAGTTCTGAGATACTTGTGCAGAACGTGCAGGTTTGTTATATAGGCGTACACGTGCCATGGTGGTTTGCTGCACCCATCAACCCATCATCTACATTAGGTATTTCCCTTAATGCTATCCCTCCCCTAGCCCCCCACCTCACTGACAGGCCCTGGTGTGTGATGCTTCCTTCCCTGTGTCCATGTGTTCTCATTGTTCAACTCCCAGTTATGAGTAAGAACATGTGGTGTTTGGTTATCTGTTCCTGTGTTAGTTTGCTGAGAATGATGGTTTCCAGCTTCATCCATATCCCTGCAAAGGACATGAATGCATCCTTTTTTATGGCTGCATAGTATTCCATGATGTATATGTGCCACATTTTCTTTATCCAGTCTATAATTGATGGGCATTTGGGTTGGTTCCAAGTCTTTGATATTGTTAACAATGCCACAGTAAACATACGTGTGCATGTGTCTTTATAGCAGAAGGATTTGTAATGCTTTGGGTATATACCCAGTAATGGGATTGCTGGATCAAATGGTATTTCTAGTTCTAGATCCCTGAGGAATCACCACACTCTCTTCCACAATGGTTGAACTAATTTACACTCCCACCAACAGTGTAAAAGCATTCCTGTTTCTCCACATCCTCTCCAGCATCTGTTGTTTCCTGACTTTTTAATGATCACCATTCTAACTGGCATGAGATGGTATCTCATTGTAGTTTTGATTTGCATTTCTGTAATGACCAGTGATTATGAGCTTTTTTTCATATGTATGTCTTCTTTTGAGAAGTGTCTGTTCATATTCTTTGCCTACTTTTTGATGAAGTTGTTTTTTTTTCTTGTAAATTTTTTTTAAGTTATTTGTAGATTCTGGATATTAGCCCTTTGTCAGATGGATAGATTGCAAACATTTTCTCCCATTCTGTAGGTTGCCTGTTCACTCTAGTGATAGTTTCTTTTGCTGTGCAGAAGCTCTTTAGTTTAATTAGATACCATTTGTCAGTTTTGGCTTTTGTTGTCTTTAGGCCTCCTTTCTATTCATGTTTCTACTTTAGAAGACACATTATATATATGCTTATATATATGTTTATATATAGATATATATGTTTGTTTATATATCTATATACATCTTCTAAATATATATGTCTATGAATATGTCTTCTAAAATAGAAACATGAATATATATATCTAGAAACCTATATGTCTTCAGAAGACAAATATATATGTATATGTCTTCTAAAGTGTGTGTATGTGTGTATGTATATATATGCGTGTATATATATATATGTATATGTATTTGTCGCGAGTTCTCCTGGGGAATTTATGTTTTATTGAGATAAGAAGCAAATATGGCAGTGTTGGTTAACTTATCGCCACCTTGTTGTTGTCTAAACTCAATCACTTCCTATTGTGTCATGGTTTGATTATAAATTTCCTCTAAGCCTCTTTTTCTGGACACTCACTTATCACCACTAATCCTACATATAAAAAGTTGGATACTGGCCACTCTGAAAGTTGACAATCTAATATGGATTAAATGTAAAAATAAAGCTAGTGACTCCAAAACCCACCACTAGCTGGTTCATCACATCTGTATATTTTTACACTTTCTCAGTCCACACTCTGACCCAACTCATCTTCTTGGAAGCCTGGCACCTATTGTTGACTATTTAGTTGCACACTGCAAATGATCTTATGTGCCTGGAGCCCCTGTTTGCATTTTTTTTTTAAGAGAGAGCGTTGTATACTTAAATCTTGACAAGCAAAAGAAAAAGAATGAAGTTTGGAAACCATCACTTCTAAAAGCTTGTATTTTATTATTTAGAACAGACTTGTTTAAGGGAAAGATAAAATCAATATTTTCCCCATTTTCAATAAGTGCCTAGATATTAGATTTTATGTTTGTTTGAAACAATGTTTTAAACTTGGGAAAATTTTGGGTAAGAAAATAAGTAAATAAGGTGGATAGAAATAAACCTTTTAAAATTAAATTCTCTTCACTGAAGAATGTATTACTGGGAAAGGTTTTAAAAACTTCACTAGAGGTCCTTCCAATATTTTTCACCTGTATTCCTCAAGATGGGGTAGTCGAGGACAAACTGATTACTGTTTTAAGCTTCCTTCCAAATTTCTATTGCTGTTACTTATGATTGTACTCCAAATGTAAAATTTAGGCCTTTCCAATATTTACTTTTAAAATGAAGAGACTTTCTCATTCTTATGAATAAAAATACTCCATGTTGATGGAAAAATCAATAATCTTGGTGCCAAAGTGCTTCATTCAAACTCTTAGACATAAAATAAGCAAGACATTAAACTATAGCAAAGGTTCCAACCTTTTACTAAACTAGACTCACCTTGAGGAGCTTATAAAAGTACAGATTTCTAAGTTTTCCCAATCTACTCTTTCTTCCCTTCCCAAGATTCTGAAATTAATTGGCTTGGGTGAGCTTGATCCAATACATTTTACTAAATACATATGTTTATTATATGTAGCCTATATTATAAAATATAATTATAACAGAATAAATATAATAAATACAGTATAAATGAAGTATATTTATTATATAATTATTTAAGGCTAAAGATCCGTGTCCACAAAGGCATTTTATTTAGTTGCTCTTTGCTAATGCCAGACAAATTCATGCAAAAGACATGGTTGGATAAGAAGAAAGGAAAATGAGAAATAACATTCCTATTTATAATTTCTATCTATTTATTTTCACAAAAACACAAGTAGCTAAAGGTAGTCATTTTGCCTCAAATTCCCAATCAGGTTTAAGAAGTTTTCTGTCTGAATTTCCTAATTCTAAGTGAGAGACTGAAAATGCAAATGAACAATGACCAGAGTACCTATGACAACACAACTCTGACCCATAATGTCTGTGACCACCAGCCCAGGAAGCAAAACCCCACTTCTGTAGCCTTTAGCCGAGAGTGGTCAGGACTTGGTCGATGACTGCCAGCTTTCCTTTTTTTTTTTTTTTGGCTTCTGCTTCCAACTCAGGACCAAGGAGAGAAAGCCAAATATGTTACCCTTCTCTAAACAATCACTTAGGATGCCCCACTTCTAGTTAGTACACTTCCAGCTTCCCTGAAACTTTCCTTTTTTTTTTTTTTTTTTTTTTTTTATACTGTAAAGCATTCCCATTCTCATCTGTCTTTGAGCCTTTGTCAAATACAGGTGATGGTGACTGACTTCCTTGCTCTGGCAAGCTCTAAATCAATAGGTGCTGTTTGTTCGCATTTTGGTGGTGTTTATTTAGTTCCACGTAACTAAAAATGGGGAAAATAAAAATGGGAAAAAATAAATTATCCTTGCGCATACATGTAAGATAATTTATACCAATTTATGCAATTTCAGAAAATGAGAGGAGAAAGCAGATAAAGTCACCAAGGCAAGTGTTCAAAAGGGCAATAATTACAGTGACAAGAGGAATCCCAATAACTTTTATTCTCAGCAAATATGGCTACACAGTCAAGAGTGTTGAGGACCTGAGAATGGGAAGTCACTGCTTTGGCTCCTGTGATTCCACCAACACTCGCCTGAATTCTCTTGAATCAACGAATCAGGAGTGGAAGACTAGAAGCAACAAAGAGAGGAGCAGGTAGTAGAGGGGGTAACTTTTAGAAGGCTGTACAGTGGTCCCTTGATATCCACAGAGGATTGGTTCCAGGACCACCCACATGTACCCAAATCAATGTATACTTAAGTCCTGCTATTGGGACTATAGAATCCAGGTATATGAAAAGTCAAATGTGTATGTGTGTGTATGTATATACGTGTATCTATATATACATACACACACATATATGTATATATATCTCTATACACACATATGTATATATGCGTATATATATATGTATATGCAGTGTTTTTGATCTGCTTTTGTTTGGAAAAAGTCTCTGAATAAGTAGACCTGTGCAGTTCAGACCTATCTTATTCAAGAGTCAACTGTAATTTCAATATTTTGTAACAGTTTAATCACCAATATTGAAGTTGAGAGAAGGAAGTTCTCTCTTGTGGACAATATGGAATGCTCTAAAACTTGAATCCAAATGTACATTCTTGGCATCACCCAAATAATGTGAGTGTGTAACATTTATAATATATTCAAGAGGAAAAACCCAGCTCTTTACACTGTAGACCTGTTTTGTTGTTGTTGTTTTAGTTTTGAGAAGGCAAAGTTTTAAGGCAATTTAGTTCTAAAAGCATTACTGAGTATTTACTATTTGCAATTCACTGCACTTGGTAATAAACTAGAGAGAGATGCAGAAACTCTCTTTTCTCCACCAATTCTTCAAAGGAAAAAACATTTCCATTGTAATTAGGTGACAATCTACACAGCTAATTGTCCATACCAATTCATTGATAATTTACAGTTGCAATATGATGTCATAAAAGGAGTCATAAAACTTTGTGACTTTGTTTATTTTTTCTCCGTAAGATATGTGCTGCAAATGCAAACTAACATCAAATAAATAACTCCTCCTGTCTTTTAAAAATCATGCATGATCTAATACTTTCCACAACTCTGGTATTTAAAGTACTTCCATTATGACTAGTTAATTATATAAATTCAATAATTAATTATATTCTAATGATCAAGAAGAATCTTTATCAAAAATAAAACTTGCAGACATTGGGAAGGAATTAAGGCATGTTAGCACATTTTCTACATCAATCAGGTACTTTTAGTGTAAATGCGTTATCAAGTGAACTGAAACATTAAATAGAGGAATTTGGTATCATTGTGGGAAAAATAATCTCATCAGTTTTCAAATTTGGCTGCCCTTTGGAGTCATTTGAGAAATTTTTGAAAAGCAAGACACAAGTATTCTAATTTACTTGGTCTGCAGTGTGGCCCTTGCCAGGTGATACTAACATGTGGCATAGAGTGAGAACCATCATTATATAGTCTAGAATCTAGTTTATTACTCCTTCAATATTATACTTCTCCTTCTGCTCTTGGGACTTTTCCTGATTTCATAGGTTTGTTGAGCAGTTTCTGTTGTTGTTGTTTGTTTTTTTAATGTTGACTTCTTTTCCCAAGTAGGTATTCTTCCTGGAAAGAGATAGTACTCACTGTAGATGTTTAATTGACTTCCTAGTCAAATTAGTCCTTGATGAGTCTAAGCAGTGGGTGGTAGACATATCTCATCTCCCCAGTTTGATCAGCCTGGGATAGGCATGCCGTCCATCTTTAAGATAACAGACCTATAGACCTAGTAGACCAATGCTAGAAACAAAAAAGGCAACAGCTATATCCAGGTCATTACAGGTTGTCAATTTGCTTCTCCCAATTACTGCACTTCTTGTTTCTTCATTGGTTTACACACATGCTTATTCATGTCCCTTGATCAGCTTTTCCTCAATCCTGGGTACACAACAGCATCACCTGGGGAGCATTTTAGATGCCTGATGCCTAATTGCATCAGTCTCTGGGGGTGGGACCCAGTTATCAGTGTTCTTTAAAGCTCCTCAGAAGACACTGTGAACCATTGCCTTAGGCTGTAGTGCTCTTGATATTTACCTAAGACATTCATGAATCTGCATTTTCTTCAGTTGGTATTACAGAGCTACAGACCAGCTCTGACCCAAGCTAATTTATATAATGGCAGATAGATACTATAAAAAACCTAAAAAAAAAAATTTAATAGAAGTCTTTGGTGATGTACTTACAGAGCACTTATACTTTGGGCCAGGGGCTCTTGTAAGTTCTGCATGTAGATTGAATTATTTACTCTAACATCTTACAGATGAGAACATTTCCAAATGTTACATACTTAGTGTTTGGGCCAAGATTCAAATGAGGCACTCTGGCTCCAGAGTGTTAACCACAGGTGACCAGCGATGTGGCTGTTAAAACTACTAGATGTGATTAGATAGGTGATATTCTTACTCTTCCATTTTGCAGGTAAAGAATCAAGGTACAGAGAAAGTGTCCTAGGATCACACAGCTAGTAAGTGGCAGAGCTGGGATTTGAACTCAAAACAGTCCCACCCTCAGGATGATGTTCTGTTAATAATCTAGCTTTTTTTTTTTCCTACAAATATTCAACTGACCCAGCTTTCCATAAATTTATATGACGACAGATTGTAATTTGGTATTGCAAGTTTCATTTGCACTTCTGAACTTACTCTCCATGTTTTACCCAGAATTTTATTTTTAAAAAAAGAAATAAAACTTCGGTGGATTTTTCATTCTGCTACAACTGACTGCACTGGAGAAGCAATTACTACAGAGATGCTACAGCTGCTTTCTCGATATTAGCCCATGGTTTTCAAATGTCTTTGATTTGTAAATATGTTAGCTACCACAAGTCCGTCAAGATGATATGTAGAAAGAAGAAAATATTCTCCACTCCAAATCTTTATGTGCCTAAAAATCCCTTTGATTTCCCTTGTTAGTTTGGTATGTCCTTAATTTTATATTAAAAATACAGATTTCTTCCAGCTATTGGACATTGTCCCACTTGAAACTTTTAAAAACAAATTAATCAGAATTTTATGGTAATTAGTATGTAAATAGGACAAATATATCTCAGTCCTTTGGCAAGCAGCCTTGACAATTGAAACAGTTTCACATTGTGGATTTCAATCAATGTAACAAAGTCACTGAGCACAGCCTAAAATGAATCAATTCTAGATTGCAGGAGGTTTTTAAAAGTTTCTTGCTTCTCACATCTTAGTATAAAAATCATCCCAGGCTATTGTTAGAATGCAAAAATCTGATTTGGGAGGCTGTAAGTGAGATGCTGGACTTCGTATTTCTGGTAAGGTATCAAGTGATGTACATGCTGCTGGTCTGTGAACCACACTTTGAGTAGCAAGGACACAGTGGTGGTAAACTAGTTCTCCAGAGGAGGAAAACAAAGCCCTGCCTTGTAGTATTTGCTAATTTCCATGATATAAATGTTCCCACAATGACCACATTCAAGCTACCAACGTGATGTCATTGAAAATGGAGTTGGCGAGAGACATTCAGCACTCTGCCCACAATTAGCTCTCCAACCAGGTACAAGCCAGTTCCAGCACAATTCCAGCACACCACTGGCCTACATAAGCATAAGTGCATGCACCTTCAAGATCCCACAACATAGCTGTTTCACTCTGCAAAGCATTTCAGGAGGTGAGGGAGAATAAGAATGCCATAGGAAAAAATGACAAGATTAATTATAAAATTTTCAGCATAGGTGCAAAATAATCTAGTTCCAATGCTATAGGCTGATGAGAGGGCATGTTTAAGAAGTTAAAAGACATGTGTGGCCAATAATGGAGCCTTTGGGGAAGATCTGAACCAGGTTTGGACTGTGATGGGTTTGGATGAGTGGGAAAGGAGAACACTCACAGAAAAGAAAGTGGGATAAGCACTAGCAAAATGTGTGATGCTAACCAAGAGTGAAGGAAAACTTGGAATTCCTAAAGAGTTGGGAGTAGTCATTGGTTCAGCAGAATGAGGGCATCCTGCTTTCACAAATGTTTTATTCTCTGACATGATTGAGGAATAACATATTCAGATTAATCGAACATCCAGGTTAGCAGAGAGTTGACATATGTATCAAAAAGAGATGCCAATGTTTAAAGTAATAGAATATATTAGAGTACCCAGAACCAAATTTCTTTTTCTTCTTTGATGAAGAAAGAACTTTGGGATCTTCCATGTCTCAGAGCCATGGCTTTGAGCACCTTTGGTCCCTTCTGGTAGGGTTCTGTGATGGAGCCTGCAAAGTTTTGTTTGCAGTGTCCTATAAGAAGAGTGTATTTTCAAGCCTTTCTCCTGGGCTGTAGAATGAGAGCATCCTAAGAAACTGACTCCTTTGGAGAGAATTTCTAACTGGGAGAAATGCTCTTCCTTGTAGTGCATTGAGTGCTTAAGAGCTCAAACTCATTTCCACATCTGTAATTGGGGCTAATAATACCAATCTCATATGGTTTTGGTGATTATTAAATGGAACTTGGTCAAGAAATATGGTGCTCAATATTTGAATGAGCACTACAAGTTAGTGTGGGCCTTGTAGCCAAGCATACACCATTACTAATTTTTAAATCAGGATTGCTTAACACAGACTGATTGTCTACAAGGCCATAAACCCCGTGTGAATTGTGGACAGGATGAGGCTGTGGGGAGAAAGTATTGACTGGTCCCCAAGCCTGCAGAGCTAAGGTTTCTGCATTCTGCACACATCTTTGAAAGAACCTTTGACCACCTGTGCACAATGTTTAAACGCCTAGGAACCTTCCCTTGCTACCCAGGCAGAGACTTTCCCTAGACCCCCTGACAGTTCCCTCAGTCAGCAACTGTATGAGAGAATCTTCTTACGTTTCTAAAATCTGAATAGAGGTTTATTTGGGAAAAAATCCTTTTCCCTCCTGTCTCTTGGAATAAATGTACTATTTCGTTTTCTTAATTTGTACTATGTTAAGAACCAGTAGAGGGAACTTAAGGTCAATCTGTCTCTCAGGTTGAGTAACTCTAAGCTATAAGCTCCAGAATCTTGTCTTTGTCCCTGATTCCAAATGGGCTTGTGGGGAAAAGTGATATAACCATGAGATCACTGTGTTCTTTTAGATGATTTCCTGTTTCCTGTGTATTTAAATACACAGGGAATAATCCCGCTATTAAAATGAGACCCTGTATGTGTGTATGGGCAGAAGTTCAATGAAAAAGGAAGAAAAATATGCTTGCTGAATACCAGATGTAGAATGCATAAATCCTGTCAGAACAAGTGGGGAATAGCTTTTATGGCTGACTTGCAAGAAACCTAAGGGAATTGGGAAATCAGATAGGCATGTGTCAAGCAGACTTATTTAAATCATCCACTTCCTCAGCAAAATAAAAGTTTGAGAAGGTTCTGCTTCCTTTTGTGGTTTGAAATTACAGTTGTAGGCCTCAGAAGTCCTGCTTGATTGAGGGCTTCCAAGCAAAGACGTTATACGACCTAGTTCAGGCGCCCAACAACACTGGGGTCACTCAATGCCTCTCCCTGAGGTCTCCAACCTTGCCTTGTTTGTACTTTGTGTCCTTTGTCATCTCAGAAGTAAATTGTAGTGCAGTTGACCACTGCTTCATGGCCCTCCAGCTTGTCCCTGCTAAAAGACTTTTGCATCTGAAAGAGAAAGATGCCCACTGGCTTCCTTCTTAGACCACTGCTGTAGATCCTGAGCACAAACCTTAGTTCTGCAGGCTTGGAGACCAGGCAATGCTTTCTCCTTGCAGCCTCATCCTGTTCGCAGTTCAGGGTTTATGACCTTATAGACAATCAGTCTGTGGTAAGCAATTCTGATTTAAAAACTAGTGATCTGTGTATGCTTGGCTACAAGGCTCACACGAATTTGTAGTGAGAGATAAAACTAGATACCAATTATTTCCAGGTATAATATCCTAACAGGTAAGTTTTTCAGGAGGCCACATTGTAGTTCAGTAGGTTACTGGTGAGTATAGATACAAAGCAAAGGTATTTAAGCACAAACCATTTCCTTTAAGGTGTGGTAGCTCCCTAAATAGTTCTCAGGATATTTCTGTTTTAAAATGTCCCATTAAATATATTATTTTTATATACAGTATAATTTTTAAAAAGCATGCTGACATGGAAAGATGGGCTTTGCAGATCCAGGTTTAAATCATTCCAAATCTACTGCTTACTAATGTGTGCACTTCAGCACGTTACTGTACCTCTCTCAGACTCATTTCCATATCTTCTTGCTGAGAATGTGTGTGTAAAAAGTATTAACACGGAATCTAGCATAGTGTCTAGCACTGTGTGAAGCCCTGACAAATTCTTATTCCTCACCATTCGTCTGTTCATCTATATTAGTTCATTTTCACGCTGCTGATAAAGACATACCCGAAACTGGGGACAAAAAGAGGTTTAATTGAACTTATAGTTCCACATGGTTCAGGAGGCCTCAGAATCATGGCAGGAGGCAAAAGGCACCTTTTTTTTTTGGGGATGAAGTTGCCCAGGCTGGAGTGCAGTGGCACGATCTCGGCTCACTGCAATCCCCGCCTCCTGGGTTCAAGCAATTCCCTTGCCTCAGTCTCCCAAGTAGCTGGGATTACAGGAGCCTGTCTCCATGCCTGGCTAATTTTTATATTTTTAATAGAGACGGGGTTTCACCATGTTGGCCAGGCTGGTCTTGAACTTCTGACCTCAGGCGATCCGCCCACCTCGGCCTCCCAAAGCGTTGGGATTACAGACATACACAAGAGTGCCCAGCCCCAAAAGGCACTTCTTACATGACAGCAACAAGAGAAAAATGAGGAAGAAGCTAAAGCAAAAACCCCTGATAAACCTATCTGATCTTGTGAGACTTATTCACAACCATGAGAACAGCATGGAGGAAACTGCCCCCATGACTCAGTTATCTCCCACCAGGTCCCTCCCACAACACGTGGGAATTATGGGAGTACAATTCAAGAGGAGACTTGGGTGGGGACACACAGCCAAACCATATCACTACCCATCCATCCATCCATTCATTTAGTCCTTCGCTAAACGCATGTTGAACACCTTTTATGTGCCAACCACTGTCAGTTAGGGAAGGCGCAGACAAGAGTGAGAGGTGAGCTCAGTTGATGGTATTTAGGTGGGTCTATTTCTGGGCTCTCTATGCTTCTCCATTGACCTATTTGCTTATTTTTTTCTCTTTTTTTTTGCCAAAGACTTTCTTAATCTTTAACAATGTAATTCCAGTGAGAGAAAAAGAAGTTTCAGAAGTAATATTACCAAATCATGGGGAATTGTGGGGTGGTGAGTGAATTCAGGAGAGAGAC